>NW_009260184.1:545245-551245 GCF_000687185.1 Egretta garzetta
TAACGCAGGCGGTGTCCTTCGTGCCTTTTTTCTTTCCTCGAGGATACCTGCAAGCTCTGTGGGTCAACGAGCTAACCTGAGACCGTTTGAGGAGGGAAAAAAAAAAAGGCAGAACCTGTCAAAAGCATTGGGACTGAGGGTGTAGGCAACAAACTCTGGTATGAAGAAGATGATACCAGACAGCACAGAGGGGTGAGCGTGGCTACGAGGGCGTTGCTGGGGCTCGCTGTGGAGACGGCGAACGCCTTCTGCAGCTGGCGAGGGGTTTATCTGGGGGTGCCGCCCCAAGGCCATGGTCCTTGCCAGGCGCTGACGTGCTTGCTCGCCCAGAGCTGCGGCTGCACTGTGTGCCCCTTCCCCTACGCTGTCAAGGGAGCTGCGCCGATGCGCGTGGAATCGCTAACACCGTTCTCGTTAGGAAGTGGCGTCTCCCTGGCCCGCGGCGGGAGGGGGCCGCTGGTCTCGTGCAGGTGGGCTGGGAAGCACGGCCCCGGCACGGCGTCCCGGAACGGCCGTTGGAAGGGTCCTGCCGGACTGCGCCCCGGGGCGGGGGTCTTGTGGCGAGTCCTCCTCCATCCATAGCGTACACAGCGTGGCTGGAGGGGCGGAGAAGGGAGCGCGTGCGCACGTTTTTCCCAGCTGTGGGGGTGGGCGGGCGGTGTGTTTGATGGCTTTTGCCTGATTTTTGTATTAATGTTAACGTGAAGTTGTCTGGGTTCAGTAGCTTTATTCCTAAATCCATGTTATGAAGCAATTTCAGCCTGGTATTTAATCTTCCATCTGTGCTCATCCTCTTAATATTTTATGCTAAGCTTCAGGATTTACTTGGGTCTCGACCCCTTCCTCTCTACAAAACGATGAACACTTTTTAATTAGAAGAGACTCATAAACGGCAGGAAATGGGTTTTTTGTTTCGCCGGGCTCTGCGATCTGGCGGGGGCGGCGTCGGTGGAGGCTCCCACACTTCTGCTCACGTTTGTCTGTCCAAACCCACTGCATAATTTACCAAAGGCTGTGCAGCTGATGCGGCTGTGCTGTGCGGAGCAGCCGGACCTTGGCACAAGCCTGGGGAAGGACAGGCAGCTGAACACGGCACCAGGGGGGTCCTGCCCTTGCTCCCACCGCTGCCGACATTGCCGGGTCCCCAGGCGTGCAGCCCCGGGGCGGGTGGCAGGGTTGCTCCTTGGCTCGCTGACCCTGGCTGTCTGCTCCTTTAAAGAAGAGTCTTCTCCTAGGGGGCGAGTTGCTGCCATTGCAATTGCAGTTGGCGCTGCGCTGCTCGGCCCCGCTCTCGGTAAGGTTGCGTGCGGACGCCGTGGCCCGCGAGGAGGGGGGAGGCTCTCTGGGCAGAAGCTTTGCGTTGGGAGAGCGGTGGCAAGTGCAGCGCCTGTCTCGGAGGCTGTTGGAAGGGGACTCAGTCTTTGCTCTCGCTTGGTTAAGAGCCAGTCTTTTTTCTTTGTGTGTAAACCAAGGTGCAGAGCGTTTGCAGAGGAGAGCTGTGAACCTGTGAGGGTCGATTTCTGCCGTCGGCTGTGCAGTCAGTGTGCTGGCCGGACCTCCGGGGACCCGAGCCCTGGTCTGGGTCCTGTTGGTCCGGTGTGACTTTGTGCAAAGCCTGCGGTCGTTCTGCCCTGGGCTCCTGCTCGCCAGCCTGGTGAGTTGTTTCCGCGTTTCAACAAGAAAACAAAGGTTAACTTAATCGTTTGAGGCAGTCAGCTGTTGCTGTGATGGGTGCAAGTGCATGGCGCCCGAGGCTGCTGACCAGCTGGTAAACACTGCCAGGGCGATTAATAACTTCATCTTACTGCTGCGTGCAGAATCTTGGCCATGCTTCGCTTGAGCGGCGCCTACGGTCAGCCCTGGAGCGCACAGAGCCGGTGCCCTGCAGCCAGGTTGTCCTACCTGATGCACGCAGCGAGTCACTTTTAATCACCGCTCATTGATTAACACGATAAAGCTGCTCAAACTGATGCCCTTTTGTGGATCAATCAGGATTTCAGCTGGGGATCTCTTCTGCCATTTTCAAAGCCCAAACCTGTACGCTCAGCTGCGGCTTGGAAAACGTTGAGGCCCTTGCTGGTGAAGGAGCAGCTCCGGCATCCTTGGCGCTGTGGCTCTGAGTCGCTGGCTGGGGGGGAAGGTCGTGCCTAGGAGCCGCTGGTGGAAGGAAAGCTTCACGGTGCTGGGAGATGGTGACGTCTGAGCGGCTGGGGGGGGGGGGAATCAAAGCTGTCCAGCGCCAATTGAGTGGGAAACCACGCATCTTTCGACTCCGCATCCTCAAGTGCCCCTGCCTTCCCCGCGGGGCGTGAGGGAGGACGCTGCCCTCTCCTCTCGATGGAGCCTGTCCCAGGAGCTGCGGCAGAAAGAGGAGCCCTTCGGTGGGTGCTCGGGGCCGGCCGATCTGCCAAGCTGCAGCTCAAATCGGCGGCTCTTGTTCTGCCGCTCGTTTGCTGGTGCATGCATGCAACACGCGCTCTCCCCGTCGGTGGGATGGACGAGGCACGCCTGGTGAGCAGGGAGTAGCTTGTGTGGGCAGCGAGGATGGGGCTGGAGAGAGGCAATTCATGTCTGACCCACCCAGCCGCTCCTCTTCGGCTCTAGGAGGATGCAGTATTGAATTTTATTATTTAATAATTAAGTTGCAGTAGTACCAGGGGACAAGGAATAGGGTGGAAAATAGCGTACAAAAAAGGGAATTTAATTCTATAAACTGATGTCTGGATCCTCTTGAGAGCTGCCACATACCCGCTGCTAAAACAAGCGCTGTAAAGTAAGAGGGACACCTAAAGCAGCTGGGGGCCAAGGGAAGCACCTGTAGGATGGGGTGGAAGGGGGTGGGAGTTTATCTGAGCAGAGGAATGGAGATGCACGTGTGATGTCCCGCGCGTGCCCCTGTCCTGGCCCAGGGCTGCCAGGAGGCATCGGGGCACCGGCCGTGCCCTGGCTCCGCTCTCGGGGCGCACATCCCCCCGTGTCCTCCAGCCGCTGGGAGAAGGGCCGGTTCTGCGGTGATGTGAGCCCCAGCTCCGGGCGTGCGCTCGGGTCACCTCCCTGCAGAGCCGGGAGGAAACGCCTCGGCCTTCGGAGAAGGTCAAACGTCGTCCCCGGCGCGTGGGGACGGTGGGACCTGAGGGTCTGCGACTCCCTGCCCCTTCGGGCCGGGCGCAGCATGCGTTTGGGTCCGTGGCTCTGTCAGCGGGGACCTCCACGCGCTCAGTGCTCGTCCTGGGCTTCTCCGTTTCTCCTCCGCTGCGGCAGGGCACGCTCTCAGGCTTCCGCCCTCTGCAAGCGGCTGCACCCTGTGCCTGCGGGGCCTTGGGGTCTTTAGCGGGCCACTGGTAATATTTCTGCCCCGTGTTGTGGTCAGCACTGCCGAGCTGGAGGAAAAGCGAGCTGACTGTGTCTGCATTACACGAATGTCACATTAGGTTTGGTTTGCTTTCTCAATATAAAGAGGAAGCTGGAAGTTTTGGGAGTAACTCAAACACTTGCTAGTTCTTCCCGCTTCATCTAGTGCCCCAGGTAGGGGATGACATTTACTGTGCTTTGTGGCTCTCTGTCTTAATCTTACCTGTCTGCTGTGTTTTTCAAGCCTGTGCTTTTCAAGGTTCGCTTTCTCCGGGGCTGGAGGCGGGAGAGGGGAGTGCGGGACCGCGGGCTCTCCCGTGCCGTACGGGCAGCGGCTGTTGCAGAGTTTGCAAGATCCAGGAGCAAACGTCAATCCTTCTTCCTAGAAACACACATTTTCCTAGAAATCCTGCTTCCAGCGCCTCCCAGGGGAGGCCGCTCCGGCTGCCCGCCCGGTGAAGGTGTCTGGGCTCCCCTTGCCGGCAGTGAGGGATCCTGGCGTGCGGATTGTCTCGCCCAGCGCCGACGCCGCGGGCAGGTCAGGCGGGTAAGATGCGCCAGCGTGTGTCCAGTGGCTGCGGCGGGGTCCTGATGTCCAGCTCGGTCACCAGCTGAGCTGGCCAGAGCCCACCCATGAGGCTGCCCTTCACGTCTGGGCAGCGCAGCAGGCGCTGGAATGCTTTGTCTTGTCCAGTTCGGCTAGGAACCGCAGCCGAGAGGGGCCCAGGAAGGATCTGCTAGTTTTTTGAAAGTTTTGGGGGGTTTTAGTCTCCATTTTAACAATTTAACTCTTTGGTTGTGCAATAGAAAGGTAACGTTGAGTCCACATCAGTTGGGAAGTTGCAGTTTCCATTCCAGATACAAGGATGTCTCTCTTTGTTCCTTGGGAGGGGCTTGAGGAGGCCAAATCCTCTGCTTCCTGCGGGCTTTGCTTGCGCCGGGTGACACCAGATTGTGTCTGGCAGGGAGCATGGCTTTTGGGCAGCAGAAGTGTCCGATGTGCGGGGCTGCTGCCCGCCGCGCGCTGGTGGCCAGGGGGTGAAGGCACCTGGGAGCACGAGCCTCGGCCATGGTGCCGCAGTCCCTCCCGGAGCGTGGCGGCGGGGTGCCGAATTTCTAAAGACCTTGTGGCAGATGAAATCACCTCCCCTTGAGTGCTTGCCCGTTTCCAGCATCCCAGGGAAAGATCTCCCCTGCCTGTGCTGTGTCTGGTGCTTTGTCCTCAGATCGCAGCTGCGGCCGCCAGTTTTATATCACGCTAAAAATTAATGAAGCAGAGTGCAGTGGAATAATCTGCTTTAAAAGGAGCGGTCTCGGCAGCCAAGTCCTTAAAAATGATGAGAGAGGGGACTGCGTTAGTGGAGCTGTTCACTCAAGGGCTTTACACGTGATTAAATAGTCAGGGGGCTGGCGAAGGGGTGGCAGACGGCAGCACCACACCGAGAAGATGAAGCAGCCCAGCGGAAGGTGGGTGCTTCTGTTTGGGTTGAAATCCAGCTGAGGCGAACGGCTGGCCCTGCGGGGTCCCCTCTCGGGGCGGGGGGCAGTCCCTTGCAGCCCTTCTCGTTGTCCTCGTAAGGCATCAGTCAGCCTTCCCGGCACAACTCGGTGCTGCTGGGCGCTCGCTGGCGGGCTGCTGCTGCTTGTAGTGGAGATCAAGCAGATCCCTGACCGGCGTGCGAACCACTCGCTTGTTTGCCTGCCGGAGGTACCTTTGAAAGGGTAAGGGAAGGCTGTGTATGACCTACAAAAGCAGATTTACACCACTGTCATTTGGCTCCAGCTGATATCCCTGCCTGCAGTGACTGCTGCGTAATCCACAGCAACGAAGCCGTAGCTGCCAGTGACACGGCCGCGAGGCTTGGGCTCGTATATGACGCTCTGGTGACTGATGAAGGCTCCAGCTTCTCCATTTTCAATATCCCTCCCCCTTTGGGGCTCTTGCTGTGGCTCCCATGTCATTTTTGCTCCGCTCACCTGACTCTAAACCCTAAGCCGTGTGTTCTCTGTATCCTGCATCTTTCTGCAGCCACCTCGTCCCCTGTGTCCCTCCAGAACCTCCATGTGGTGCTCCAGCTGACGTCTGACCGTTCCTCCAGCCCCTCGAAAGGGTCCCCCAGCCCGAAAGTCAGCGCAGAGCCGCAACATCCCAATGTCCGTTCTGGCTCAAACCCGAGGCGCGTTTCTCTTGGTGCCAGGATCATGCAGGCGCTCAGGGAAGGTAGCCTGGAGGGGATGCCTGCTGGCCAGTGGCAAAGGATGCCCCAGGGAATGGGGAAATGCTGTCATCAGACGTATCCCCCCTTCGTCTTGTGGTGTTCCTCCCATAACTCCCTCTCTCTGTCTTTTCAGCTTGCCTTCCTGGATTTTACAAGCTTTCCCTCCGTCTCCCTTTCTGTTCTCCTTGCCCTGAGCACAGCTTTGCGCATGAGGAAGCCTCCACGTTCTGCTCGTGCCAGAAGAACTACTCCCGGTCCCCGTCAGACCCACCATCTGCCTCCTGCACACGTAAGCCTCGCTCAGCCGCCGGCTCTTTGCAAAGCGAGGGTGCGAGATCCAGGCGCCGCGTCTGTCCTGCAGGGCCGAGCGGGTGCCTGGGAGGTTGCCCGAAGCTGTCCCCCGCTAGCCCGTTGGACCTGCGCCCGGCCC
>NW_009260184.1:552150-553538 GCF_000687185.1 Egretta garzetta
CGGCGCCGCCTCTGGGGCCCGAGGGCCTGCTCGGGGGCTGGTTCCGTCGCCTAATGGCTGGGAGGACGCGGGGTCTGGAGGTGGCGTGGGCTCTGCCTGCCCGGCTCTGCGGCAGTGCCCCGACTCCTCCTGGTTTGCTCTGGTGGCACAGACGTGGTTCTCGGGGATGGGAGGCGAGCATCCAGCCTGCCCGCCTGCACGGGCCCCTGGGCGCCGGAGGGGTTTGGTCCCCCCGCGGTCGTTAGCTGCGCCTACGGGGAATCAGCCCTGGCTCGTTGTGTCCTTGTCTATTCCTCTGCGGTTAAGTTATTAATTTGCATGAAAACCCTTTGCCAAGCCACAGCTAATGGAGACAGATGATCCTCACGTACCTCGTGGCAGGAATTGGCCGACAATTTCATCTGAAGAGATTAAACTTTGATCTTGTTATAATAATTTTCCCACCGCTTGATCAAATGTTTTTGTGAGCGTTGTTGCTTTCTCTTCCCTCGTAATCATTTCCATGGATCCGCTGGGTGGATGCCGTGCCGCGGGCTGCTCGTCAGTGGGGATGCCGTTCCCCATTAGGGTCTTTGCTGTTCCGGGATGGATTTAGCTCTGGGAGGATCTTCTGTCTCCTGAGCTCAGGCTATTCCTGAGCCAGCGTATGAGCCGGGGAGGGGTGAGCTTAACAAGGTCTAATAATGAGCTGTTCCTCCAGAGGCTCCCGCCTGGTGTTGGGCAGAGCTGGGGGGGCGGGCCGGTGCTCGGGAGCTGCGTCCTCACCGGAGCTGCAGGTCTGAGCTGGGGCCGAGAGGCCGGGCTGGGGCAGCAAGCGCCCCGTCCCCTGCCAGGAGTGAAGCAACCGGTCCGTGGTGCCAGCCCACACCTTAGCTGTTTGACACGGCTTTTCTTCTGGGTAAGTGGGGATCTCAGCCCCTTACTGAGCGCTGCGTGCTCCTGGAGGAACTGGGATACGCATGAAGAATGCGGCATAATTAATCTGTAATCTGCTCAAAATCAACGTCTCTTGTCGAGCTGTCGAGTCTCCGGATGCAGATGGTGGCTCAGAATTAGCTGAGCAGCTGAGCCTCAGGAAGCTTCCTGAAACACTTAAATGTCTTGCTGCCGAAGGTGCCCCCCCCCGGGGGCAGTGCCAGGCTGGACCTGCTCCGTCTGCAGGTGCCCAGGTCCCCCGGTCCCTCTCGCTCGGGCACCATGGGCAAGAAGTGACAGCGGCGATGGAGCTGTGCCTGCTGGCGAGGAGGGGGAGAGGGTCGTCTCCTGGGGAGGCAGCTTCTCGGTCCGGTTTGCCTGTAAGGCCCCTCTCGGGCGAGAGCCCCCCCGCTGCGAGGAGGGGACGCGGTGCAGGTGGGGCACGGAGCCACGGTCGGCTTTTGGGGGGCCCC
>NW_009260184.1:553994-555897 GCF_000687185.1 Egretta garzetta
TGCGGCCGGGAGGCTCTGGCTGCAGATCTGCAGACTCGGAGGGAAAATCAAACAAAGAAATGAGACCCTATTTAGCGGTCAGATCCCTGCTCCTCTAAATGCGCCTCTGAGCGCGGCTTTCGCGCTGCCCTTCCCCTGCAGCAGTCACGAGAGGGGACGAGCTGTTGTTCGTTGTGTTCGCAAGGGGAAAGAAAAGATGCTGTTTAGTCTGCAGGAGGCAAAATTAATACGGTCATTTTTCTAATCTGGCCCCAGCGTGGAACTAAATAAAAGTGTTTGAGGAGTGAATGGAGCTGTTTACCTGCGGGAGGAGAGCCGCATTAGCTATGTAAATGTACACTCTGGGACGATGTCATTTATATTCCCGGCAGGAATCTGCTCCTGTCTTAAAGGGCTTTTAAATCCGTTGCAGATTAATAATGCAGCCGGCGCAGCAATGCATTCTCCCCTCTCAGGCTCTGGAGAAGGGGGTTGTGCTGAATTAGGTCCCTCTGAGGTGGATTCCCCGCTCCAGAGCAGCAGCCCCAGCCAGGAGGGGCAGGGGGGCCACAGGGCGAGCTGACCCCGGGGCGAGGGCACACGCTTGCGGGGTCTTTGCCCTCCATGCGGCGAGAACCAGACCTGGAAGAGCTGCACAGGAACTGGTGAGGCCGCTTCTCTGGTTTGGGAAGGAGCTGCCTGGGGCAGTGCCCAGCGCGCTTTCCGCATTGGGGCGTTAATAACTGGTGACGGGGGAGGCTGGCTCTGAGCAGCCCCTGGCGCAGGGCGGCGGTGGCGGGCGATGGGAAGGTGTGGCCGCCCGGTTTCCGGCTGCCGTCCCCCGTCGGGTTCTGGGTGCAGCGGGGTGTTCAGCGGAGGGGCGCTCTGCCCACGCCCGGTCCTGTGCCTTTTCTGCTGGTACACTGGGTAATTAGGAGGAGCAAACCCACGTACAAGGGAATGGAGTTTATAAAATCAGAGAGAGTGGTGAATAATTTAATGTTTGCTTTTTCAGAATAGAGGCAATGTTAGGGGAGCTTAAAATATTGATGGGAGAGATTTTTTTCACAGTGTGAAATGCTCTATGGTCTGTGTGGTTTTCTTTCATCCCCTTTAAACACGTTTGAGGCGAGTGCCTGCATTGCCGGCATGCACCGTGGGTTCTGCTCCACAGCCCATCACGACGGGAGTCTGAGTTTTCCCGATGACCTTGTTAACGGTCAGGACCGCTTGCTCAGGCTTCTTCCGTCTGTTTGCTGGATGCAGAGATGTGGGGGGGCATCTGCCTGGTATTTCATTGATGAGGATCGTATAAAACAGCAAGGACCACTTAACTTAGTTTACAGGAGCAAGACCCAAGTTTGGTGTCAGGCTGGCCTCAGCTGCCCACGTCGCTTCTCGTTTTGTAGACCACGCAGCGACTGCGCTCGTGCAGGGGCCGCCGGCTCGCGGTGGGGATCGCCCTGCCGCGCCAGCACGAAGGCTGTGAGCCCGCCTGCCTGCGTGCGGGTCAGCGTGCGTTTGCCAGGCCGATGAAGGATGTCGAGAATATTTATCTTTTTTTTTTAAACATCTTATTGAAATGCTTCTTACATATGGAAATCATGGTCACCACTCCGCCCCAACAGCAAATGCCTTATCACAGTCTGTGCCAGCCTAAACCTGGTGCCGATGAAGTGAGAATGAGGAGCAACTTGCAAGGTTTGGTGCCAAACCGGTGCAACTTCGGTCACAGTCATTGCTGGTGCCTGAGGTGCCGCAAGAGGGCAAGGGGCTTCCTGCAGGTGCCGGCGGGGTTGGGGGTCTCTGGCGGAGGAGGGGAACCTTGCTGTACAGGGGTGCCGCTGGCGCCGGCCGTTTCGCATGTGCTGTCACGCAGACCGGCGTGGGGAGGGCGGCAGTCCCACGGGCACCCCCGGGGGGG
>NW_009260184.1:556081-557507 GCF_000687185.1 Egretta garzetta
GGAACCTTGCTGTACAGGGGTGCCGCGGGCGCCGGCCGTTTCGCATGTGCTGTCACGCAGACCGGCGTGGGGAGGACGGCAGCACCACGCGCACCGCCGGGTTGCCGTGCTGGAGGCGTCGCAGACCTCCCCTTGTGCAAAAAAATGTTGGCAAGGAATGCGGGAGGTCCGAAAGCTGTGAAGTGCCGGGCGGTCTGCCCTGGGCAGGAGGGGTTTGCTCCACGGCGCCGTGAAGGTCTCCGTAGTCCTGCCTCTTATCGTGAGCCCCGAGGAGGAGGCGCCTGTGCCGCGGGTTCGTGGTGCAGCCGCCCAGGTGGTTGTGTCCTGCTGGACCTTCCTGCCTTGCTTCCTGCTGCTGGGGTGGGCTGTGTCCCCCTTCCTCACACGCGGATGATTTGTTATCCCCTAAAGGTCGGCCCTGGGGCCAGTGCATTAACTCGGGGAATTAATTTTAAAAAAAATGTCAAATGCCAGGCAGCAAGGTTGCAGCAGAGGGAGCTGCGCGCAGGGGTGTGAGCTCGTGCGAGCACCGTCCCTCCCGGTGCCCTCTGGGTCCCTCCCGGTGCTCTTCGGGTCCTCTCGCTCTTCCAGCAGAAGCCGAAGGGACTTGGACTCAAGGAGCAAATCATCATGAATAAAACATCAGGAGGACTTTTTTTCTTCAGCAAAGATTAATGAGCTAAGTAATAAATACAGAATTTCACAGATACTTACGTTTACTTTCCAGGGACTTGTTCCTCTCCGCGGGAGTCTCTGCAGGGTGGTCGGGGCTCAGCAAACGCCCCGATCTGACGGAGAAGCGGGACGAGCTGGTAACGGCTGATTTCCCCACGCAGCTTTCCCAGTGCCTGCTGCGAGGCCACTGGTGTGAACGGGCGGGTCGGTCGCTGCAGCCCCTGCACCCCACTGTGCTCTGGCCCCCGGCGCTCACCGGGGTGATCCAGGGACCACCCTTCCGCGTGCCAGGACCGTGCCACCCCGCCGCGGCCAGGCTGGTGGCTGCCGAGGGCAGGCTGGGCAGCCCAGAGGCATGGGGAGGGGGGGCTTTTCTGCCCTTCCCCATTCCCTGCTCATCCTGAGGGGAGCCTTTCTGCCCCCCAACCGGGACAGCTTGCAGCACAGCCCCAGGAGAGCTGGGAAGACCTTACTTGGCACGTCTGGCCACTGGGGAGGTCAGTTTTTCTAATCGATCCTAATTTTCTCTCTAATCAATCCAGTGCAGAACAAGGGGCTCCAACAGAAGCTTTTATCAAGGTACCAGGAACAAAGTTTGTTTTCCCTAAAAAATTCCTCGTGTCTGCCTCGAACGGCACCTTTGCCGCACGGACGCCGCTGTCCTGCGCATCCCAAGCAGCCCCTTCCTCCCTGCTCCTGCGGGCGTGGGCCCTGGCCCCGGGCAGCCCCTCGCATCGGAGCCGCCGCCCCC
>NW_009260184.1:557593-558588 GCF_000687185.1 Egretta garzetta
AGGGTGTCAGCGCCGGGCAGGGAGCCCGCGGGTGGCTGGGACCGCGAGCCGCCTGGAGCCAAGCCTGGTTGGAAGGGGAAGAGCTGGCGAGCGCACCTTGCGTCGTGAGATATGAACCAAAGGGGAGCGTGCGTGCCGGGGCGAGATCCAGCGTGGAGCGTGTGCTAACTGGGAACCAGCAGCGGTGGCGGGCAGGGCGGGCAGCTCGCCCGTCTGTCTGGGGTGGCGGGGGCAGAGCCCGTGCCGGGGCGGCTGGAGAAGCCCTGGTGTGTCCTCCAAGCCTTCCTGCTCAGGGGCTTTGTGCTTCCCTGAACTCGTTAGCGGCAGGTTCAGAGCACTGGGCGCTGGCTGATGCTCAGACCCCGCCGCAGCACCGTGGGCGGAGGGCGCCTGTAGGATTTTTTTTCTCGTTTTTGGTCAGTATTACTGGCTGCCCACAGGTTGCAAAGCTGTTGTATTTTCACCACCATCTTCGCGCATCGGATGTTCACTGGCTTGGAGTTTGTCCTGTTTCAGCCCTGATTCAGGGGGAGGGAACTGGCACCTGCGAAAGCAGCGCGCTGTTCAGCGGGTTAAACGGTTAAAGTGTTTACTGTGGCATCGCAGGGCAGAAACAGAAGTGAAGCGACCACGACTGAACGCGCTGGTGCTGACGTGGGGCTGGCGGCCGAGCTGAATGTGAGGACAGGGATAAAATTCCCCGTGGCGTGTGATCTCCTGGCTGCGTTCGCTTGGCTCTTCAGAACCAAAGTCACCAAAGCATGGTGACATGCCGTGCCGCTGGCCGTGTCCCTGGGCTCTGCCCCAGGCCTGGCACGCCGGGCTGCTGCAGGGGGCTCTGGGTGCTGCTGGTGGCAGGGAGGGCGCGGGGTGCCTTGCCGGAGCAGGGGGGTGCTCTGCCCCCAGCAGCACCATCACCTGCTGCTTCCCTCTCTGCTTTTCCAGCGCCCACCCCCGTCACCAAACTCCGCACGGATAAAGTTCACCAGAAGAGC
>NW_009260184.1:558649-560174 GCF_000687185.1 Egretta garzetta
CAACGGCACCGAGTACGAGGTCAAGTACTACGAGAAGGTAGGCTCTGGGACTGGCTCTGGCCCCTGGCCGTGCCCCGGCCGCTTCTCTTGCCGGCCCGCTCTGCCCCTTGGCTTGCACCCTTGGGTGCCACAGGTGCCGGTGCCGCTCCGGGTCCACCACCCGCCGTGCGAAGGGCGAGTGGTGGGAAGGGGAGGGGGCGCCTGCCTGCGGACAGTGCTGTTGGGAAGATTTTACTGTCACCTGAGAGAGAGAGAGGAGCGCTTCAAACGGGGGCCGATGAGGTCTGGTCTTCTCCGACAGTGTTACGCAAGCTCCCTACGCAAGTCTTAGGAAGTTTGGATTATTTGTAGAGTTTATGTTAATTGGTGGTTTTTCCCCCCATCTGTACAGCAAGATTTCATTCAGGCCTAATGTTGACATCTCCCTGGGAGAAAGAGTGAAACTAATAATTTACATTCATTCTTTTTTTTTTTTTTTTAATGCATTGGACAGCTTTTTTCAAGGATGTTGGAGATCTGAGTTTTGGGTGCTTGCCATTAGCCAGCAATTGCTAAACCATACTGGGTTTCTAAATCTTTGACGAGGTGGCATCTGGACTCGCTGCCTGCTCTCTGGGAAAGTGTTGGACCTCGTGGTCTTCCCTGCGCTAGGACTGACGGCCACTGAAGCTGTGGCTGGGGTGAGCTGGGAGGGGGCTGCAACACAAGAGGGGACACCAGCCGGCGTTTTCATGCCAGCCTCTTAACTTTAAAACTAGCTGTGGTTTGACAGGCGCGGTGGGGTGAGAGCTTCAGGAAAGATGCCGGTGGGGAGAGAGCAGGGACAACGCTCTACATCAAAATAAATGCAGTTTATGCCACAGTTCCCCAAATTGCCTTATCTGTGTGCGCTCAGGCTCGTTACGAAATGGATTGCGTGTCAAGCAAACCATGCAGGTGACACGTTGGCGTTCTGCGTTTAGAAACAAGCTGCCTTGGAGCTGATTCATGTGAATGGGATTTTGGGCATCTGATAGATCTGAAAGGAGGAATCTGTGGGTGCGGGCGAATGCTGGAGCCCGAGGGTAGTTCCGGTGCAAATGGGCTGCAGCAATGAGTACTCAGGATACGTGAAACGAGGATATGTCCTGCTTGGGTAGGGAATTCACGATGTGGTTCAGCAATTATTCACTGAAATGAGGCTCTGGATGCTGACATGAAAATCAGCTTAGTTCCTGATCTTTGCTTTTAAAGCTGTACTTTAATTAGGGAGACTCAAGGGGAAGAGCATGTCAAGTGGACGATGCATTTCAGAGCGATGTCCCCAGCCCTGGGAGCGCCGCAGCGAACGGCTGCTGCCTGCATCCGTGCCAGGTCGCAGGGCTGGGACACTCGCTGGGGCCGGCCCGGGGCATAGCAAGGGAGCAGGGCGCACGTGGGGCGGCCCGGGGAGGCCGGCGCTGAGGCAGGGGGACGTGGCCCGGCCCTGCTCCCGGTGGCAAGTGGCCTCCGAAAACCCCAAAAGAAGCCTCAGAAAACCCCAAAA
>NW_009260184.1:560431-562080 GCF_000687185.1 Egretta garzetta
AGCAGGGGAGCGGGAAGGGGCCGGAGGGTGCCAGCAGCCGAGCCCCGGCGCAGGGGCCGGAGGAAAGGAGCTGTGCGGGGTGGCCCCGCTGCTCCCCACCACCCCGTCCTGTCTTCATAGCGCATCACCTGGCTCCATCCACCGTTTCACCTGATGTTTCCATGTAATTTCTATTAATAAGACATCTAGTAAATGTGTTCTTTCTGTTGAGGGTTTTATGTTTGGATAGACTGTTCCGGTGGGCCCAGAGGCGAGGCGAAGGCGCAGCGGTGCTGTGCCTGCTCTGTGGCGCAGCCGTCAGCCCGGTCGGGGCTCAGGCATCTCGTTATTCCACAGGATCAGAGAGATCAAAGTTACTCAACTGTGAAAACCACATCAACAGCCGTGACAGTGAATAACCTGAAGCCTGGCACCCTCTATATTTTCCAAATCCGGACATCTTCCTCGCCGGACGACGGGAGCTACAACCCTAGTATTGAAGTGGAGACGCTGGCAGAGCGTAAGTGTTGGCAGGCTCGCCGTCGCTCGCGCAGGCGCCTGCCGACACGGCGTTCCTTGGGCTGAGCCGCGGGGATGCTGCTGCTCGCCGCTCCGGCCCCAGACGCTCTCGGTTTCGTGGAGCAGCATCTGTTCCTCTGCCGCTCCGAGTCTCAGAGCTGGTACTTCCCAGGACTTGCTTTTAATTGCGTTTTCCTATTTGTTTTTAACGGGGTTGCTACTGCTGGCCTGCCTGTCCCGGAGGTGTCTGCCTTTGCTCCGCTCCGTGCAGTGGCGGGGCGGGCGGCCAGTCTGGCTCCCCTCCGGTGGCGAGGCTGGGGATGGAGCCTCTGCTTTTTGGCAGAGGTGCCCCAAGGAGGTGCTTGCCAGAGCCAGAGCGACTGGGGGGTGTTTGGCCATGGTGTGATGTTGGTGCTGGAACAGATCTCACCAGGTCCCTTCTGTGGGGCCACCACAGAGGCGCTGGAAGGGAGCGAGCGTTGGTCCCTGCTGCCAAGGGCATGATCCTGCCCGGGTCTGCGGTGCTGTGCAGCCCCCAGCAGGCGCTGCAGAGTCAGGATGGCAGAGGCGGGGAGGCCAGCCTGGAGATCCAGCCGGCCTTGGATGCGTGCCCCGGGTAGGAGATGGCTGCTTGCCCTCGCCGCCCCGCTGGCTCGCGAGCCCCTTGGCTTGTTGGCCGCTTGGCCCAGCAGGGTCAGCCAGCGTCAGTGGTGTTTGCTGGGGCTGTTCCGTTTCACAGCTTCCATTCATAACTCTGCTCCAGAGGCATCTCGCTTCACCGACTACAAGAGGGCTTGCAGAGATGGTAGCCCTCCAGCTTCATAGCCCACCCTGGCTGGGAAGGCAAGCCCTGAGCTGGCTGGCTCAGTACGACTCTCACAGATTGCGTTTAACGGGGCTCTAAATTGCATCCATTTGCCACACAGAAGACATTTTCAGAATGAATTGAAGCCAATAAAAATTTTATATAGAACGTAGCTTTCTAATGCCCCTGTTTGCAAAAGCAGAAAGGGAGGGGATTAATGTGCTGAAGGAAAACTATTTGTAAGCCATAAATTTTAATATGTCCCTCCGATAAGCAGGGACCTTTCCTCAGCGCTGATTGACAATGCCAGGAGCCCGGCGTGGCGGCGCTGGGGCTGCTCCGTCCC
>NW_009260184.1:562571-563395 GCF_000687185.1 Egretta garzetta
GTACCTGGCGTGGGGCGCTGCCCGGGTCATGGCGCGCATCTTTGGTCTCGTTGCAGGCAGTGTGGGTACAGCAAAGCCAGCCAGGATGGGGACGAGGAGCTGTACTTCCACTGTAAGTGAAGCCCGGCCGCCGAGGCTGGGACGACTGGGGGGGAATGCCCGTATTTATCGCTATTAATAACCAGGCTCCCGACAAAGCAGCCGTGAATCCTTGCTTTTGAAGTAGTGTCATCCCACATTACCTCAGAGCAGGGGCTCAGCACAGCGAGGCTCTCTGGGGACAGCGGGCTTGACAGCTTCATAAGCCAGAGTCCGTCCTTCCCGCACACGGGTCGCGGCCGTGCCGAAGGAAGCGGGGATGCTTTCAGCTTCCCACGGGGCGTATGAATTATTCAGTCAGCTTTCTGCAAACGGCTTCATGAGGACACAGCCTTGTTTTCTGGGGCCACTCTTGACTATTAAGCAGCAATAATTTTACAGACAACAGTTGTCAAAGGAAATTCGGATGTCGGGATTGAAGCATTTATCTGATTCCCGATGTATGCCGGTGAAGCGCACACATGCCTTTCTGCTCCCCGAAGCATTTCGGAAACAGCAGAGCCAGCATTGAGCCATGAAGGCAAGACCCTTCTTGGACGGGGCTTGGCTGTTCCACCTGGCTTGGAAGGGCCTCGCGCTGCTGAGCCGCCCCCGGGAGTATTTGCCTGGTTTTCCGTGCGGGGCGAGGGGAGCCCGGTCCCGGGAAGGCGAATGGAGCCGTGGCGGAAGGGAAACCTGCGTGGTGCGAGCCCTTCCCGGGGGCAGCAGGGCTCTGCCGTGGGCCC
>NW_009260184.1:563871-564584 GCF_000687185.1 Egretta garzetta
CGAGCGGGGGGCTGCCGTACGCAGGACACCTCGCTCCGTGCGGTTCTCCGGGGCGCGCTCCCGGGCAGGGTCGCTCGCTGCGCAGCAGATGGCGGGTGCCCGGGGGAGGTGTTTGGCCACCCGTGCTGCTAATCGAGGGGACCTGGAACGTGGCTGGTGCTCATTATTGTGATTATCTCTCCTGGATGCCTTGGGAGCGGAGATGGTTTGGGTACGTGAGGGTCAGCGTGGGTGGCAGACGGGCTCAGCCCGGGAGGGCGCTGCGCTAGGGTGAAGGAGCCGCTCTCCTTTGACCTAGGGGTTGTGGCGCTGGAGCAGAGCAATCGGGTCTATTTAATCCCACAAGAAATTTCCTAGAAACCTTAAAGTTGAGCCTTTTGCTTTGCTTACGAAAAGGCGGGAAGTTAACGCTGCTGGCAGAGCTGGAGATGGATAAGCTGCGAGAGCGCTTCCCGGGACGGGCGGGCGGGAGCCCTGCCGAGCCCCACTCACCGGCCCCTTGCGCATTTCCTGCCTCCCTGCAGTTAAAATCCCGACGAGGAGGACGTACATCGACCCCGACACGTGCGAAGACCCCCTGCAGGCCGTGCACCTCTTTGCCAAAGAGCTGGATAACGCCAGCGTCAAGATTGAGAGGATCATCAGGACAGGCAAGTTCCTCCTCGCCAGCCCGGCGCCAGGGCGGTGGCCGAGCCCTGGGCTGGGTTTGTGCC
>NW_009260184.1:564752-565950 GCF_000687185.1 Egretta garzetta
GTCCTCTGGCCTGCTGGCGCCACGGACCCTTGCTCTTGCTCTTGTCCTGGGGGGTGCGTGCTCGCAGCAGGGAGACGGGCGCGGGACTGGTGAGCATTTTGCTCGGGAGCGCGATTTCGCAGTCCTGTTTGTTTTTCTGGGGCACTGAGCAGAGCCGACGGAGCGAGGCGCGGACCAGAAAGCATCAGCAATTATCTGCATCTGGGCAGTTTGACAGCGGCGTGAAAACTATTTATAAATATGTGAACCTAAGGATTTATTGATTTTCATCAACTTCACTGCCTAAAACTTAAAAGCAAATTAAAATCCCCTCGCTGGGCCCTAGAGCCTTAATCGCTAATGTGTGCCAGAACACGGAAAACACGATTATTCTTTGTCGTTTCTTTTCCTAAAGATAAATTCAGCTGCAGAAAAAGCAGCAGTGGAGAAAGGGAAGGCGGGGGGGGGCTTGCCCAGCAGCTCGAAGGACAGTGCTGAAGGCGAGAGGGGAAGAGGAGGTTATCTTTGTAGGGCTGAGCGGAGAGGCTGACACTAATCCCACGGATTGTTCGGAAGCAAATTGGTGTTTGAAAGATCAAGAAACGTTAGTCAGGACGATGTTTAAATAGAAAGGGTTTGGGAGCGCGTCTGTCTCCCTGCTGGCCCAGCAAGCCCACGGCTTTCAGATCGGTAAAGCCTTTCATAGCTATGTGTTTTTTGCTGTAAAGCCGTTGTTGGCCTCGCGTTACAAATTTGGTGGCTCCTGTTGTCAAGCGGGGAGCAGGGTGCTCTGCCTCAAAGGCTGCAGGAGCCCCCCGGCCCCGCGCCCAGCGAGACATCACCGGTGCTACAGAAACGCGCTTTGTGGCCCCAAAGCAAAGCAAACACCCCCAAGGGGAAGCTGACTGCCCAGGGCTGTCGCCCCTTGCTTTGCAGCGGGTGTGTGCGTATATACACGTATATGTCTTCATGGTGCGTTGCGAGGGCTCGGAAGCCGTGGAGTCGGCTGGCAGGCAGCTCCTCCCGCGGTCTGGAAATGGCAGCGGGATGGCGCCAAGGAGGGGTGCGGGTGCAGGGGGTCCTTGGGGGAGGCACGGCACCGAGCAGCGGGGCTGTGAGGAATGTCCCGCCGGGAATGCCGCCTGACTCCTCTCTCCGCTGTGCAGGAGAGTTTGGAGAAATCTGCCGGGGGTGCCTGAAGCTGCCCAGCAAGCGAGAG
>NW_009260184.1:566206-567782 GCF_000687185.1 Egretta garzetta
GTTTCCTCACGTATTGGCTATCTTAGCATTCTGATGATTAATAAAATGCTTACAGCTAGATTAATAAATCCCAGCAGTAGGACGGGCTTAGCAGGGGCACTCTTAATAAAAGCAAATTGAGGTGAGGTCCTGTCAGTAAAACAGATGACTGACTGCTCCCGGCTCTCGGGGGAGCGCGTGCGCTCAGCCAGCCTACGGGTGCTGTGGTTAAATGGGTATCCGTGTAAGTCCAAAGAAATGGGAGCACGTTTGCTGGTTTTAACTCGCCTTTTTTGTTAGGTGAGGAAGTATTTCTGTCCCGAGGCCTGGGCTGATCTGGCTGCTTTTGCCTTCGCTGGGTAGCGCTGTCCTCCTTCGTGACACGGTTGGGTGTCCCGATAAAAGGAGTGTCTGATGTTGGGATCCGGTGGGATCCCAGCCGGGAGCAACAGCGAAGCCTCGGACCCGCTGCTCGTTGCAGCCCATTGGAGATGAAGTCCCCGTCGCGCCCTTGGTAGCCCGGCAGCGCCAGCTAGCCACGCTGGAGGCTGGCACCCGGCTTTCTCCCGCCCGCAGTGCCAGAGCTGCCCGAGCGAGGGGCAGGACTCAGGCAGCGCTCCTTGTCTGTCCGTGCAGGGAGCACCATGATGATCGTGATGGAGTACGTGGGGAACGGCGTGCTGGATGCTTTTCTCAGGGTGAGTGCTGCGGGTCTGCCACCCCCTCGGGCTCTGCTGGTGGTGCCCCCCTGAACTGGGCATCACTCTGGCTTTTCCTCTTTTTTTTTTTTTTTTTTTTTTGTTTCCAGAAGCACGAGGGACAGCTCACGGCCACCCAGCTCGTTTGCATGTTGCAGGGGATTGCCTCCGGCATGAAGTACCTGGCAGAGATGGGTTACATACATAAAAGCCTCGCTGCCCACAAAGTCCTTGTGAACAGCAGCCTGGCGTGCAAAATAACTGGCTTCAGGCGGCCGCAAGAGGATAAGATGGAGACCATCTTCTCCACCATGGTGAGCTGCGTTTCCAAATTCTGTTGTTAACGTTCCCCCGAGAGCAAAATGCTGACGGAACGGGTACAAACCCTCCGCAGAGGTGGATTCCCCCCGCTGCGATGCGTGGCCGTGGCCAGGGGCGCTGGGGCTGGTGTGGCTGGAGCGGCTCTGCAGCCAGCTCTGAGTGCTGAGCAGGGATCGCATCCAAAGCCGGGCAGCCTCCCTCCGCAGGTGGAGCTGGTAGGACATAGAGCAATCCTATGCCGAAACCGGTGTTTTTCCTAGGCCCCCGTTTCCTTCCTCGCGTATGAGTGTGGGCTCTGCTCCTTAGCAGCTTCTTTCCCAGCTGGAAAACAAACTGGGGGGGCAGCGCTGGCAGCCCCCGGGTTCCCTGTGTCTGTTTTATCACTTGTAATGAAATTCATGGTTTTCAATCAAGGATTTAAGTCCTGCTTGATTCACGCTTGTGCCTCGTCAGCTCTGCTAGCCCGTCTGTCTCCCCAGTGCCTCCGTGCGCTTGGAGAAGCTGCCTGGAAGCCCTTGGGCGCGGAGCCGGGGGGCTGCCCCCGCCTGCTGGGCTGCCTGGGCCACCTCCAGGCCCCG
>NW_009260184.1:567923-570761 GCF_000687185.1 Egretta garzetta
GGGGCGTGTGTCGTTTGGTACCCCGCAGCCGCCCGGTGCCAGCCGGGGCTGTTAGTGCAGCGCGTTAACCAGGCATTAATGTTTTAAAGGGCATCGATTCCTCAATCAGACGAGCACTGGGTGCTTGCAGGGAGCGCTGGGCACTGCCAGGGAGGCAGCAGCCGGTGTGTGGGGTCCTGGTGCCTGTGTCCCAGCGCCGGGTGTGGGCGTCTCGGGGAGGGGTGAAGAGCCCGTTCGCAGGGTTTGGCCCACGCTCTGCAGGAGCTGCAGTCATTTGGTGGCGGAATGAGCCTTGGAAAGCTTTTTCAGCCGTTATCGCTAGCTCTAGGGAGGCACGCTCAGCCTGCGAGGGAGAGCGCCGCCCCAAAGAGCCCCTGGCACAGCATGACCCCCCCCCCCACCGGCACGACCGGGCCCCTGGCTTCCCCCACCGCGGCGCAGTGGGGCTGTGGCTTTGAGGTCAAGGTCTCCCTGCTGTTAATTACGATTAGCTGCCGTGCCTGTCACCTGCTTCCCCTAGCGCATCCAGGGGGCTCTGCAGATGCTGAGCTGGGGATTGCTAATTACAGGAGAGCACGCCGGAGTGGAGGGACTGTGTGTTTGCGAAGCTCTGAAATGGTTTTCATTAAACATTAATGCATAAAATGCCATCAGCTCTTCCCAGAGACGTTCTCCTCTCCCATTAATATTTCAGGACCCGCACTCCCATGCAGCGTGTGGCTGCATGGCTGTTTTAAAGCAGATCGAGGCAAGAGTTTGCTGCTCTTACTAAACCTGCATGTGGCCTGCGGGTTTGCTTGGTGTCCGCCCTGCAGGGCCGGGCAAGGCAGGACGAGCGGCCACCCGGGAATCGCGTGCATCGGCTACGTCCCGCTGCGTGAGCGCCTCATTTCTCCCCTTCCGCCTGTGCAGCGCGGGAAGAGCCTGGTGCTGTGGTCGGCCCCCGAAGCCATCCAGTATCACCACTTCAGTCCGGCCAGCGACGTGTGGAGCTTTGGCATCGTCATGTGGGAAGTCATGTCCTACGGCGAGAGACCCTACTGGGACATGTCCAACCAGGACGTGAGTCGCTGGCGGCCGCGCAGGAGGTGACGATGCTGATGGTGTGCAGGCGGCTCCGCGGAGGGCAGAGGAGCTGCCGCCGCTCCCCGGGCAGGGCTGCGAGGAGGGAGGTTTGTGCCCTGGGTTTTTGCCTGCGATCCGCATCGCGGCACCTGACCCTGTCCCGCGCCCTCCTCTGCCGCTGCAGGTGATGAAGGCTGTGGAGGACGGGGTCCGTCTGCCTGCCCCGCTGAACTGCCAGCCGCCCCTCCACCAGCTCATGCTCGACTGCTGGCAGAAGGACCGCAGCCAGAGACCCAAGTTCTCGCACATCCACACCGTCCTGAGCACGATGGTGCAGAGCCTGCAGCCCCCGAAGTGCCCCGGCTCCACGTGCACCAGGTGAGCGCCCCCTCGCTTTGCCGTCTGTTCTCCTGCTTCGCCTGCCCCGTCCCAGCTCAGGCCCCCTCCCGGCTGCCTCCTCACCCCCCTGTTCCGCTGGCAGGTCCCACAGCGCGTCCATCCCCCTCGCCGAGCGCACCTTCTCAGCCTTCCCCTCCTTCAGCTCTGTGGGCGAGTGGCTGGAAGCGATAGAAATGGGCAGGTACAGAGACAATTTCACCGCTGCGGGCTACTGCTACCTGGAATCGGTGGCCAGGATGACAGCCCAGTAAGTGAACTGGTTTCCTGGCTATAGCCTTGTGTCTCCGGGTGCAGCGCGAGCAAACCCCGCTTTGCAGTTACAGTCGGGTGTCACTAAGCAAAAGGACAGATCTTCCAAAGCACGCCTGTAAGAGCAGGGTGGGCTGCCTGCATTCTGCATCTCAGTCGCTGGGTTTTGAAGCTGAGATTTAACCCTGTCGTTGCTGGCGAGAGCCGCGTTGCCCGTCCCTTCCAGAGGGCAGAGGCAAATCGAATGCAGTTTGCTGCCGACGCGTTGTGCGAGCCGCAGGGTCGGGAGCCGTCTCGCGCTTGGCGTGCTGCAGGCGCCTCTTACCCCGCGTTCCCAGTCGTGGTCCATCTTGCTTTGGCTGGGGCAAGTTGGGGATCTCTTACTCCGGCTGCTCCGCAGTAGCCCGACAGCCCGAACCCAGCGTGCCCTTGCCCGCGAGCAGTCGGCGTCGGGACGCTTCACGGTTAGGGCTTGTTCTTCATGGCTGACGTGGGGTTTGTTTTGCAGGGACGTCCTCAGCCTGGGGATCGTGCTGGCGGAGCACCAGCAGACCATCCTGAGTGGGATCCAGACCCTCCGGGCCCAGGTGATCCAGATGCATGGCCGAGGCGTGCAGGTGTGAAGCGGCCCCCCTGCAGAGGTGCAGAGCCAGCGCTCCCGGGGAAGAGGCAGCCGGCCGGCCCCAAACCAGACTGAATCTTTGAAACCTCACGGTTTCGAGGGGGCTGTGGGAATCGCTGGGCTGCTGCCAAACCAGTCATTCCGTGTGGCAAGAAGAGAGCAGGGCTTCCCGTCCCCTGTGCCGGGGGGGGAAGGATCCCCGGGACGCGTGCCTGTGCCCGGGTGGCTGTGGCTCTCCCCGGCGCTGTTCTGTCAGCCGAGTCAAACTGTGATGATGCCATTTCCTATGGCAATGTGGTCAACAGGGTGGATGGACGTTTGTGCACTGTCTTAATCCAGAGCTGACAGTGTTTTTGTATCTAGCATCCTACTGGTGAACTCCATGGGTATTTTTATACAAGCTGACATGTTCTAGCGACCCCACAGGAGCTTTTATTGCTTTTATGTTTAGAGACCGGAGCATAGCTCACACCCAGCACCCAGTTTCTGGAAGGTGACTTTCC
>NW_009260184.1:570815-571944 GCF_000687185.1 Egretta garzetta
TCTTTCCCAGCTGCATCCCTTCTGCTCCCAGAGTTACTTCCCTGAGTCTTGACACCACAGTCAGTGAACAAAAACAAATATTCCCCACTAACGTGCAGAGCAAATGGTGCTGCATGTTTCCAAGGCTCTCTTGACAAGATAATTTCAAGGGCAGAAATGAAAAGCTTGGATGAAGAGAGCCATAGCCAAGGGAGAGCAAGCAGCGGAGCCCTCGGGCTGCCCTGCTGACGCTCTCGGCCTTCGCTGCCTTTTGTGCGGGTCCCGGTCCCTCGCTGTGCAGGTCCCGGTCCCTCGCTGTGTGGGTCCCAGTCCCTCGCTTCACAGCTGGAGCCCAGCAGTGGGGTGGGAGCCTACAGACTGGAGCAGCAGCAGGCAGCGCTCTGCTGCCCGCGTGGGATCCCAGCCTGCAGGCAGAGAGCTGCCGCCGTGCAGGGCTGATGCTAAAGCGCCTCTTGCCCCTCAGCCTCTCTCCCCCACTGCCCGCCTTCCAGCTTTGGGCAGCGTGTCCCGCACCTCTCCTTCGCTGGTTTGGCAGGCGGCTGGGATGGGCTCCGGGCGCTGCCCCCCGGGCTGGGATGGGCTCTGGGCGCTGCCCCCCCAGGCTGGGATGGGCTCTGGGCGCTGCCCCCCCAGGCTGGGATGGGCTCTGGGCGCTGCCCCCCCAGGCTGGGATGGGCTCTGGGCGCTGCCCCCCCAGGCTGGGATGGGCTCTGGGCGCTGCCCCCCCAGGCTGGGATGGGCTCTGGGCGCTGCCCCCCCAGGCTGGGATGGGCTCCGGGCGCTGGTCCCCGGGCTGCGGAGCAAAGCGGGCAGAGCGTGCCTGCAGCCGTGGGCTGACGCCAGAGCCCGGGGGCTCCCTGCTGCCGGCTGGGCTGGAGCGTCCCGCTCAGAGGTGCCTGCTTGGCCCTGGGGCTGCAGGTGGACGAGTGCTCTTCCCTCTCTAGGTCTGGAAGCTTTTGCAGGGAAAAGGTTTTAGGAACAGCACCGGTTCAACCCGCAGCGGCAGAAAGGAACCTCCCAATTCAGCTGGAAGCGGGATGGAAAGCTGGGAATTGTTTTGGAGTTGGAGAGAGAGCGGGCATGGCTGTGCTTTGGGTGGATGCTTCCCATGCTCTCTCCAGCAGCGTGC
>NW_009260184.1:572094-572592 GCF_000687185.1 Egretta garzetta
CTGCGGGGGCTGTGCCGAAGGGACCGTGCGCCCCAGCCAGACACTGGGGCCTGGGCAGAGCCGACCATTGCGTCCGTGGCATCCCTGAAATCCTGCCCTGCAATCCAGGCACACCAGGGCACATCAGCGCTTTATTTTGGTGCGGACGGTAGCGCCGTGCTGCCAGCCCTGCACGCTGCAGCTCCCACCGAGGCGGGCCTGACCCCTGGCAGCAAGAGCATCTGCTTGATAATGCAAGTTTCCGTGAAGTTAGTTAATTAAATGGGTCTTTGCAGCCTTGTAGAGAGGTTTGTAGGCCTTTTGTTGTCATCTGCAAGTACTGCAAGTGAATTATTAACGATGAACGGCAAAGATTTACAGAGCAAATGAATGCTGTGGGAGATGCTCGCGCTGCGCCTGGAAATCTGTTTGGGTCAGATGCTCCGGTTGGCATCCGAGGGTGAGGATCGGAATGGTGACCGGGCAGAGGGGCCGCGGCAGCCGCTCGCGGGGTCGGCA
>NW_009260184.1:572697-573131 GCF_000687185.1 Egretta garzetta
GCGGAGCTGTCCCCCGCGGGCGTCCACCTGCCGTTCAGCAACGCCTCATTCGCCGTGGTTTGCCTTTCACCAGCCCTCGGGCTCTTCTGGCCCGGCCCCGCGGCCCCGCTGCATCCCGGAGCGCTCCAGGCTGGCGAGGCTTCACTTCTTTCAGCTATTTTAGCTCGATTGCGTCCGAGACCAAAGCTCTCTGCCTGAACATCACCGGGCAGGGGGCTCGAGCAGGTGCCAGCAAATGTTGGTTTCCCAATTTCCTGGTGTTCCCAGGCAGAGGTGCCGCGGCGAGCACCACGCACGCAGCCGGCGGCGCAGGCTGGTGGGGAGGAGGGCACCTGGCTCCACGCGGGCTTTGAGATCCCGGTAGCAAACGCAAAGGGGAGCACGAGCTGGCACAGAGGAGCCCGTGCGGGGCGCGAGAGGGGAACCCCCGACCG
>NW_009260184.1:573149-574918 GCF_000687185.1 Egretta garzetta
TGCGGTGCCGGAGGGGGCACCCCCGCCCCGCGGGGGCTGGGAGCTGCCGCGGATCCGCAGGAGTGGACAGAGCCGCCCCGGCAGCGTGCGAGTGCTGGGCGCGCTCTGGGGCGTTTGCCACTCTCCAGGGGAGGTGAGCGCTCTCCTTCTGCCACCTCCGCCGTTTGAACATCCCCGGTGTCACTTGGTTGGTCTTTTAACGGAAATAGTTTGTCGTTAAGTTTGGCCCGTGCCCGGTCCGGTCAGTCCCTTGCCGTCCTGTTCCACACCGGAGTGCAAATGGTGAACCAGAACCTTCCGTTGGTAAAAACGCCAGATCCCAAGGATCAAGTGCAATTTGTACGCTCTTTATGTTTACATTTTATCTATAAAGTATATTATAGTCCTCCAGGCAGGGAGCTGAACCAACTTGATTCCAGATCCTCTCCCCCTGCTTCCCCCTGCTCTTGTCCTGCCCGCTGGGATTTCCAGCAGCCTCCTGCGTGGGGATGCTGGGAGCCCCTCGGGGAGGTCACTGCTGGAGGGGCTGGCTCCAGGGGGGTCTGGGAAGCCCAGGGCTTGGTGACGAGGTGACAGAGACAGACCTGGCCGTCAGCCCCAGAACAGAGCCCAGCTCCAAAGTTGCGGATGCGAGGAGGGGCTGGCTCTGGGTGCTGCCCATGGCCGCTCTCGGAGCTGCCAGGATCTGCTCCTTACCCCCTCGGAGCATCGCCTGCTGGAGAGAGGAACCTCAGCCCCGCTTACCGAGCGTCGCGGCTGTGCTGGCGCGCCCCAAGTAAAAACGCAGCCATCGTGCGATCATTCCTTCAGTGTTTTCTCCACCGACTTGGGCGCCCCTGCTGTATTCTCCAGCACAGTCAGCACTGAAGGCGAATTTCTTTGTCTGCCTCTCTCCGGCTGTTCCCAAAAGAAAGGCAGGGTTTAATCCGGCTGCAGTGCTTCAGGGGGCTGTTCCGGGCCACGTGGTTCTGTGGACGGGACTCTGCTCTGACGCAGCAGAAATGAGGGGCATTTGCTTTCCTGGCCTCTCCTTCAAGGAAGAAAAGAGAGAGCACATGGTGGAAGGATGCTTCCTCGCTTAGCTTGTTGCGACGATAAAGGCTTTTAATTGAGGTCCTCATAACTCTGGGGATAACGAAATGAGCAGATTAAGTTATAGGTGGTTGTTACAATTTTAAAACGAGCTTGCGTCCTCTCAGCACCTCTCTTTGGGGAAGTATTCGATGCCTTTAAATTAATTTAATTAGCAATTAAATTAATTGTGAAGCTGCTTGGCCAAGGGAAGCGCCTCAGAACGGTTTCAGTCTCCGTGCCCATCCAGCCCCTGGGTGCTGCAGGGAGCCCTGCTCACATCAGTGCTGATGAGGGCTCAGGACCGGCCAAGCAGTCTTGGCCGTGTGGCAGCAGCATGGGCCTCAACGGGCTTGTTGTGAGGAGGAGGAGGAGGAGGAGGAGCAAGCGCGTTGTGCTCCATGGACTTCGCTGGAGCTGATGAATACGGGCACGGGAGGATTGGGCTTTAGATGTTTGCACGGCATGGAGGCCAGTTATGACCGGGAGGAGCAGAGCAGGCGCGTGCGAGCTGGAGCTCGGTAGGGCTGTCGGCTGTTCCCGCGCGGAGGAGCGCCTGCAGCAGCCCCCGTCCCGCGGCCGAAAGCCGGGTGCTTTGGGGGGCAGCGACACGGACCTGGCGTCCAGCCTTGCCTCGCCAGGGCTGGCGTTTGGGAGGCGGGACGGTGCCCTTGGCTGCCCTGATGCCCTAGCAGGAG
>NW_009260184.1:575459-576045 GCF_000687185.1 Egretta garzetta
GAAACCAAAGCTGGAATCAGGTTGGTTCATCTCCAGGTGCTTTGGGATATTCATCAAACCCCTGTTACATACTGTAAATACGTACCTGAGAAGTCAATATATATTTTTATACGCCTGAAACCAATGTAATATAATCTCATAAGGGGCACTGTGCATTTCATGTTTGAACTACAGTTGGGTATCTCCAGGGAGCCACTGTTGGTTTGGAATTAACAGTAATAAATGGTAACAAAGATCTGTTGACATTTTTGTTAATTTTGTATTTATTGAACTATGTTTGAAGACTGCAATACTGGGACACCCGAATACCGAAGTAAAAGCAGCCCCTCACTCTGCCCTGGCTTGTCTGCGTGGATCATTTTGGGTGTTCCAACAGAGGCGTCGCTCCGGCGAGGCTCGCAGGCGCCAGGTAAGGAGCAGTTCCCGCAGCGGCGCGGTGTGAAGCGAGGCCTCCCTTCGTCACACGGCCCCGGTGCCGCGCCGGGGGCCTGTGCTCCGGCTGCGGAGGTGGCAGCAGCGGTGGAGCTCGGGGTGGGGGGCCCTTGCTATTGACACTGCAGTGGTGGGGGGGGGGGGGGGGGGTTTC
>NW_009260184.1:576160-576408 GCF_000687185.1 Egretta garzetta
CCGTGGGAACCGCTCGCGGCGTGGAGCTGTCGGTGCAAGCGCCATCGCCTGCCCAGCGTACGCGTGGCTGCGTAAGCCCGGGGGTGCAGCTGAGCAGAGTTACTGAGCTCCAGGCGTGTAATTAATTGTTTGATTGCGTCAATGAAAGCCGCCTATGGCCAGCACGTTAAATGCACACACTGCACCAGCAGTAACACTTAGAAAGAATTCGACGCGGCTCTCTCACCAGTTCACAGCATTTGTTCTCT
>NW_009260184.1:576492-576725 GCF_000687185.1 Egretta garzetta
CAGGGAGAGGGAACTGAATGGGAGCTTACGAGGGGCGAAGCCTCTTTGCCTCCTGCCGCTCAATTAACTCGGCCAGCTCTCAGGAGGAGCCCGGCCGGGCGATATCGGCGCTATAAGGAGACAATTCGAGCTCTGGAGCGGGGTTATGAGCGGCGGAGCACAAGTCACGGCCGCGCAGATGTGGCTTTTTGTGGCGTTACGGGTGCTGCGGCGGCGGCCGGGGGTGATGCTGG
>NW_009260184.1:576814-577261 GCF_000687185.1 Egretta garzetta
TGCGTGGGAGCCAGCGGCTCTGGGCCCCCGGCCAGGTCTAAGCCTCAGCCCCGGCTTTCAGAGCCAGGAGCCCTCTCCTGCCTGGCCTGGCGGGTTGGAGCTCATCTCACTTGATGCTTTGTGTGAAGAGTGAAAAAAAATAAAAATGCGGAAGGTAATTGCCCAGAAACCAGTTGTTATGCACCTGTGTAATTAGCTGGCATTAATTAACGGCACAAGGGGGGCTCCTTCCCCTCTGCCCCCCGGGGCCACGCTCGAGCAGGTCGCCGCCTTGCCTACCCGAGGCAGATTCTCTGGCTGCTTGGGCCAAGCTGCTGCGCTGAGCGATGCCAGCGTCTCCGTGCCCCGTCTGAGGCTTTGTCCGTACAGCTTGGTGCTCGTGGCGTTACGGCGGCCCCGTCGTGCTGGTGGATCGCCCGCGCTGACATTGAAGCGGCCGTTCCCCTC
>NW_009260184.1:577462-577957 GCF_000687185.1 Egretta garzetta
GTGCCGCTCCCCCCCCCCCCCCCCCCCCGTGGCTGGAGCTGACCAGACTGCAAATAGTTCCTGCACAATGGACCAGAGAAAAACCTCGCTCCTAATTGTACGTCCCTGATCCGGAGGTTTGAGGGGAAAATTACAGCCTGGTCTGCCCATGTGCACGTGTCTGGTGCATCCAGCAGTGGCCGTACCAGCTCCCGACACAGGCGGTGGCTTTCAGGATGAAAAGTAGCTCTGGGAAACCCCAGCATGGAGAAGGGCTCTCGTGCCCCGCGTGGCCGGCCCGCAGCTGAGCGGTGCTGGGGTCCGCTCCGGCGCCCCGGAGAGCTTCCCACCGCCAGCCCGCCCCGCACCCCCCTGCGCCCCCGGCGCTGACGGAAAGCGTGCTGTGACGGGGGTGTCACTCCCTGGTGACAACGGAGGGATCGATAAGCTGTGACGGCGGAGACGCAGCAAAATGCGAGTTGCAGCAGGACTCGCCCTGGGGAGGGCTCCGGGGGG
>NW_009260184.1:579100-579907 GCF_000687185.1 Egretta garzetta
GCATGGCTGGCAGGGGGGCATGGCCATGCGGCAGTGGGGCTGCCTTGCAGAGACCTGGTGTCCTGCAGCACAAGGGACAAGGTGCCCACCCTGTGCACGTTCAGAGCCGAGCTGGGCTTGCCAAGGAGCCAGGTCTCCCTGCGCCTCCCAGCGCTCCCAGTGCTCCCATCTCTCTTTTGCTAATGGCAAGAGCTGGCAGTGCCCTGAAGGCAGCGCATTGACGTCACGGTCAGCAAAGGTGCCACAAGCTACGCTGAGAGGCGTTGGGGATGTGTCCAGCTGCTCAGGACTTTGCCTTGCGTCGGCTCTGGCCTCCCTCCTTGCTTTGGCCCAACCCCATCCGCTTAAACGACTTCTAATTAAAGCCGAGGCTGCAGGCTCAGTCTCAGGACCTGCTCCTTCTGCCTCTGCCGTCCCTCGCCGGGGCCAGACGGGTGCTGGTCCAGCCCGGCTGCTGCTCCTGCTGGCAGGGACAGGGGTGCCGGTCCCCGGCTCGTTGGGCGGGAGCAGCCGTGCAGCCCGGGCTTGGCCGAGCCCGCCACAGAGCCCAGCCGGGGCTGGAGTGAGCACTGGGTTTGTGGCACGTCCCGGTCGAGGTGGCCCGGGCGCAGGGCTGGGTGCCCGCCCGTGGGGCACTGTCCCTTGCCCCTGCCTCCTGACAGCAGAGCCGCCTGCCTGGGAGGCACAGAGCTGCTTAATTACACAATTATAAATGTCTTTGGCCTGTTTATCTTGCGGCGGCTGACAAGCACCTTCAGTGTCAGACAAAGAGGCGCTGTTATCGCCCGGCGCAGCGGCTGCGGTCCT
>NW_009260184.1:580717-581275 GCF_000687185.1 Egretta garzetta
CCTCGGCACGGGCTCTGCGGCATGGCCACCTCGGGAGCTCAAACTGGCCCTTTTCCCGCCCCGCTTTTGTGGCATTACAGCACCCCAACAGTGGGAGCCCATGGCTGAGAGGGGCTGTGTCCCCCCGGCCCTGCCACCCCCTTGTTTGCTTTGTCTGCAGGGCGTCCGGCAGCAAAGCGCTCCCGGGATGGGATGGCGCTGCCGGCTGCGATGCGGCCTTACCCCTCTTGCTGCAAGCCGGGGACAGGTCTCTGGGAGCAGCGGGGGAAAGAGGAGGGACGGGAAGGTGTTTAGAGGGGGTCTGTTGCCATGAAGAGCCCTTACAGGGTGTTCTACCCAGGCACACCCCCCCCACCCCCACCCCCATTTTTTAGGGTGCCATCTGACTTAGAGGACATAAGTAATTAGAAGGTCATTATAATGAGTTCTGCTTTATTAGCAGGCCAGGCTTTCAGGAGTCAGTTGTGCCAAGAGGAGTGTTGCACAAATGTTCACTGCAAGCAGGCACGAGCGGGCGCGCGGCCCCGGCACCTCTCGGGGGGCGCGGGTGTCCCCCGT
>NW_009260184.1:581766-583529 GCF_000687185.1 Egretta garzetta
GGGGTGTCGCAAGCTGGGCGCCTCCTTGGGAGCTGCGATGAGCCCCCCCAAGCAGCTCCAGCGCATGGAGAGCTGGCCTCACCCCGCACAGCTCGCTGCTTTATGTGCAGCCATAAACATCCCCATTAACTTGCATGGGATTTAAATTCCATAATGGAGCTGAAATAAAGCAGCGGCGTCCTCTCCCCGCTGGAGCCCTCGATCGCCCGTTACCAACAGGCGCTTTGGGGGAACCTCGCACCTTCGGGTAAGAGCTCAGACCCGGGCAGTTCAGGGGTTTCTTGCGAGCGCCTTCTCCGTACCGAAGCCTGATCTCGCTGGCGCTTCCCGGGACTGCTGCGGCTCCGTGAGCCGGGGGCTTCTCGGGGTGCCCGGGGCGGCGCTGGGGCACGGTGGGGCTCTTGCGTTGCCTGGCAAACGCAGCAAAGGCCAAGGGCGCCTCTGTTGAGGAAGGGCCATCATAAAACCAGCCCAGGGCAGCAGTGTGGGGCGAGGTGCTTGGTGTGCTGCGCACCCCACCGAGCCCTCCCCATGGCTGGCCTCCCCTCTGCTGGGCAGGGAGGGCACCCCAGGGCGCCACGGACCTGCAACGGGTCTTCTGCTTTTTAAAGCAAAAGCAGGAGGGCAGGAGCGGCCAGGGGAGAGCCAGGCGTGTTCCCCTGCCGGGGCGCCGCAGCACAGGGTCCTGCTGCCGGCCGGGTTTAGTAGCAGTGAATAAAACATGCAGCAAGGTTTAGGCAGCTCAGCTTAATCTGTTTCCTGCAAGTGGCCGTGTCCCACCAAGTCACAAGCGCTGTGGTGCACTGGGGCGGCAGCATGCAGGAGGTTGCCCCCCACCGAGCCCTTCTGCAGCTCATTTTGGGCTGTGCCAAGGCGCCGGCAGTGCCTCCCCCCCTCCTGCTCAGGTGCCATCCTCTCTGGGCGAGCCAAGAGCATTTCAGCGTTCGGCCTGATCCCAAGGCTCCGGTCTCCATGCAGCTTGGGAACCAAAAGCCGTTGGCCCGACCCTCGTGCCAGCCCCCAGCCTCGGTGCAATCACTGCGGCTGATGGACGACACAGGGGTGGCACACAGCCACAGGGGCTTTATGCTGTTAAATATTTTTAAGTGAATTCTATTAAACGCCAGGAGGCAAAGAGATTAATATGGCAATGAAAATGCTTTTTGTGAGATTTAGGTCCTCTGGGGTGACGGCAATTGGCGTGCTGGATGGGTAGTGGTTGGTGTAATTGTAAATACAAGCTCTTAGCAGAGTGTTCTTATTGCCTGCCCCACGGTGAGCAGGGTGGGCCTCGGGAGCCAGCGCGCTCGCCGCACAGAGCAGAGCGATGCGCCCGTCCCTGCTTTGGCTTGCGGGGAGCCACGATGTGTCAGGTACCACAGTGCATGGCCGCAAAATGTGAGGTGGCGTAATGAGTCCAACGGCCAAAAATAAAGCTTTCTTCTGGAAATAAACTTGTCGCTGCCAGTTTAAACTCTTGCTAAAGAATCGTGATTTGATGCGAGTTACTTTTGCCAGCAATTTGCAAAGGTGGGCGGGTTTAATTGCTATTTATAACAGAGGAAGAGGCTAAGGAGAGGAAGGTGTCTCCATCCAAGCGTGCGCTAGCTGTACAACAGAAATCCCAGATCCGAAATGTAGCTCCCATACAGCAGAGCCTGAGACAGCGAGCGCAACGCAATCCGCTTGGAGCCCTCAAGGGAAAGGAACATTTCCTCCATTCCCACTCACCCCAACATCCCCGGCGGTGACAGCGGCCGCCG
>NW_009260184.1:584065-585204 GCF_000687185.1 Egretta garzetta
GGACCCCGGCCGAGCCGGGGGTGCTTGTTGGTGGCAGCACCCGAGGACCAGCCCTGGGAGCCAAAACTGGGCTGGGGGGGGTGTCTGTGCAGGCGGGGGGGTACAGGGATGGCCCTGCCTGGTCATGGGCAGCCCTGGGCGCGGGGAATGGGCCCTGCTGCCAGCAACCCGCCCAGGGCAGAATCTGCAGCTCCCCTGGGTGAACTGAAATGGGATGGTTTTATTTTATAAGAAGTATGTTATATCATATCAGTACGTAAGTATCGGGGCTTTGCATTACTCAGCTGCAACGGGAGATACATCCCCAGCACGCAGCCCTCATTCACACAGCGGGGCGGCGGGTGAGCACAGACACACGTTGCCGTTCCCGCATGGTGCTCCATGGAAAAGCTGGAGGGCAGGCGTGGGAAAGGGCCCGGCGCCCACGCTCGGGCAGGGGAGGGTGTCCCCTGACGCGGGGCTGCAGAGGCTGTGCTGCCGTGTAAACCAGCATCGAGAGATGAAAAAAGATAACGAGATGTATGGGCTCAGATCAGCGTTTCATCAGCCTTCCCGTGTCAGCGAAGGAGCTGGGAATAAAAGGAAATCTGCCAGAGGGAGGCTGAGAGCCCAAAATACACGGCACAGCAAGGAGCCCTGGCTGTGAGTGATGGATTCCCTGCAATTTGGCTCCTATGCATCAATGCCCGACTGCACGGAACGGCTCTGCCTCTTCCTCTGATTTAGCCCTTAAAGAAGAAAAGAGCTGATTAAAATTCAGCAGCCCGAGGTATTTTAAGTGGTTATTTAGAGACAAAAACTTACAGAATCCTGCAAGGAGAGGCGGGATCCTCTCTTGCCAAACAGCTGGCGAGAAAGATTTCAGTCTCCCGGCCTTGGGAAGGGTGCTCGGCTGGGAAGAGCCCTGCTCCGTCGGCGATGCCGATTAGCGCTGTCACCGATCGCAGTGGCGCCCGCGTTCGTACACGCAGCCCCGTCGTCGCCAGGACGTGGCGAGGCGGTGACACGCTCGGGGGCAAACACAAACCCTTGCCGTGGCCACGGTGCTGCCCAGGCGGGCGCGTGATGGCTGCTGCCCGGGCTGCCACCCGTGGGAAAGCGCTTGCACTGGCTTGTGGCTGGTGGGACCCACCCAGCCC
>NW_009260184.1:585649-586469 GCF_000687185.1 Egretta garzetta
CGCCTGCCCTTGTGCCACCCTCGCCCCTGCCCTGGCCCAGAGCCTGACATGGCCCAGCCCTGTCCTGGCAGAGGCCAGGAGGTGACAAAATGCCGGGGAGAAAGGAGCTGGGTGGCAGCCACTGAGGGCTGGGGGTAGCGGCGGTGGCTTGGGCTCCATTATTGATTTGAGGAATGTTTCAAACAGATCATTTATTTTCATTAGGCTTCTGCCGACGTCTTCATATCAGTGTCCCCTACGTAGGTCGACATCTGTCCTCAGGAATGCTTTAATTGCATTTTCTTCGCTTTACGCAGCTCTTAGCTAATGCGTTCTGGCTTCATTAGATTAGACACCTCTTGTCCTGAGGATGTTGTCATGTTTTCAAATGGCTTCAATCAGCACCTCCCAGGCACAGGCTATTTCGGGAGATAATAAAACCAAAGCCTCATTCAGGCTGGGTGAGTAATGGAGGTGCATTTCCCACCCCCATCCAGCCTGCCTTTAAATTTGAGTCGCTGACATCCCCCCGGACGCCAGCAGAACACGATTACGCCTCGTGTCGTGCAGGCGTTGCCCGGGCGGTTGCCCAGGAAGAGCTCTGCCACGGGAACTGGGTTTCTAATGATCTTGTCACCAGGAACGGCACAGAGAGATTCAGCGAAAGGCGGAGGGAGCAGCCCGGATCACGCCCCAGATTTCCGCTGCCCGGAGCGTGGCAGGCAGCGGGCTCGTGGTGTCCGGCTCCTTGGACCCAACCTGGCGCAGCAGCCCCGGGCGCCTCGAGGTGTGCGCGTGCCCCCCTGATGAACGAGCATGAAAGCCAGCCAGGCTCAGCCCG
>NW_009260184.1:586657-587171 GCF_000687185.1 Egretta garzetta
CCGAGCATCCCGGCGCTGGGGGAAGGGCTCCACACGCGGGCCCCCAGCCCAGGGTTTCGGCTTCCCAGCCGCTCTCCTCCAGCAGAAGGATTGCCTCAGCCCCGTCGCCTTATCACCAGCCACCACGACACCCGCATCTATCCTTTTCACCCCACAGGCAGTATTTTGACTTCTGGAATTCATCTTCCCTACTAAGGGACTCTAAATATATCCCAGACAATTTCCTCTCCTCATTTTTAATAATCTCCTTCAGCCTTAAATTAGTTTTTGAAAATATGTATTGGACTGATAGGCTTTTTATCACCGCTGATAGACAATATTCATCACACCCGTGTCCTAATCCCCACAACACAGGCACATTCATTACGGTAGCCCTTCATCAATTTTAACAGCACTTAATTCATTACAACTCCATTACTGCCTGTGCATGCTCCCCACAACGCTTTGCCATCGATTTGTCACCCGTGGGTGCTCTGGTCCCCACCCTGTGTAGCTGGGGGCTCGCTGCCGAATC
>NW_009260184.1:587264-588860 GCF_000687185.1 Egretta garzetta
AGCGAGGCCGAGGCGATGCAGAGGCGCCCTCCCGTCCCCGAGCCCCCGTGGGACCGAACCAGGAGTGATGGAGACAGCCCCGTGCCACGGACCTGGGGTGCCCCTCTGTGCCCTCGGCTGGGTCGGGGACCCCAGGTCCCAGGGGCAGAGCCCACGGCAGCAGCGGCTCCGCTAGAACGACCCCTCCACAGAGCCCAGTTCTGCAAGAACCCTCTCTGTGCGCAGAGACCGAAGCATCGGGGCAGGGGAGGAGCCGCGACGCCCGCTTTGGGCCAGGGCTGAGAGCAAGAGGAGGAAGCGACACGATCCGAGCGGTGACAAAGGGGGAAAGCAGTGAAGCCTGAGCCGCTCGGCAAATCGCATTGCCACGGGTGCTGCAGAGGTGGCGAAGCTGCAACATCTGCCGCGTCCCGGGAGTGCGGAGTTGTCGACTCAGCAAAAAAAATAAATCTCCTTGGGCCAGCTGAGCGAGACCAAGGACGCAATACCCCAGTGCCCCGGTCCCCATGTCACCTCACCTCATTCTGTGCTGTGCCCCTGTCATTGCCCGGCACGCAGAAGAGGATTTACACTCCCCAGCCCACGTGCCGGGAGGTTGATGGCACTGTAAAACGGCCGGGCTCTAAGCAAACACAGCCCAGCAATTCCGCACAGCCCCGAGCTGCTTTACGATTCCCCTTTAACGCGACCAATTCCCTTTTACTGCACGGGCCGAGTGAGGTATTGCCGGGATGGTGACAATCCCCCCGGCTTAGGGCGCAGCGGCGCTGGGGGTCCCGCCTGGAGCAGGGTGGTGGTGGGATGAGGAGCAGGGTCCCCCACGCGCCCCCCCATGCCACGAGCAGCCAGACTGGGAGTACGCTCCTCCTGCCAGTCCCGTAGGCAGGAATTGGCCCAGAATTGCTTGGACCCACTCCGCCGGGGAAGGAAACGTCCTGCACGGCTGCCGACACTGCCCGCGTGGCCAGCAAAGCGCGGCCAGTGCCCACCCACAGGGAAAGACTCATCAGAAATCTTGGGAGCCAAATGGCAATTATGGCTACAGCAAATAAAAAATTTCAGCCTCCAAACAGGACGGGAGTGTTGGCTGCGCAGAGAGACCCTGGGCAGCCGGAAAAGCAACACAGCGGTGCTATATTTAAAATAGAATTTCTACTTCTAATCAAAAGCAAGTTGTTTTTTTTTAGGACAATAATAGACAAAAAGAAGATAAACGGTCTGATAGCAGCATCAAGGTTCAGCCAGAAAAAAGGGTCAGAAGGTGATGCCAGGTCATTAGCGGATTTAGTTAGACAAGAAACGCTTCCTTGCAGCCTGCAAGTCCCTGCCTGGACCAATTAGTTAATGAGTCCTCAGCCCGTCCTGGCCTCAGTGCTGCCGAGCCCCCGGGCTGCCCGCGCCTGCCCGTATCCCCACTGGGGCAGTTTGGTCGGGAGCAAAGCTCAGCGAGAGGAGCCCCGCAGAGCTGCCATGGGCAGGATTGGGCCCGACAGGCTGTGGGCGCTGCCCTCCAGCCCGGGGGAGGGCCCCCTCGCTCGTGGGGTGCGTTTTGGGAAGTGCCGGGTCCCGCTGGCACAGCCGCAGCCCCTGCCCTGG
>NW_009260184.1:589098-592045 GCF_000687185.1 Egretta garzetta
GAGCGTCGCGGGGAACAGATGGCAAGTGCCAGATGGGCAAGGTGTCCGAGGAGGGAGATGGATTACGTGGAGCGAGCCATAGGCGCCAACGATCCCGCTCCAAACAATTGGCAATTAACTCGGGCTATTAGCATCAAACTTTGTCTCCCAAGTTTCCTCCCTCCTCCCTTTGCCATTGGGCCTCCTCAGTTGTAGGCGAGTTGGATATTTGATGCGAAAATTAACCCAGAATTCATTCGCAGCAAGATGCCCGGTTCCTCAAACAAGCGAAAAACCACCAGTGGGGCTATTTGCCAAAAATAACGGGCTTGCTATCAGCCAGCACTGCCCTAAAGGGAAAGGGACATTGGCTCTCTCTTGCAAGGGCGCTTATTTATAGCGAGCAAGTGGAGCCGCGTCGCTGTATTGCCTTGTGCTGGCACCGGCTTGGGACACATCCTTCCCGGGGACACCCCGGATGCTCCTCGCTGCCGCAGAGCTGAGCTGGTGCCTCCTCAGCGCAGAGCAGCAGCCGTGGCCCCTTCGCTGCAGGCTGGGACCCCCGGCCCTGCCCCTGCACTGGGGCACCGCCGGCTTCTCTGCCAGGACGGTGTTTTGGTGCGCAACGGGGGCTACACCGATGCCAGAGGGGTCCCCGGTGGCCGCCCCACCATGCACGCCCAACGCAGGGCTCAGGCACCCGCTAACGGGGCACTCGCGCAGGAACTATTTGGGTGCTTACGTCTGAACCAGCTGGGCGCTCCCGTATGAGCTAATTGGGCACTCGTGCATAAATTAATCCAGTGCTCAGGCGTGAGCACTGCAGACCCTGTAATGCAGGGATGGAACGCAGAGAGAGGCCGTGCTGCTGCCCCGGTCCCTCGGGATGCAGCCCGTGTCCAGCAGCCCTGAGCAGCTCTGCTCCCTGCGCTCCTGCAGGGGATCTCACCCCTACGGGGGTGACTTTGCTCGGCGCCGTTTGCCGTAAAGCACAAAGCTGTTGCTTTTCGGCTCTCTGCCCCTCTCTGTCTGGCAGGATAACAGCATCTCTTTTTTTATCCGCAAGAGCTGCTCAGAGCTGGCAGGAGTTGGAGCTGGCAGCTTTGGCAAGTGGTTTCCTTGTGCGGCAGGTTCCTGTAGAGCTGCATCCCCAGTCATCTTTGTGTGCAGCAATTGAACAGCAGAAAGGGGATGCGGGCGTGCAAGGGGATGCGGGCGTGCACGAGCCAAGTGCTCGGCCCTGCCCTGGCCAACCTTCCCTGGTGGGCCATGCACTCCAGACAGAAACGTTTTCAATCGCACTTTCCATCTGGCATTGATTACTGCCCAATTTTGTGTGCCCTCATTTGCAGTCAGCACAGGCGGGCAGGCTGACATTGAGGGAGAACGACTCCGCAGATCCCATCAATCAAGTGTCATCAGGATCCAGCTTCCCAGGCTCTCGGGCCACAAGGTCACCCTGGGTGGGAAATCAGGTTTCCGTCTGCAGCAGAGCCCTCCTTTGCCCCTCTCCCACTGCAGCCCCAGCTCTGCCGCACAGCGGGCAGGGATGGAGACCGATCTGCAAGACACCATTCCTCACTGCCCCCCTCCGCCCCGCCTCTGGGCGCTCGGACAGACCATTTCGGGGACAAGTGGGAAGCAAATTCACAACTTTTTTTCCAGGAAATAGCACGATGACAGAGGGGCACATGTGACAGGGCCAGCGCAGAGCTCACGCCCCAGGCTCCATCTTCAGGTCCCCACTCCTCCCGGGTGGGAGGCTCCACTGCCCGCGCGTGCCGGGACGGGGAGCCATGCCCTCTCCCCGGCGGTGCCAGGCAGGCAGGCACCCCCGTGTCCCCCCGCCAGGGACAGGGGCCAGTGAGGCTCCCTGAAAGCCGTCAGCCCTGCGCAAGGCAGGGCGCTGAGCAGTGAGTGCTGGCCCAGCACCGAGCAGGGAGCGTGAGCCCTTCCCTCCGGCTCCTGGCGCTCGGCAGCAGCTTTTCCTTAGGGAAAGCCACAAGCAGTTAAAGGAAGGGGCTGCTCTGCCCAGCGGCTCAGCACCAAGTCAGCCTCTGGGCAGAGAGATTTCCACCGCCGCAGCTGAACTGGGAGAACGGCCGGAGCTGCAGCCCGCCGCGGGTATGAATGCAGCCCATCGCTCGCTTAGCTGGGATTAAAGTCTGACTGTTCCCCGCTGTCGTGGGGTACCCCGAGCTCCCACGCCTCCTGGGCGGCAAGGAGCCAAACCCCTGGTGCTGGATGTGGGACCCTGGGTCTGTCCAGCTCCATCTGCTGAGCTTTGCTCACCTCGTTCTTCCAGGGAAAACCAGCCCTCCCTGCAAGTCATGTGTGTGCTCAGGGCCCTGGCACCCAGGAAACAAACCCAGCCGGTGACCTGGATCCGTCCTTTGCTGCTTGCATAGATGAGCAAAGCCACCGGACGGCAGGAGAGGCACAAACGAGCCCCAGCCAGCTCTTCCCTCCTCGTTTGCGCGCTCAGGGCAGCTGAACTGAGCAAGAAACGCCTCCATCACCAACACACGCTGCAGCAGCGGCAAGAAATCCTCTTACTGCTCACAGAAGGTATCATTTGCAGATGCTCATCATGCCAAATTACCCTGCAATTAGCATTCTTCGTGAAGGTGAACTGAGGCCCTTTGCAGAAGAGGAGGCCTGTAAAGACAGAGTGCAGGGGCTGCGGTTCCTTGCGGGGCCAGGAGGGTGGTGGGCACGCGGGGCGCCGGTGGTGCAAGTGGGGGCAGGCAAGCGGGGGCACCCCCAGCTCTGCGACCACCAGCATTGGCCTGTCCTCGTCCTCCTCCTCCTCCTCTCCAGGGGAGCAGGGCTCAGCACTGCGCCGGCTCTTCTTAACCCCAGCGACCCCCCCACTGCCGCCGCCCTTGGGGGAGCCCCCTGCCCGCCCGCCACAGCCCGAGCGCCGCCCTGCCAGATGCTGCCTGCGCTCCACGGAGCTGGGGGGGAG
>NW_009260184.1:592058-592440 GCF_000687185.1 Egretta garzetta
CCCCCCCTCAATTTGGGGGCTGCAGCCAGGTCCCGGCACAGCTGGGGGCTCCACGAAGGGGGTCGCAACAGCAGCTGAGTTCATGTTAACATTTCCAGTTACTGCCTCCCAGCAAATGAATTGATTTCAAATGGCGCACGAAGCATGTCAGCTTCCCCGCGCAGTGCGGCCCTGAGCTGTGCGAAGTCAGCAGGGTTGGGACTTTATAAGGACGACTGACCCGTAACCAGCAAATATTGATTTTTCCCCTTGAAAGCCGCTCTCAGCCACTGCTGCGGGGCTGCGCGACACCGGCGGAGCAGGACGACAGACACCGTTCGAGCGTCGGACGGCAAGAGCGCGTTTTCTCTTCATGAGAACAAGCACGGCCGCAGTTCAGGGC
>NW_009260184.1:592519-595920 GCF_000687185.1 Egretta garzetta
CCGGAGCCCAGCAGCGTCCTCCCGCAGGAGCGGGCAGCAGGCGCAGGGCAGAGGGGAGCGTTCCCTTCCCTTCGCCCTCTCCCATGGCCAATTCCGGCTCCAGAGGCGCCTTCGCCAGTCCCTTGGGCGGCAGCGGCAGCACTGGGGCGAGGGGCTGCGCTGGTGGGACCGGCACAGCTGGGCTGAGAGGTGGCCACCGAATTTGAGGACGTGACTTCGCTATTAGCTGTCTCACCCTTATTAAGGGAAATTAGATTAATTACATTGTAGCAGGCAATAAATATTTCCCTGGAGAGACAGGGAGGGTGCCTGGGATTTCGGTCTCCGTGTGCGCTGTTAAAATTAGCGATTCTGTCTAATCCCATTTTTCAGCACAGTAATGCTTCTGGGCGAGAGGAGTGTAAAGCTCTGTGGCTATGGGCACTAATTTCCTGAGATATATAAAGAATTTTGTCCCCGCTCTCATCAGAGCCAGGGATGAAATTGCTCTGAAGTCCGCGCCCTGCAAGCTCTGTTTCCCACCGCTGTATTTTAAGAGGGCGTTTATGCTTTCCCCAGCTCTGATGTGACAGCCAAGCAGTGGTACCCTGCAATTCCACAGCGAGGTCCAGCCACATCAGTTTTCATATTATTTTGCTGTAAATGAGATTCACTGGGCAATATGGATCTGATTTGCAGCGCAGCTGTGAAAGAAATCCTGCCTTTAAGAGAGCTACCATCTATGAATAAATTGGATATACTTATTTTGGTCTCCTGACAGGCTCCAACTTTCAATTGTGAGGCTGTAGAAGCCAAGACCCAGCCCGCCTCATGGGCGCCTCTCATGGAAGGAAATGTTTGGTGGACAAGGGCTCGCAAGGGTGGTCCTTGCCGGAAGGCACTCGGCCCACCCGGCTTCCTCACCCCACAGGGAGGGCACCGCAGCCAAAGGGGAGCTGGGCCACAGTTGCCCTTCCAGAGGGCTGGACTGTCTGGGCAATCAGCTTCCCTCTCTGTCCTTGGAGGCGTCAGCCGTGCAGCTTCCCAGGAACTCGTCTGTATCATCAAGAAATTTCCTACCCAGAAGCTAAGCTACAGCCTCTCCGTCTCCTTATTACAACTTCCCCAAGACCGAATCTTGCCAACCGATGTACCACTCCTGCTAAGCCACCAGGTACTTGCCAAGAGACCACCCGCCCCATCCCTGAGCACAGGCGCACGTGGGAAGGCAAGCAGGCGTCGCGGCAGGGCTCTTCTCCCACCGCATGCCCCCAGGATTCACCCAGCCTCCTGCAGCACAATCAGTTACAGGAACGCGAGCCGCAGCTCAATCCATGGCAAACCCCACGGTTTGTTTCCCGCGATCCCCGTCACGCACAGCGACGCGCAACCTGGGACCAGCTGAGAGGCCGTAAGGCCCCACGGGAACGCGGCGTTACAGCAGCCAGGGACGGGCAGAGCCCGGCTGCCCAAAGCAGCGCGGACACCCTTAAACCCCGCACAGCACGGCTTCCCCGCGGCGAGGCGCCAGCCTGGACAACCCACCACCACTCACCTCTTCTCATTAATACATTTTACCTAACTGAGTGCCCAACTGTTCAATGATGGCGGTCAGGTTAATTAGATGGTAATTAATCTTTCTCAGCAAAAACCCACCCAAACAAAAAACACCCCCCCCCAAACCTCCCACTGAAAAAGCCCACAAAGAAAGGAGGAAAAAAAAGCAAAGTTAAAGAAGCTTAAGCGGCTTTGGCAGGCTGTGCCCCCAGGTGAGGAAGGGCAATTCAAGCCTCCTATCTCTGCTCTTGGAGCATCCATTCCATCAGCAACCACAGAGGGAGGGGTTCGATGAGCCAGGGGAGGCAGCCGCCGAGCTGAATCCCTGTGCTCACCTCAGCTCCATCCCTTCTCTTTCCGCAGGTGGACTTGCGGTTCTTCGGCATAGAGACCGCTTACCTGCCTGCGACGAGCGTCTGTCACCGTGCCACGGAACGCCACCGGCTGGGCCTCCTCCTCGCCGCCTCGCAGCCCGCCAGCAGCCTTCGGCATCGCGGACAACAGCGTGCTCCCCTTCAGCAGAAGCGGCGTGAGGAACCGGCTGGCCACGGCTTGCAACTCGCGGACCAGGCAGGATCGCAGCTGGTGGCAGACCTGGAATCCAAGGACTCGTCTCCTGATGGAATCATCCTTTTGCCTCACTGAAAACTGCACGTTGCTCAGCTACGAGCTGCTGGAGGTAAGATTCAAGTTAGAGCAGAGCCAGTGGCGTGCCCCAGCTGCAATCAGGCAGCATGGAAACACGCTGGGATGGGAGCGGGGAGAGCACCCGTCCCCACCGAGGAAGGCCAGCGAAAGCCGAGCCCTTATCAAAGGGAAGAGTATCATGAGGGACAGACTTGACCCTAGGAGCTTGAACTTGTCACTGGTCCCCAGACGGCCCTCTCCGATTCACTGGGATGTGGGAACTCGTATTGAAAAGCCAGTTTGCACACGCAGACTGGGACAACTTCTCCTATCGATTAAGCAAATAATGTCTTTTTTGAAAATACTTTTTTCTTGTTATTTACAAGTTTTTGGTGTGCAGAACATCCTCGCTGCTGGCTGCGGACGCAGCAGCTTGGAGGACGCAGCCTGTGCAACGACACTCACCCCACCGGCAGGGGCTCCCCGATACGCGTTTCACCTTTGAATTTGCAGTTCTCCCAATCACTTGTTTAGAGAAGAGAAGCGACTGATGAACTCCTCTACGCATCTTTCAGCGATGCCGAGGAATATTTCCCCTTCTTGTGCCTTCAGCTGACCCAGGAAGCATCGATTTCTGGTGGAATTACACAGGTCAGCTGGAGGAGCTGCATGTGCTGTCCTGTGCCTTCAAATCAAAAGCTCCTGCATGAAAAAATTGCCTAGAGACAGCTCTAATTTTTTCTAAACTATCATCCCTTCTATCAGCAAGCAGGGAATTGTTACCTATTTATTTCTTACAATGTCACTGAATCAGTGACCACCTGCAAGGTGTCCGTGATGATAAACGCTTGCTTTGTATACGGAGCTATTTCTGACAATGCTTGATAGTGCACATCTATCAAATTGCCTGGAAGAGCCACCTATTAGGATCATTATCTAGCACGGTCCCTTTGTGGGAGTTCAATGTCAGCACATCCCGGAGAAGGTACCTCGCCGGGTACCTATTCTGCTCATTATCTCCCTAGATTAATAGTTTCACGTTGCCATTATGCATTTGGGCCAAACTTTGGAGTTCTCACACCCATGGCAAAGGCGCAGCACAAGCACCGAGGCTCCCGAGCATCCTCTCTGCGCAGGGCGTACTGCTGCACCCGCTTGGTGCGGGTAGGAGCTCCTGCCCGGAGGGTGCGGGGCTGAGCCCTGTGCCAGCCAGCCAGGGCAGGCAGGGATGGCTTTTT
>NW_009260184.1:595933-602324 GCF_000687185.1 Egretta garzetta
TGCTCTTTTCCCTGCAAGACCGTGGTTATCCAGCACTATCAAAGCCCCAAACGCTTGCTTCCTGCTGGGTCTGTGCTGCTTGAAGCACTACCAGCTCTGCTCCTGCAGCTCGCTCTGTCCCAAGAGAAACTTAACTGTGAAAGAGCTCTGGTTCAGGTCAGGAGTTCTGGTCTTACGAAGTCAGCAATCTTCTAGCAAACCACGGCCACTGCTGTCCAAGCCACCCTTCCTACAAAGGAAGCCGCAGCTCCCAGCCCTGGGCAGTGTTCATCACGACAGACATTACAAGCAGGACAGCCACTTCTTCTCATGGAACCAGCCGCAAACCACGGGGGCCTTAATGCCTTCTGCAGAGCCTCACCTATTCACGCAAAACACAGGCCCTTGGAGGTCACGGAGTTGAGTTCCTGGGAAGAACGTAGCAAAGGCAATATCCTGAGGAAGCACCTCCATGTCCCCCAGCCTGTCCCCTCAGGGCCAGCTCTGGTCAGAGCACAGTCCCCGCAGCCATGCCCACAGCGTCGCCGACCTGGCAGCGGCTCAGGCGACACAGGCTGACGTCAGCCCCTGTCTGCGGGCTGTGCTGCTCCGGCCAGCCATGGGGGCAGCCTCTTCCAACCTGACAGAACAGTTACTTTCCCACATTGCTTTTTATTTCCCATCACTCGGTTTGAAGAGCAGTTCAGACTACAGCCAGGCTAGCATACAACTAACACACAAACAAAACCTCCCCCAAATCCACAAAAGAGTCAGCCAGCTCCCCTGCCTTGCCCCAGTAACCCTTGAACTGAACAGAAGAGGGAGGTTCTAGCTTTGTGAAACAAAATGCAACTGCCATGCAATGGCAAAAGGGCCAGAAGCGATGCCAACAATTTACACAAGCAATCAAACTGCAGAAAAATGAACTCCTGCATACCCACGGTGCAGGTGGCATGCAAAATGGATTTAGGGGATGAATCTGTTTCAGCATCAGCTGCCAGATAGCTTTAATTCATGTCAGATACAATTAGCTCACTCTGACAATTGGAAAAGGAAGCTTGAGTATTAACAGCATTGTTGGTTGCGTTGCGCTGGGAAGGCCACGCTGCAGCAGTGCCGCCCCTGCAAAGAGGAACCCCGAGCTCTGCCGCCTCCGCGCTCGGCAGGGCAAATTCAGCGCACAGACCGCCCCACCAGGTACAAACCCAAACACACACATGACCCCACCAACGGCTACAGATTCTGCTTCTGCCACTCGTCCAGGTGCTAAGCGTTATTTTGCACTTTTTTTGCTGTGGACATAAATAACGTGTTAACCCCAATAACAGCACAAACAGGGCCTTTCATCCTCCAGAAGGGTCAGGAACGCGAAGCGCGTAAATTCAGGGTTAGAAAGAAAGGTGTGCCGCTGCTGATGGAGTGCTGGGCAGGCAGGCTTGCAGGGACACGGGGCTTCCCTGCCTGCATTGGAAAAGCCTGTGGAAGCAGACAAGTCCTATCTGCACCTCCTTACCGCTCGAGACTCATTGATCTAGAGGAATAGTACTACTGCTAATTACTGGGTTTACCAAGTAGCAATACCGTACCTCAGCATTAAACAGGAGACCAAAGCGGCCGACAGCGTGACAAGCAGGTCGAGGCAGGGCCTGAAAGGCTGCAGCCGGAGCTGTTAAAAGCAGACAGCGTTAACAGAAGAATTGTCTGGGCCAGCTAAGCAGTTTAGTTCAGTTTTTCCCCCTGGTAAAGACATGTTTAAAGCAGAATCTAGACTTACACATCTGCATCCAAGCAAGTGTGTTGCAGTTTTATTTACAGCTTAGCTAATCGTTTGGGTTTTTTTTTTTTTTTAATTAATAGTTTAACAGAATTCATCAATGGCAGCCAGGCAAGGTTGCTTGTAGCTTAGTAGTTTACAATATCGCCACCTGCAGTAAGGACATAGGAGCTGCCAAAGCCGCCTGAACAGCGATTCCCAAACACACGGTATAGACTTGAGGTTTGCATTACAGCGACACGCTTGCTTTCTGAAGGAAATTCATGTAGGGATGCTGTGCTACAACCTTGCTCCCATCCCACGGGCCGCATCAAAGATTTACACCAAAGCGTAAGTTACCTCTGACAGCAGCTTTTGCCAGTCTTCCTTCTTAATCACACGGTAGGCTTGATTTCCAAACCTAGGAAAATTCCCCAAGTCTCAACATCCTTGTTTATAGCCCCTTCAAAGAGGCTTAAATCAAGGACATAAAGGTATCTTTGGAAAGGACAGCGTGCTAGCTAACGAACAAACAGGCTTGGTTTTAGAAAAAAAAAAAAAAAAGATCTTAGGCAAAATTAGAGAAGAAAAGTTCTTTAGTCTGAGCACTCTCTTAACATGCCAGTTAAAATGCTCTCATGCTAGCTTCCCTGCTGGAACAGAGGGAGGAGTGCCACGTTGCCCCTTGCAGGTGCCATTTCCAAGATTTCTCTGTATTTTCTATAAGCAATGGGGGAAAAACCATTAATGACTGAGGAAGTTTTGTTCTGTTCAAACAGCATTTATTGGATATGGCTCTTTGTCAAAGAAATGCACTGAATCAACTCCATTTACATGAGAAGAAAGGGAAAATCAATGTTTTCACTAGTCCAAGCTTTCTTCTTCCCTTTCTATACTCAGCTCCTGGAGTACTCCTTCTCCCAAAGATCCCGAAGGGGGTGTAGGAAGAGCCTGTAAGAAGCGCAGCAATTCTGTTGCTTTCTTTGCCCAGACAGATACGAACTCCAGTTGCTTGTGTCCGCTGCTTACATCTTCTGCAAGATACCAGAATATCCTGCCTGCCGCTCCGCAAGCCCAAGAGAACCGTATCTTGGTCTCAATCTTAAATGAAATAGGAAGTAAAATATTTTTTCCCCTGAATCTATTCTAACCCCATTACATATTATAGCTAGAAAAATTAATTCTTAACTTCCATTCTGTAAATTAATGGAAGGATGGCACAAATTAGAAGACCTAGAGGTAACAGTGCTAATGTGACATTCTTTATTTACAGAGGGATGCCAACGTTCACTGAGTTTCACCTATGGGTTTGCACCATGGCAAGCTTGTGCAAGGCGTACCTAGAAAGAAAGAGAACTTCATCAGTACTTTAAGAGACGCTTTGATATCCCACAACCACTAACAACTTCTGCCTGAAGTAGAAGACACTTCCAGTCTGGATTCAGTTTTTCACAACATTGGCTTTTCAGGAAGCCTGTGGTTTATCTGCAGCTTGTGTTAAGCTAGGTGTGATGTAAAACTACTCCCCCTCCTTCCCTCCTCGGTTCATGCTGCTTCTTGAGCAGTGACGAGCCAAAATACAAGACAAGTGCAGGGGGAAATAAGGAGTTGCTGTTACACCTCAACAGTCCAGTGACCCCCAACTCTGCCCTGCAGCTTCAGGTCATGGCTGACAGAAATACTCACTGAGAGCTTCTTCATAATTCCTTGGGCCTCCTGATTCAGATGAAGAAGATTCTTCCTGGTTAAATCACTTGCTGTTAAACGAATGCTCTGTGAAAAAAACCCCACATTTTAGGTTTTCTGTTTGGTCAGATGTAGTAGCCAGAAGCAGGAAAAAAAAAATAAAATAAAAAAAGGTAAATAAAATCCAAGCATACTAGGAGACCACATACAGGCAGAGAAGTACATTCAGCTTGACCAGAAGCTCATCTCGTACCTTCCTTGCAGTGCATGAACACATCACTGCCAGCAGAAGCTACTTTAAGTGTTACTTAAATGCAGGGCAAAACATCATTCTACATTTTGCTTTGACCAGCTTCCACTTCTGACTAAAAATCCATCAATGTTCTTTTTAAGCTGGATCAATCCCCTGATAAAGTGCAGTGGCACAACTAAAGAGACAAGAGCCGATGACTTGAAACTGGTCAGGCCCCAAGAAGTTACAAGCTAATCCCTTCAGCATCGATTTTACAGATTGAAGTTTCTGATTTACCTCCCCTCCTCCAACAGGGACTGTAATGAAGATATCCTTGCTGTCAGCGAGGGGGCTGCCATTGGCAGAGATGGTGTAAACACGTTCATTCACTGCGGGTGTGCGCAAACCCGGTGTCTTGAAAATTCTGAAACAAAAAGTTACAGGTAAGTAATTTCACTGCTCAAAGCACTTTGTCTAAAAGTCTTTCATTTCAGGTTCAGAGAGCCGCTAAGGATTACGTTGCAAATAGATGACAGACATCTAAAACAAATGGCAAAGCACTCCCCTATATAGGAGATTAACAGATAAATTTAACAGAATACACACCTGGAATCAAATTTGGGTGTGACCATGGAGGTACCTCCCCGAGCACAGAGATCGACAGTCCTACCAGTAGCTGGAGTGATCAAGTTGGTTTTGCTGGATCTGGTGAAGGGAAATAAACATCTGCTCGTAAGAACACTTCTAACGAATGCACAAGCTCTATCTTATCAAAGCCTTGAATAAGGTTATCACCACAGAAGCCACTCACTAATCAAAAGTAAACCCCAAAGCGCAGGAGGGGAAGTTGCCCATCTTCCATTCACCGTCAGATCACCCCTTTTTCCCTATAGCAGGGCACAATTACGTCAACCAGCCTACTCAAGCACGCTTCGTTCCATTGAAGATTTCTATTAGCACTATACACTTATCCTCCATTTCTGAAACGCGGTGAAAGAGATATCCCGTTACCTTTTACTCACGCGCTTCACTCTTGTTGAAGGAGCTCTTCTGGTCCTGGCCACCGGTGCTTTTTTAGTGGATGCCTTCACCTGAAACACACATTGCTCACCAAATCAGTTACTTCACTCTTGTGTGACAGCTGAGTCCGCAAGGAACAAACGCTTCCGTACAAAATTCTCGGCTCAATGGACTCCTTTTGGCCGTGTAAGCCTCCAGAAACAAACACCACACAAGCTTCAGTGACCTTCTTTTATCGCTAGACGTTTCAGGAAGCGATACCTGTTTTGGAGTCCCCCTCAAAGTATCCTGAACAGCTATACTGTCACAGGCATCATCCCAGAAAGCAGTTCCTATCTTGGGAATACAGTCACCACAAATATTGCCATTTACCTTTTCAGTTCTGGGATTAATGTTTTCAGCGTCTAGCTCCGGAAGACACTGGCCATCATGTTTTGCTTTCTTTGCTAGAGGAAGCAAGGGAGGCTCCGCTTCTTCTGCAGTAGCTTCAATACCCCATTTAGATTTTTTCACTAGGAAGAGAAAGCATTATCTGAGTTGAAAATAAATAATAACTTTACATTATTAGTTAGCGGCGGAGGTAAACAGTAAACAACCAGAAGGATTTTGGGCAACAATTTGCTTCTGAAATCCAAATTCCAATGTAATCCCAATGGCTGACAGAGCACTATCTTGAATTGCTTTGAGGTTTTAGAAAAGTTAGGTAGAGCTACCGCAGATAGTAGGGATAAAAGCAGGATTATTTTCTTGCCTTTAAATATACTGAGGAACGCAAGTAAGAACTGAGTTATTATTCACAGTATGTAAACCATGACATGCTTTCATCTAGCTGAACTCATCGCAACGCTTAAAACAAACTGACCTTTCCCGATGGTTTTCAAAGGAGTCCGGATAATTTGTGCTGTTAACTTGTTTATTTCTGTTATTTCCAAGTCTGCCTAAAATTAAAAACAGTCACGACACCATCAGGATTATGCGTAGCCTACTGTGCTGAGAAATCCAAGCTGTAGAGCAAATCCCCAATTACTTTATAGCAAGAATGTAGCAAGAATATCTCTGTGTTTTCTGTGTGCTCAGACCGGGATCTTTCATGTTATTCTGGAGGCCACAACAACACATGAGGTCTGCGTGCCATTCAGGACTAACGTGCCTTGTTTGGCAGCTGCAGGTCTGCTTCACCCACGCCCCCCTGCTCCACCAATGTGGAAACGCTTTAGCTTACTCGAAAGTGCATGTGCTCTCATGGGTCTGGGGGTGAAATCGGGCAGGTAAGGAAAGACCGACAAGGAGCAGCACGAGCACACGAGTCCTGCGTTGGCTACGACAGGCATCTCTCACTGTCGAGTCCTGTGTCTGTGGAAGTGTTTGCGTAACCTCTGCTATCGCAACGCTCTGACAGACTCGAGAAACCCTTCATTTCTGACAAGGGTACGCGAGGCCGCCAGGGAAGTTTAGCACCTATGCGAGAAACCTACCGTTGCTGCCTCTTCCAACACCTTTTTGCTTCCTCCTTTAGGTAAAAAGAAAACATTTCTTAAAAAATCAACGCATACCCCAGACAGCCTGTTCAGCATACATAGACACGCTTAACGCGTCACCAGCAGGGCGCAGAAAACCAGCACAAACCAGTTTTCTTGGCTGCGGTCGAGCAGCCCCAGACAAAGGGCGCAGCGCTTCCCGCCGGCCGGGGGGGGCCGGGCGGAGGAGGCTGGGGGGGGCCC
>NW_009260184.1:603847-605609 GCF_000687185.1 Egretta garzetta
GGCGGCCTTGCTCAGCTTGCACTTGTTCTTTGCTCTGAGACCTCGCGAACGACTGCAGTCGAAACACGCTGGCACAGCTGGGAGCGACATCCTTCCTCCCGTCCTTTTCGCTTCGTCTGCTAAGTCAGCTTTTCTTATGTTTTTCTTTATTGCTTTTAGAAACATGTTAGATTTTCCTGTGTGCGGAACACAGATAAAATGCATTGAGCTAATGGGCTGATTTTTTCCTTCCAACTCAGACACGCTTCTTAAGATCTCGCTGTTTGTGGACAACCATCGAGAGCTGTGCGGCTCACCAGGCTCCTGACAGAGGGCAGGGGGGGCTGATGTTGACCACCTTCCACGAGGGCCTGGTATGTTCTGAGATGACCACAAAGAAGAGGATGAATTTATGAGGAAGCTTTAGCTTCACTGGTGCTTTTTGGAAGCTGCATGAGTTGGGTACTTGGCCTCATCAGGAAATGCTTGGACTGTGTCAAGTGGAAATGGACTTGGTGTCCGAAGAAGAGGCTGAGCTGAACGAGCCGTGAAGACGGAAGGGCTACAGAAGTCATCTGTCCTTGTGCCTGCCATGGATATTTTGTATGCTGAAAATAAAAATGTTGAGACTTAACTAACTTACAAAGAAATGGTGAGGTGTGTGGCAAATGAGTAGGCATAACGTGGGGTCCAGCAGGCTGGTACCGTGTAAGAAAGATGCTTAGGTACTATCCGTACAAATAAATAAAAGATGTAAATCAGGGCTTAAAAACAGTTTGCACTTCCTGCCTCTGAGCAACGTGTTTGCTTTCATCCCGCCTGTACATCAAAGAGGGGGGAGCAAATTTAGCTTGAAAGTGTAATTACGGAGTTCTGACCCGGGCAGTTTTCAAGTGTGTTAGAATGTGCTGCTCTGATCTCTCCGCTAGGCCGTGCCTAAATCACAGCCTTAAAACTCTGTGGCGGCAGCAGCTGCTGACATTTCCAGGGACCTTGCTTGGTGGCCATGACACCCATCCTCTGTAACCTTCCCAGGAAGCGGTGGGATGCCTGTCTCTAAATAACATTTGGTAAGAGCTGTAGCTTCCCAGAGAAGGCCAAATAAAGAATTGTACTTGCACAGATCATAGCTGTGCTCGTGCTCCCTGTTTTTATGGCGCAGCAGGTCTCAAACCCGGGGAGTCCATTTGGCCGCCTGAGGGCACTGCTCGACCTGCGGAGAGCGGCGCCGGGGGGGCCCTGGGAGGCTGGGGCTGCTGGTGCTGCCCGTCAGCTCACGGGCGGTGCTTTATATGCAGGTTTAATTGCAAAGAAAGCCAGCGTCACCCTCCTGGCGTTGGTATGGCTCCCGGGCGTCAGGGTGTCACCGAAATCGGGAAGAATGAACCTCATAACACCAATGTAGTGTTAGAAGGCCGGCATTCTTTATTCACAGCGCCGGATGCACGGGGGATCACTCCACCTAACGTGCATGTCTTTAAGCGGCAACTTGCCCGTTTATATGTAGCAAAGTATTACATATGCATGAAGCTTCCCGATATGCCTATACATATGCATAACCTGTCTCTGCTTTGTATTAAAATTAGCTTCAGGAGGTCATTTCCGTACGTCCCTCCCCACCACGCCTGCTCAGTGCCTCCTGGTGGTGGTCATCAGGGGTCGTGGGGATGAAGGCCGATGGCTCCTCTTCGTCACTGCCAGTAACCCCTTGTTCTCACGCAAACTCAGTTGCTCCTTGGCTCTTGCTCAGACCACAGGGTCGGTGTAGACCAGCTCTTGAGGT
>NW_009260184.1:605763-611181 GCF_000687185.1 Egretta garzetta
AAGAGGGTTCAAAATTCACTAACTAACTATACTGCAGACTTTAGAAAAGCATCCAAACTAGACACTACTGATTTTAGCAAAGCAACAGCAAATTAGACAATAAGGCCTAAATCTTATGCATATAAGCCGCTTACATCTGGGGTCTTTTGACCCTTAAGGTGTCAACGGCAGATGAGATCAGCATTTGCCAAGGGAAGGGCGTTGCGCCCGGGGTGTGAGGCGGGTTCTGCTCCCAGCGCGTACGGGCAGGGGCTCCGGGGGCTCGGCGGTGCTCCTTCCCTGCTGAAGGTAGTTTGCCTGTGCCGGCGCGCTCTGCGTCACTTCGGGACCCTGGCGTGCTCGCTGGCGCTGATCCTGCCTGCAGCCGGCTGGGGGGGGCTGCCGTGGCTGGGCAAGCGCCCTCTGCTCTCTGCATCCCCTGCGGGAGAGTGCAGCGAACCGCGTGCTGTGAGTCACCGTGCGCCTGTCCCGAGCTTCGCACTCGGCCATCTCCTTCCCAGGGCAGTGAGGAGTGGAGTCCTCCTCCTGCTGCTTCAGCTTAAGATAAAGCAGGCGATGCAGTGAAGGTACTGGTTTGGCTGGGCAGCCGAGAACGCCGTGTGTTTAGCAAATGGCTGTATGGCAGTCTTGGTGTGGACACTTCTGCATGCAAAGCCCTTCCCATCCTCCTTGAGTGGCTCTGTCTCACCGTGACCGGTCGCTGACTCATTTTGCCGGCGTGCTGCCGATGCCCTGGGTTGCATCACAGCATCAGTTCCGTGTAAGGCATTCATTTCCCTGCTGCGGGAACGGGAATGCAGGGCTCCATCATGCATAGCGGTTACCTGGGGAGACAAACACCATTGCTCCCCAGGTTCCCCATCCTCCTTCCCCCAGTTTCTCTACTGGGCGTGACACCCTATGGTCTGGAATAGCCCTGGGGCCAGTTGGGGTCGGCTGTCCCGGCTGGGCCCCCTCCCCGCTCCCTGTGCCCCTGGCAGAGCAGTCCTTGCCTGGTGTAAGCCCTGCTCAGCACCAACTGAGCCGTCGGGGAGTTATCAACATTGTTCTCATGAGAAATCCAAACCACAGCACCATGCCAGCTACTGGGAAGAAAATGAGCTCTGTCCCAGCTGAAACCAGGACAGGGATGAGGGAGAGCAGGCAAATGAGCAGAGAGCAGCTCTACGGCCTCGGCGTCATCACGCATGGCTTGAAGGGCATGAAGACGGAAGACTGTAGGGTGAATCCCAGGGTCCTTGAGGTATCATCATCATAAAACAATAAATCATGGTGTTTGTGGACGCAGAATTGTGTTTACATGTGCAGCCCTTCGCCACCTCTTTTCTCTGGCAGGCTGTCCTTAGTACAGCTGCATAAGAACAAATAGATTTCAGTTTTGGGAGGTCTTCAGAACAGTTCACTGGGGACCCTTCTGCTTCTTCCAGGCGTTTGGCCCACTGATGTCTGTCTCTGGGTTAACAACAGCCCTGCTAAAAGCACTGAGAGCCCTTTCTGAAATGAAAGTGTCCATGACCTGACCCTGACTGACTGAAACGGGCTGAAGTAGGTGCTCACTGCAGTTTCGGCGTGATTAATTACTCTGCTGTTTCTGGCTGATGTGCCGTGTCATCAGCTGCATTTGTCTGCAGCATTCTGGAAGGGCATGGCTGAATCTCCGCATCCGAGTGCTCTAATTGGATACAACTGTGGATTTATTCCCATTTTGGGATCTGGATGTTACCGCTCAGGACAGCTGCCAAGGTCCCCAGTTGCTAACAAGAATATGGATCCTTGTGTGTGTGAGACTCCCTTCAGCCAGCGTTCGCCGGGGAATCTCTGCGGCTTCGAAGGCTCCCGCCATGAAGCCAGCCAGGGTGGGCATTCAGCCTTTGAGCACTTCATTCAGGAGCACTCGAGTGAGACACCTGGGAGCCTGCGCGGCTGAGTTAGCCACCCGCGCTCCGGCGGCGGGGACATCGTCGGGTGGTGCCGTCCCAGCGTGCGGCCCCAAGGCGCCGGGGCAGGCTGTCTGCGGCAGGACTGCTCTTCCTCCCCGTGCCTCTCCATCATCCTGAAGGTCCCTGGCTCACTCCCTGTGCCCGAGCTTTCCAAGACGGAGCTGTGATGTTAGCAAGCCACATCTGCTGTCATCAGCGAAGGATTTCAGCATCCGCCCGAGTGCTGGGACGGGAGGGCGGCGAGTGAAAAAGCAGCAGCGCCCGCCCGGCAGGCGGCAGGGTCCTCCCCAGCTGCCGGGGGGAGCCGAATGCGGGGACGGGGGGCTCCGGCCTCTGCGGTACCTGAGTGAGGGCAGGGGGTAAGGGCAGCATCAAGGGCTCTGAGACGAACTGGTAAAATATACCCAACCACAAAACCAAATCCGAGTGCCTTTATTTTTGGAGCAGAGCTCCTGAAGTATTCTTGCATGGAGATTGCTCTGTCAGGAATGCAATAAAATGCAGTCAGCAGCTGGAGCTACCTTGTTAAAGTAAAATGTTCGGGAAACACAAAGCTCGTGCTTTGATTGTCAGCTTTACCTCCTGCTAACTTAATTTGAAAACAGTTATTCTTCACTCACAGGGAAAGCATAAACTAAAATCAGTAACGAAATGTGAATACCCCCGAACATTTATAGGAGCATCTGACTTCTATCTGGCTGGTTTGTTTTGTCATGCAGGGGGAAAGTTTGCTTCTGCTGCCGTGGTGGCTGCACAGCTCTGCTTCAGCAACGAGGACCCGCTGCGGGCCATGCCAGGCTTTTAAAGGAAACTCAGAAGCTTTGCTTCAGCATCAGCATGTGGATTTCAAACAGATTTCAAAACTGAATTTACTACGAGGGTCCTTAGTTACGAGAAATACAAAGAATTTGGCACCCGAATTTAAGTGTAAAGTGGGTTGGAGGCAGAAATATGTGATAAAAAGCTTCATGAGTCATTTAATAAAGCAAGCATAGGTTTCACGAGCCCCTGTGGTTTTCATACTTATTCTTTGAGGCTTGGCCTGGAGCAGAACCCCTTTGTGATTTTGCAGGGCCCAAAAGGCTGCACGGGTGCTCCTCCGCTCAGTGATAAACCAAGCGTTCTCCCGCCTACATTAGTTGGGTGGGTAGCTCAGTTCCTCGCATTCGGCCGCCTGCACTTCGGTGTTTCTCTCATGCCCTTGACTTCATCGCAGCATTTGCCCTGTTGAGTTGTGGGTGAGCTCCAAGGGGGGGGCAAAATCTGCTGAGCTTGCAGGTGTGTGCTGAGTGGGGGGGCACACTGGGCTGAGAGCGGGGTTGGTTGGGCACACCGGGCTGAGAGCAGGGTTGGGCACACCGGGCTGAGAGCAGGGCTGTGCTTTCCCGCAGCGTGGCCGTGCTCAGCACAGAGCCCGTTGTCTGCCCTGGCCAGGGGGGGCACAAGCAGTTATTTGCCCCCGAGCTGTGTCCCCCGTTGCTGCACTGGCCCCTTCTACTCCTCTAGGGTCCCTGCTCTGCGCTGCACCCTCCCACAGAGCGCAGGCTGTTCTCGCCGCTCCCTTCATCTGCCAGTCCTGCCTAGGTTTTATTTCAATCCTCCCTTCCTGCTTTTCCCCTCAACCCTTTTACTCCTCCTCCCTCCTTCTGTGGAAACAAATCTACAGTAGGTGTCTCCTGAACTTGCCTGAACTCCCTGTCCCAAGCACCTTCCTGGCTAATCCTTTCCAGATGTCCAGCAACTTTTATGTTTAGCAGTTCTGCTCAAGCTCCTCACTCATTCTCAGGCAGAGCACACATTCTATTTCCTAACATGATTTGAGAAATAAGGGTGATTGTGGCCTTCTGAGAAGTCGTTGCCACCTCGAAATGCAACGAAGCACCGCCGCAGCCGTCCAGCCCCAGGCTGGAGCACAGCAGATCCCCATACCCGCACGGGAGCCGCGTCTCCCGTCGCTGGCTCTGCTCCGTGGCTGCCTAGGAAGCTCTGAGAGCACTCGGTGCTGCACTTGCACCCAGCCAAGTGACAGGGGCGTTGCCTTGCAATTTCCCAGCTACAGCAGCATGGAGAAATGAGGAACGTGTCCGACGTTACCCCGATGGTGACCCAGCAACGGAAAGCAAGTTTCCCTGCCCAGCCTGTCATCTGCTTTCCAGCATAACTTTGGTTTTGGGGAGATGACTCTTACTTCTGTCAGGGGATACGGCCCGTGGCTGCTCTCACTGACGATCTCCGGGCGCCCTGCGCCTCCCGCCTTCGGTGCGGAGTGTGCCCAGCTGCATGCAGCCTCGTGGTGTGTCCGTAAGGGCGACGTTTGCGTGGGCCTCTGGGGAAGAGGGCTGCCTGTCATCCCAAAGTCCAGTGGGATGGCCAGACCCGTAAGATTGGAAGCAACGCCTGAGCCAGTTTACAATCCTGGAGACTGCCTCTCCAGCGCAGCCGCTAGCTTGTCCTGAAGCCATGTCCCGTGGTTCTCCATGTGCATCCAGGGGCTTTCATCCTTCCCCACTGCGCTCCATGTGCAGCGAGGCTTGCGGTGACTTTTGGCTATTGGAAAGCTTTGGGCTGTTCAGGGGAACTTGGGAAATTCCTGTCTTTTTCCTTCCGTTTTTCCTTGCTTCAGGATCCACCTGGCACATTACAAGGTGATTGCAAGTGCTGGTGGTAGGAGCGAGACCTTCCCTAAGCTCAGATTCTTGTTACAGAATGGTTTTGTGCCATCAGCAGTCTGGGTCCCGGGAACCTGCTTTGCTGCCCTGCGCTCCCGCCAGCTCCCCAGCCGCCGTTGCTGACCCACGCAAGCAGCACCTACAGAAATATTAAGCAGCTCCTTAATTTCACAGCAAAGCAAGCCCCTGTGAGGCTCGGGGCTCCCCCGTCCCTCAGCAAACCACAGCCGCCTTCCTCGCCGGGGCTGATGCGGGGTGGCTCCCCGTTCCTCTTCCTCCGCAGCCCTGGCAGTCGCTGGGCCACCTGGGGAAGGCAGAAGGAAGAGTATCAAGCCAGTAAAGTCTCCTAAGCGTTCTGCTATGTGAAGAATGAATCCAAGAGCCTTTGCACACTATTCATCTTTTCCAATTCCTAGGAAAGCAAATGATCTCCTCCCTCTCCCATAAATTCAACCTCTCTCTCCCGCTTCCCCCCCAGCGTTTGAACTGTTTGCCAAGAGCTTTATTAAAAACTACAAGATGCAGTTTTGTTCCTAACCAAATCCCAAACAAGCGTGTTAGGTGGAGAAGAACCATTTGGTGCAGTCGGCTTTAGAGCATTTTTGTGTGTAGTCCATAGCCACTTGTCGGCCAGAGACCCACTTCAGCTCCGCACTAAGCGTAACGGGACCTTTCCTCTTTCCTCCTGAGGTTAGGAGATGAATTCAAGCTGGCCAAACCTTACAGCCCCATCTCCAAGAGCACCTGGCAGCTCCTGCTGCAGCTGGCCCCTGGGATGCCAGCGTGGTCCCGAAATGCCTCGCCCCCCC
>NW_009260184.1:611426-612498 GCF_000687185.1 Egretta garzetta
GCGAGGTGCGCGCCCGCGTCCCCACCAGCTGCCGTGCGTCACCGCCGTTCCTTTGCGCCACGTGCAATGTGTCACAGCCTTCTCCCTTTCATTTCCTAATGTTCCCTCAGCCTGAAACCCATCAACCAGGGCTGAGAAAAAATATTTGCCGAGGAAGCCAAAGCAGAAGTAAGCAAAGCTGTTCCTTTGGCTGAATTCCTCCAGCTCGTCGTGTCCCGCCACTTCGTATGAGCCAGAGGAGCCCGCTCCTGCCTTGCGCACCCGAGCGACGGGGCGAGGGCAGCAGTGACAGCAGTCGCCTTTTTCGCCTTCGCTGGCGGAGAACATCACATCCCTGCTTTGGAAACGAAAGGGTGCCTCCATTGCAACGCCAGAGGAATCATGGCTCTGGAATAAATCCTCTGATATTTATTGCTTTGGGTGTCTGAGAAATAAAATGTTGTCATCCCTTTCCCTTCTTTACATGTGACCCCCAAAAGTAGGCTCCACCACCTCCCTCTCCTCCTGGAGAAAATGACTAAGTTGAAACAGAGCTGATCTTGAAAGCAAAACAGAAAATCAGGGGCTGGCCCATCAGGAATTGTGAAGGAAATACCTGCTGGTGCCAAGCCTGAGCCAGGGGACGGTTCGGAAAGCGTCGCCCTGGGTTTTCCAGGCCAGCCCTCTCCACGGAGCCTTCCTCCCCCAGGAAGCCCCCACCCTGCGCCGCGCGAGGCAGGGCTCGCCTGGCGTGGCCGTGCTGAGGACGGCGTGGTGCCGCGGCGCGGGGTCGGTACCTCTCTGCCCAGCCCCGGGAAAGGGGGCGAGAGCAGGCTGTGCAAGTGGGGAGTGCGGCGTGCGCAGGGAGCGCCCCGACACTGCATAAGCCCACCCGTGGGTTGGATGGCAGGAACTGGAGAGGGGGGAAGCGAGCGGGGGGAAAGTCCATGTACAGAAGGGAAGAGCCATCCGAAGCAGTTCTGGAGCCCGCGGCCGATCCGCCTGGAGCAGGGAGCTGAGAGGGCATCTGAGGCGGCGGCAGCACAGTTCTGCTAACGAGGATCCTGAAAACGAGTGGCCACGTGTGCTGGCC
>NW_009260184.1:628201-629559 GCF_000687185.1 Egretta garzetta
GGGGCCCCTTGGGGGGGGCGGAGCCCGCGGGGGCGGTGGGGCTTGGGCAGACGCTCCCGCTCCCGCGCCGCATCACGCCTGCAGCTGGGGGTCCTGCGTCCCCCAGCCTGCGGCATGGCGAGGCAGGGAGCCAGAGATGTGGAAAAACCCTACAGGCACCGGGGCAATCGCCCAGACCAGCTCTTGCTGGACATGACCCCCCAACTCTAAAAGGCTTTTTGGTGGAGTTTAATAACATCAGCCTGCAAGCTCTGGAGATGTCAGCGCGCTGGCAGGTCTGCGTTCAGTAGTTCCTTGCGCGCCAGGGAATGCTGTTGCTCATTCCGTTGGCCTTGACTTTGCTGGATCAGGCTGTTGCTTTGCTTCTCATTTAGCCTCATCTGCACAGCAGTAACGAGCTGGAGATTAGAAAGCCCGGAGAGGGGTGCGGAAAGTTCACCCGCGTGGAAGGGAGCTCCCCGCAGCCCCTGCCCAGGGCCCGCCGGGGCTTGGCACCCAACCCAACCCCTGTCCCCAGCAGGGACCCTGCCGGGCCCCAGGCCCCCCCGAATTGCCGCAGCGGTGCCTTGGTACAGCCTGTGCTGTTGCTGGGGGGGGGGTGGTGGTGTTCTCTAAAGCTCCAGTTTAGGTCTGTGCTGACATTATTGAAGCTACTGGTAATAAAGCATGTCACTACAGGGGCCAGGGCCACATCTGATCCTGTGGAGGGAAAGAAAAAAAATAAACCACCCCCCCAAGTCCCCCAAACCTGAAACCAAACACATATCGATAGGAGGGGTGGATTTCCAGGGATGCGGAGTGCTTGGTCCCACTGCCCAGCCCGGTCGGGAGGCGCCAGGGCCGCGCGGGAGGGACGAGTGGCCCGCGGGAGCCGCAGCGTCCCCGTACCACATCGCCGGGCAAGCGCTGAGCGCTCCCGGCGCAGGGAGCTACAAGTGAACGCTGTCGATGCCTCTGCCACCCCGTCAGGGATTAGTACATGCCGGAGCAATTTGCGTGGGGATGAGACTTGGAAGAGAGGGCCGTGGGGAGGGAATACGGTGTTATTTATTATTGCCAGTTGCAAGGGAACAGCAGCAGCCTCCAAGCTTGTCTAACTCTGGAACACGACTATTATTAGAATGGAAAGTTAGCAAGCAATTAGCTAATTGCGATTCACATTGTCTGTTGGCAATTATAAGAGAACAGTGACAAACTCCAACAGATGGAACTCAAATGGGTCAGTCCCTCTCTTTTTTTTTTCTTTCCCCATCCCCAGCGGGTGTTTGCTGTGAACGGAACGACAGGTTCTGAGCAGGGCTGCATGGAAGGCGCCGGCCCTGTGAGCACCCACGGCGAGGGGGGCCCTGCAGGCGGGC
>NW_009260184.1:629578-630341 GCF_000687185.1 Egretta garzetta
CTCCCTGGGCGCCCCCGCGGCAGAGCTGCCCTGTGCTGGCAGCGGGTCCATGGAGCTTGTCCTTCCCGGGCTTTCCTAACCGGGATAGCTTTGGCTCCTCGCTCCGCGGCCTCGTTCATTCGCTCTGCTCCGGTGGTGTTTGTTTGGTAGCCCTGGAACAGGGTGGAGCGGGGCAATCCAGCTGAAATATGTGTTTCTTCTCACCCATTTGCTTGTGACTCCATACAACTTCAGAGAAAGGCTTCTCTCCTTTCCAGCAGTGACACAGATCAGTGGTGCTTCCCGAACCTTGTTTCTAAACACCTTGGGGTTATTTGAGGGATCTTCGCTCCCTGGTGAGATGGAGTCAGAAGAGGGATCTCTGCAGAGATTAGGAGGAGACGTGGCAGCACTCTGCTTCCCCTCTCCAGCCACAGGAGATAACAGCAGGGCAGCTCTCACGGGACAGGGGTTATCCCAGCGCCTCGTTAGGAACCTGGGAGCGACGCAGCGCCGGAGCATGACCCCTGGTGTGAAACGGGAGGCTTGGATTCCAGGGCCGGCTCAATGCCTGGTTTACATTTGTTTAAGCCAGAGGAGGATGCAGCTGTGCTCACTGCCCCTGCTGCTCTCTTATCTTCCACATGAGTTTTGTACACTTGATGAGCAATATTTTGCAGTGATGCTATCGCTGCCTGCTGAGCGGTTGGGAAATTGTCATTTGCCCAGCAGCGTTCCTCTGCTGAAGGAGGCCAAGGTCCGGAGCGGGGCGTGCGAGGCCCGG
>NW_009260184.1:630396-634751 GCF_000687185.1 Egretta garzetta
GCTTTGGCAAGTCCTGTGAAAAGTGTTTATGCCTCCCCGGTTCCTTTTCCGAGTACAGACAAGAACAGACAGGTTTGGCCTTAAAAATCAAGCCTCCCAGGAGGTGTTCCAAGGCGAACACCCGGCCAAAGAACCGCCAACCTACAGTCAGGCTTTCTGCGGCTGTGGTAGGAGCTTTGCTCCTTATCTCTTCCGAGCGTCGGCTCCGGCAGGAGAACAACATCCCTGTTTCACATCCCGCCGGAGCAGGTACAGACACAGCTGTGGGTTCTGAAACAGATTAAGCCCAGCTATATGAATTTCATAACCAGTAATACAAACTCACTGCACACCTTGGGCTGATATTAACCAGAGGATGGGTTGGTATTCGTCTTGGAGCGAATGCGTTATCATGAAATGGGAACATCAGGTTTTACTTACACAGCCCAGGTTTCCCAGGGGAGGCGGTTTATGGAGTGACCATTTATTAAAGACAAATGCTATCATTTGAAACATATCTCATGTAGAGCAGGGGACTGGCCGCTGCAGAGGAGCGGTAACTGGAGAGGGAGCTTTGCATTTACAAGCCATTGATTTAAAGAGGCCCCGCATGTAGAGGAACGTGCGATGATAGCTGCCGGGTGCCCGAGTGTCCACGAGAGCTCCAGCCCCTGCCTCCCACGGCGAGTGCTGAGCGCCACGACCCCGGCCAAACACGCTTAACTTCAGTATCTATTTAACAGCAGGCAGGAAGATAATCCAGTTATCGAGAGCCAGACCAGCCATGTGCTTAAAACGAGACAGTACTGGATGGGGGCCCCAGCCCCCGCAGGGCTGCTCAGCCCCAGGGTGCTGAGCTCCGCTCTCCGCTCCGCGAATCCCCCGAGGTGGGAGCTGGCTCCTGCAGAGCATCTCCCGGGGCTGGGGACCTCGGCAAAGGGGAGCAGGGGACAAGGATTCCTGCCCACAGACAGGTCCTGAGGAGCTGGGGTCTCTGACTTGGGGCCCTCGCTCAAAAAGCCTCCGGGGGTCTGGCTTGCGAGGGGAGATCCCCACCGCCCGGTCTGCGCCTCCCGAGGCGCGGCAGCGTCAGCCCCCACCAGTCACCAGCCTGGTTTTCCTCCCATTTCACCAGTGAGTGTTTCTGAGCCGCGGGGCAGATGTTAAATGGTAACAACTGCTGTTAAAGTCACATCTGCGGGTAATTTTGCTGATCACCTGGAAGAGAACAGTGTTCATTCAGCTAACTGAAAAGGTATCTGCTGCTTTTCTGAAAACTTCCTGGACAGATCCTGGCACCCCTACGAGGTGGTGCTGTGCGTTCTTGATTTTTGAAATCACAAGTCGAGGACAAGAACGTCCCTGCTAGGCAGTGGCAGGTAAAAGCGCCTGCTTTCTAGAAGCGTAAATTCTGTTTGTTGCGTGTAGGAGAGCTTTCTGGCTCCATGCGGTACGACATTTGCAACCATTTAATTTGAATAAATTCCATTTTTATGCTCCATCCGGCTTTTAGCGTATCAGCCAAACCATTCGTAAGGGACAGAATGTAAATCCTGCCTGTGTTTCCCCTCCGTGCTATCATCAGGGATCTATCACGCTAACGCCGCTGTTCCTTCTGCTTTCGTTGCTCCCAGAGGTCAGCAGTTCAGTTCCTGAGGACCTGGGTGAAACCACAGATTCCTTTTGGGTGGAAAGTGGCTCTGGAACCAGAGGGGTTTGGGATCGCTCCCTGTTCCTTGTGCTGGTGCTGGGTCGGGAGGCAGACCCCGCTGAATTGCACGGCTGGGGGCTGCGAGGGAGGAAACGTGGCCTGGAGCAGGTGAGGTGGCTGCTCTCGGCCAAGGTGCATGAGATGGGGACAGCCCGGAGCAGGGACAGCCCGGAGCAGGGACAGCCCGGAGCAGGGACAGCCAGGAGCAGGGACAGTCTGGAGCAGGGAGAGCCCAGAGGAGCAGGGACAGCCCGGAGCAGGGACAGCCAGGAGCAGGGACAGTGTGGAGCAGGGACAGCCCAAAGCAGGGACAGTGTGGAGCAGGGACAGCCCGGAGCAGGGACAGCCCAAAGCAGGGACAGCCCGGAGCAGGGACAGTGTGGAGCAGGGACAGCCCGGAGCAGGGACAGCCCAAAGCAGGGACAGCCCGGAGCAGGGACAGTGTGGAGCAGGGACAGCCCGGAGCAGGGACAGCCCAAAGCAGGGACAGCCCGGAGCAGGGACAGTGTGGAGCAGGGACAGCCCGGAGCAGGGACAGCCCAAAGCAGGGACAGCCCGGAGCAGGGACAGTGTGGAGCAGGGACAGCCCGGAGCAGGGACAGCCCAAAGCAGGGACAGCCCGGAGCAGGGACAGTGTGGAGCAGGGACAGCCCGGAGCAGGGACAGCCCAAAGCAGGGACAGCCCGGAGCAGGGACAGCCTGGAGCAGGGACAGCCAGGAGCAGGGACAGCCAGGAGCAGGGACAGCAGGGACAGCCTGGAGAAGGGACAGCTGGGAGCAGGGACAGACCGGAGCAGGGACGATCTCAGGCGCAGGAACAGCCCGTGGAGAAGCAGAGGAAGCTTTTCTTGTAGGAAACACCCACAGAAATGCCTGATCCCTGCCAGCCCTGGGCAGGCAGCAGTGCAGGGTGCTTCCTACGCATCACCCTTGGGCATGGCCATGGCATTGGGACCGGGTGCCGGCTGGCGAGGGGGCGGCTGCTGCGGCACTGCCACGAGTGGCTGCAAACAGCCCGAAGGTGCGGAGCTGGGTGGCTAAAATGAGACATCCAAAATGATGAGTTTGTCATCGACAGAAAGGGGTGTCAAACACCCGTGTGTGGGAGCGCAGCCCCGGGAGCGCTCCCTGGCCCCGTCAGCCAGCAGACGTGAGCTGCCTAACGAGCGCTGCTGGCATCGGGGGACTGTCAGTAAGGATGCGGATGGGGCAAGCTTTTGCTGGGCTCAGGACCAGCCTCTGGGCATCTGTTAACATGAAAATTACCTTCTCTCCCAAACTGCATGTTACAGGAGACCGGTTCCTCGGAACGCAGCTGGAGGAAGGTGCCCGCCCGTGCTGAGCCCGCCTGGCCCCTGCACGGAGGGGAGTAAGCAGTACCCCCCCAAACGGCAAATCGTGTCTATCAAGGGATGTCCTGGCTGCTTTATCCTCACAGCTCCACATCTGGCAGGGAGAGCAATGGGGCAAGGGAAATGCATTGCCTGCCTGCCTGTATAGCTCAGACAAGCCGGTGACAGCTCGGCGATGTAAATGATGCACATTAAGCCCTAAATAAAGTGTGAGGAACATGTTTGGGATCAGTAAATCCATCCTGACAAAAAGAAGCAAAGGAATGAAATCCCTCTTCCCAAACAGACTGGTAAATCTGCGGACTCAATGTAATCTCATCCCACTGAAAAATGGCTCCGGAGATTTATGGTTCCAGGCTCTGGTCTCATCAGCAGGGACGCACGTGAGCGTGTGCCAGGCACAGGGGCAGGGAGCCCGTGGGGAGGGAGAGGCTCGGCTTGGGAGTGGGGGTCACTTTCCCCTCCTTGAAATGCTCGGGTTTCATCAGACCCACTTCATGTGCTCGCATTTACCACTGAGTTCTTCACCGTTCCCGCTGCGTTCCATCAGCCGTTTATCAAACCCAAGGGGTGGCTGCAGCCAAATGTCCCCCTGACTTTCAACACACTCGGGGGTCTTTCCTCCCCGCACGAGTCGTAGGCTCACGGTAAGCCCAGGGTCTCCCAAGCACGCTCGCCTCTGAATAAGCAAAGCGGGTGGGATGTGCTACAGGCTGCTACCAAGGCTCACCCGGCGGAGCAGGAGGGGACCCTTTGTACTTTTGGTGATGCTGGAGAGTCCCCTGCCCTCAAAGGATGCTGGGCGGGCGGGCGAGCCTGCTGAGCAGCTCGAGCATGCTCACACCTTGATGTTTGGAGGCAGTAATCAAAGACAAAAAACACCTGAAGCATCACATCGCAGGCAGCGGCGAAGGGAGGAGCCCAGGGGATGCGTGTGCTGCTGCCCGAGTCTGGGAATGCACAGCTCTGGGTCCGCTCCCAGGGAATAAAGACAGCCCCAGGCTTAATGCAAAACATGACCCAATCCAGCTTGCTTCAGCTTTGCACTGCGAATTTTCCAGCAGGTCTCTGTGCCCGCTCCCTCTGCTGAATCGCCTGTTCCAGCAGATTCATGTTTGGCAGGGAAAGCTTTCCCAAGAAGACAAGCACCTGGAGGGAGCCTGCGGGCAGCGAGACCCCGCCGTTGTCCTTCCACACGTGAAGGCAAGCACCGGCCGCGGGAGGCTGAGCATCCCAGCCCAGATCCGCACATCCCTCCCTCCACTGAACGCTGTCAGATGGTCCTGGCTGCCCTGGGAGCAAGGGCTGTGTGG
>NW_009260184.1:634849-636143 GCF_000687185.1 Egretta garzetta
GGTCTGTCTGCGGGGCCGGGGGCGAGCCGCCGGGAATGGTCCTTTCTGGACTTCATTACGGCTGTGAGTTTTTAACCAGTTTGCTGTATGTTCTTTGTCGCCCTTTCATTTGAACGGGGGCCAGAAAGGTGGGATGCAGACCGCGGGTGTTTTCCTGGTGCCTCTTTCTGCGCGGGGGCTGCTGCTCTGGGTCTCTGTGGGCGGCGGTGAGGTTCCCCTGCGCTCCCTGGGACGTGGAGACCACGGTCTCCCTCCCGGCTCTGCCATCCGGGGTGCTGCGGGGCAGTTACCGTCCCAGGACACGCTGCCAGCAGGAGACACAGGCTGGGAGCGCGGGAGGCTGCCAGGACACCTCACCAGATGCCTATTGCCTCTTTGTTCCTCTGGAAACCACAAAAAAGTTTCTCCCTTCACAGTTCAGTGATGCCCAGACAAAGATGACGTGAAATCTGTGGGAAGACTTATTTTATTACAATATAGGAATTCACAGAACCAGATGTTTAAACGTAGCTGTTGCTCCCCCATACAAGCAGCGCTGCCCCTGCTCCGTGGAGCTGTTTGCAAGATTATTTACAAAGCTCTAAACGTTTCCGCCGCTGCTTGGGTCTCCAAAAGCTGCTTGGAGTCAGGGCTGATGCCCCTGTGAGTCCCCTCTGTGCCACAGGACCTGGTGGAGAGGCGGCGGCGATGCCGGGGCGCTGGAGGGGCAGGGCAGCACGGTGCTCCCCAGTGACCCCACCACGGCCGGGGGGAGCGGGGGGGCAAGGCACAGCCCGCACACCGTTCCCAGCCGGGAAATCATCCCGCCTTGCAGGAGGTGTTTTATAAACCCTGCTCCCGGGGAAGCGTTCTCCCTCTGCACCGGAACGCAGTTGGCGCTGCCCACCATGGGCGCTCGCAGGAGCAGCCTCAGTCTCTGCCGGGCCGCGGCCTGCGGAGCCCATGGGGCGTCCCCGCTCCCGGGGGGTCCCAGGGGCAGGCGGCCTCTCCGTAGCCCCCTAAGAGTCAAACCCCACGCCTGGTTTTCTGGTTTTCTCTGCTGTTCCCCACCCAGTCCCCATCTGGAGAGGTGTCCCTGGTGGGAGCACGCAGCCGGCGGCTGTTTTGCTGTTCTGCAGCACCCCAGGATGGCCTTTCCAAAGCCAGCCAGCATCTGCTCGTCGACCTGAGCGCAGCGTCTTAGGGCCTTGGGCTGGAACAGGGAAGCGAGGCTTACACGCACGGCCAGGCTGGCAGCGCTGTTTGCTTCCCCAGCATCCAGAATGTCATCTTTTCCACCTTCAGGCTGGCAGCG
>NW_009260184.1:636184-637223 GCF_000687185.1 Egretta garzetta
AACCGCGCTGCCTCCATATGTGCTCCTGCCACGGTTGCCGTTGCGTTGCTCGGTCAATGCCGCTGTGGCCCTCCTTGTCCATGCGGGAGTTGGCAGTCCTTGAAAGCTCATTCACCCTAGACAAGCCCAGTGGCGATTCCAGCCCTCATCCCTCAGGATCAGTTAACTCCTTCCTTCCCAAGATGCACGGATGAGCAGTCGTGCCTGGTTCTAATTAAAGCGATGCCGAAAACCCAGCACATTTCCTGCACCACTCACAAGAGACGTGAAGGTGGCTACGGAAAGGGGGAGGACGGTGTAACTGCCCGGAGGCAGGAGATACGCCGGCTTACTGTGGCTGAGATCCAGTCCCCGGGGCGTAGCTGGGGAAGGATGCAGCTCCCGGGGGTGGGGAGGGGAACCAGGTGCTGGGGAGCCCCCCGCAGCGACCCCCATCAGCAACGCGGGGCAGAGCGGGACAGTGGTATTTCCCCAGCAGACCCTGTAAAATGGAATTGTACAATTATAAACTTGGCCATCACCTACTGCCTCCCCACCCCGTGTTCCCGGTTGTCGGAGGAAGAATTGGCAGATGTTTGCGGAGAATTTCAGAGCCCATTCACAGACTCATGGGCGGTTTAGGCTGTGAATATGAAATGCCAGTTCACTACCGGGAGAAGTGCAACGCTCTCACCGCCTTCCCCGATTCCCAGTGCGCAGGAGGGGCTGCTCCCGTAGACGTGGACTTGGTTTAACAAAAAACTCCAGCAAATCAAAAGCTCTGAATGAGCCCTGGCTACAAAAATCCCCAAAGCCCACAGCTTTTGATGGCCAGGAAGGAGTGAGCCGAAGGTCTGCGGCCCCTCGGAGTTTGCAAACCCTTCTGCTCCAGAGGTTCCCTCAGGTCTGCAAGTCATAGCAAATGCTAAAAAAATGTTTTTTATGCAAGATCGACTCTGGAGTGAAATACAGAACCGTACGAAGAAATCTCAGTTGACCATCTGGCTCTAACGTTCCCGACGCTCGTAGCCATTCATCTCCGGCCAAAAGCGTGCTTTAA
>NW_009260184.1:637793-639010 GCF_000687185.1 Egretta garzetta
AATCTCCCCTTGCGGAGGGAGCTCGCCAGCGGGCGCTTGGCCTTCGAGCACGTCAGACCCAGCACCAACGCCTACAGCGAGTACAGAGACGCCAGACAACAAAAAAGCTCGCTTCATACCTGAAATTAGGCTTGATTTTGGATGCAGAAATGTGTTTATTTTCTTGGAAGGAAACAGGCTCTGGCCTTCCAGCTGTTACGGGTTTTCTCCGGGGAATCGTTTTTCTAGCAAACCTTGCTCCTTTGCAACAACTCACCGGCTCATGCTGCCCTAGCTTTAAAAATACATTTTCAAAGCCCATTAGCAAATTCACAGGTTTTTTTTATACACTGAGAATTAAAGTGGAAACATAAGACCTAGCAAATTATTTTCGCTTTATATACAGTCTCCCTAGTAAACAAGTGTTGCAAGAGCCTGTGTGCTGTCGGCAGAGCACTGAGGGATGGCGAACAGAATGTGGTCACATGTGGTTTTATTCAGCGAGTTATTTATATAATCTGAAGTATCGTAACAACCTCCTTGGATCCAGAGGCTCCCGGCTCCGCAGCCCCTGCCCTCGGTGCTCCTTGGCTTCCCCACCGTGTCTGCACGGACGCCCCTGAGCTCCAAGCGCTTTGCTTCCGCGCGCCATCGCTCAGGCAGGGTCCTCATTCCCAGGAGTGAGCTCGGACCCGCAGGGCACCCGGGCACGTTCCCAGAGCCGCATCCTGGCGCGCCCCTGGTACAGCATCCTGCACCGTTCAGCATCACCTGCGCCCTGGGGCTGGGCAGGAGGGGTGTGAGACAATATCTGAAGGACACGGTGTCCCAGGAGCCAGCACGACCCCAACCTTCCTGGTTCCCACCTCCCAAAGGCCTGATTTCACGCCTAGAGATGCCCCAAAGCACCGTGACTCTGCCTCCTCTCTTCCTCTGTCCCCAGGACCGGCAGCATTTCCTCCGCTGCCCTTCCGTGGAGCCCCCAAAAGTGACGTTCTGCTTCCTGCACGCCCTTACCCCGTGGGCCAGACCCGGCTGACCGGCGGTGGGCCCCCCCATGCCCCCGTGGCCGCATCCCCTGGGGTGGCTGAGGAGCGGGACCCCCAGCCCAGGCCCCCGGGGGCCAGCGCCGCAGCGCATCTCATTTCTCCAAGGAGGCGCACGATGGGTGGGGAGCAGCCCTGGCTGGAGGCTCTGCGCCTTCCACCAGAAAGCAGCGGCTGGGGGGGGCCGGGCCC
>NW_009260184.1:639217-641049 GCF_000687185.1 Egretta garzetta
AGCCTTGCGTCTGCGGGATGCGCCATGCAGCGCTGCAGCCGAGCGGCGTGGCAGGAGGTCAGCTGGCGGCTGGCGTTGTGCGGGATGAAGAAGGCCAGATGAGGTCTGGGCAAACCTGCGGTCGTCATAAAATATCCGATCCGCTCACCCTCAAGAAATGTTTTCAATCTCACTGGCATTAGAGGTTGCCGTCAGTCACTCTCCAGGCAGGTGGATGGAATTCTTTATTGTGGCTATTTGGTTATATCTTGAATAGCAGTAAGGATTATCCTCCAGATTTCTGCCTCGCGCTCGGAGCCCCCAGCATGTGTTTATCATTTTCCTCCCCTTTTCAGGCAATGCCAGCAATCTCCTGAAGTTCTTAAACCGAACCTGTGAAATTTAGTGGCTGGCCAGTGTCTCTGACATGTTCTTCTAAAATACCGTTCCAAGTGTGCTTGTCCCACTGATTTACGATTTCTGTCACCAACAGAGTATCCGCTGCATTTTATCACCAGCATTTCCCGTGCCATTCTGTGCCAGAAAGGAGGGTCAGGCCAGCGATGCTTCTATGAATTTCCAAGGAGGAGCAGTAGGTGGCTGGCTTGGATTTCTTTAGTCTCTCTTTGCTGGTTTAAGCAGTCAAAGGCTTCCACAGGGCAGGGGCCATCAGCGGGCTCAGTTGGGCCAGGTTCTGCCCCATGACCGCGTGCCGAAGCCGGCGCAGCGGCGGGCACACGAGCAGGAGCGGGTTTGGCGGTGCCGGGGCCAGTGTCGTGCGGGCGCTGCCGCCGCGTTCCAGCACACACAGCCCAGCCATGCCTCTCCACTCCTGGATGCTTTTCTTTTACGAACTAGTAGTTTTAAACGGGAAATAAACAGCGATCATTTCCTGATGCGAGGGGGGGACGCTGCTTCTTGTCCCGAGCCAAAGGAACGACACTTTGTCAGAGCATAAAAACACCATGGGCTTTCCCTGCACACACGCTGCTCCCACGGTGGCCGGCTGGGCGGCTTGGGGCACTCCAGCGGCCTGGTACCAGATTTTGGGGAGCCTCTTGTGTCACGCTGTCACCCTGGGGCGCTCCCGAGGCCGGTGCCTGGAGTGACACGGGGGCAGCTGGTTTGGCTCCGGGGCAGCGCATGCGGTGGGTTTCCAGGCAGCGCCCGGTGGCAGGCGGGATACTGAGCTTCATGAATCTGTAATTGCAAATGTAGGGTTGTGGCAATGAGGGAATTCAATGAATCCACAGATTTCATATCTCTGCTGACCCTCTGTGGCCCGTAAATGGCCTAAATACTGATTCCTCTTGCCTGTGGCCAAGAGGGAACAGTTCGTTCTTGTGTTTTTGAACAAGACGGCATCGTCTGGCAGCGGATTTGAGGCTTTGTGGAGTCATCGTCTCTGCTTCTCAAAAGCTTTTTTCAAAAGTCATTTCTTTCACTGAACCTTTAATTGCTGCCCTCATCTTGTCGCAGCTCTTCCCTGCTCTTGCTGCATCCTCAGCGTCGTGGCCTTGCCCGATGTGCGTCGCGGGGCTGCCCTTCTGCCGTGCAGCCCTCATGATGAATGCTTTCACCCGAACTGGCTCCGCTTCCCGCCCCTGGGCACCGTGCCCACAGATCCCGGCCCGTCACCGCCAAGGTGGCAATGCCGAGACCAGGAGCTGCTCTGGGATGTTGCACAACTGCGAGGGTTTGCAGGAGAGATCCTGCTGCACCACGCACCAGCACGCGCCGGGAGGAGGCTGGCAGAAAAACTTCTTTTCTTTTCTATTCCAATTGTCATCCCGCCCCTGCCACCGCGGCAGCCAAGCCTTTCCAGCTTCCACATGAAACGGCCCACGGCCATA
>NW_009260184.1:641183-641642 GCF_000687185.1 Egretta garzetta
GCTGCCGAGCCCGGGACCCGCTGCCTGGGACAGGCTCTTTTCCAGCCGATTTTCAAATCCACGGCTTGGCTTTCTGCTTCCTCCCATCTGCCCAAGTTTATTTTCCTTGTTTTCTGTTTATGAGCTGGGCGAGTATTGAATTTCCCAAAGTCGTTGCCATCCCTTGCCACAGGTCTCGCACACAAAGGCTCCCTCGGTGCCAGGATCCAAGTTTTGCAATTGGACCGGTTCCCTTTCCCGCCGACCATTGTGGAAGCAGCCTTTGTTTTGCTTCTGGATCTTGTTCATCAGGCCCAAGTCAAGGGCCACTCTCCAAAGCCTGGGTTTTTTGAAATCCGATTTCACTGCTTTAATGAAACCAGCATACTTCAGGGGACAGGGCTGAGGTCCTGGAACAGTTGGATTTTCCCCGCAGGACTCGTGTATCCCCGCAGAAGCTGCGCTGTCCAGCCCTGCCAG
>NW_009260184.1:641801-642262 GCF_000687185.1 Egretta garzetta
CACCCTCCGGCTCCTCCGGGGCCCGGGTGCCGCGCAAGGCGGCCGCACCGACCTCAGGCTTTCCCGATGAAAACCCCATTTATCCCGGGCCTGTAGGAGAGGAATCCCCTTAACGGCATGCTCAGGCATGTGTCGCGACTCCCCCGTGTATGTCAGAGATGGGGATCGGTTCTGTAATCACCCATTTTCATTTAATTGCAACGCCCCGTCCCCCTAACTGTTCCAGATGCTCTGATGGTTCCTAGCTCTGGGCTCTGAAACACGCTGTTCTTTTCACCCTGGTCCCCGCCCTGCGAGCACAAACAATGGTTTTGCTGGTTTTTGAGCCTTTTGTGTGCCAACGGGATGTGGGGAGAGAATCCCCTCCATGCCAAATTCAGTTGATAATAAAAAAAAGGAAGGAAGCTGGATGCCAGCTCGGAAGGAGCTGAGCAGCCCCGCTCTGCTCGCTGCGTCGTGCG
>NW_009260184.1:642715-644559 GCF_000687185.1 Egretta garzetta
GGTGCTGGGGGCACATGGGGCTGGCGGCCGGAGGACGGGGACCCTGGCTCCCAGGACTGATTGTTTCTACAGTCTCTGCAGGTCCCTACATCTCCTCTTTTATCCCTTCTTTATATATATTTCAGAATGATATAAATTCTCCGCGATGAACCCCGCTGTGTGAGCACAAAAGAAAAGTCGCAGGCGGGCCCAAGAGAAAGGGAGGATAAAAAAAACCACAGGAGAAAATTAATAAAGCATTTGGGAAAGGGAGGGGGCACCTCGCTGGGAAAGTGTGTAGCACACAGGGCTCCCCAAAGCACATCAAAGCCTGACTCTGAAATTAGCCCAACTGTTGGGAATGTAAAGCAGGGGATTCTCCCACTGGGCTGTGGATTGAGAGTCCCCCCACGGGCTGCGAGGCACTGACATTTGTATTTATCCAGGCTAGAAGCTCCGTCATGGAGCTTTTCAAAGGGCACTGCTGGGACCCAGCAGGCCACCTCCCCGGCGTGGCAAACACTGCGCTTTTAATTACTGCTCCGAGACGGCACATGTGCCCGACCCCCACACTAATTCTTGTTGCAATTACAGCGATCTAATTGAGTTTATTCACTCTCTGCAGCTTTTGTGTCTTTCTTTCTCGCACTCCCTGCCGGTGAGAGCCGGGCCCTCCATTGATCCGCTAGGTAGCAATATGGGCCGTGCCGGCGTGCCGCCCCTCGGGGTCCCGCCAGCCTTATTGTGTCCATTGAGCTGCCATCACCGCTGGGAAACGCCAAATCCCCCCCAAGCCAGAGCCCTGCCCCGCCGCGGGGCGACCCCTCCACGGGCACAGAGGCAGAGCCCTGCTCGCGGCATCTCACCATGCTGGCGTGCGGCGTGGGCTCCACGTTTTCTTTGGAGAAGCAATTTTACATTTTTGTAGGAAAATTACTCCCAATTAACAGGGAAATGATGCCATAGAAGTCACAAATAGGGTCTCTGCATGCAGGGGTGATGAGCTGTCCGATGGGGACCATAACGGTCTGCGGCACGTTGTGTCCCCCTGTCCCCCTGCCTCACATTCTGAAATTGCCCCAGGGGGTCAGGGGTCCCTTGTGTCCCCCTGTTCCCCTGCCTCGCGTTCTGCAATTGCCCCGGGGGGTCTGAGACCTGCCAGGTTCCCAACCAGAAACTGCACCTGCCCCTTGGGAAGAAAGGGCTTTTGGCAAGGGGGGGGTCCCTGGATGCTGCCGCCGTCTCCTGGTCGCCCGTGTGGTCCGTGCCCGGAGAGCATCGCCCCCACTGCAACGCTCGTACTGCAGCTGCGGCGCTCGCCGGTACAGGGCCAGGGCAGTAAGCTGGTGCCCGGAGCCCTGTGCCTAAGGGGTGCAATTACAGTTCTCACTAATTAGCTCATCACAGGCCTGTAGCTCTGCCTTGCACCTGCGGCAGACTCGGACAAGCACTGGGGGGTCTGGAACAAGGACCCGGGCGTCACCTGCACAGCGGGGCCCGGTGGCACTGGGGAGTCCCAGGAGTCTTAGTGGGAAGAGCCCCTGGACGCTGCCCCTCCAGCTTTTGTTTTTTATGTTCTGGCAAATATTGATGTCTGTTAAAACCCCCCCCCCCCCCCATCTGCAATCTACCATGGGAAGTGCTTTAATTTTGATTAGAAATCAAAGCAAAACCCACTTAAGTTTTTGATATAAACCCACTTAGGTTTTTGATAAACCCACTTCTTAGGTTTTTGGTCTCTTGGGGAGCGGATTTGGCCTCCTCTTTTTTTATCACTCCCACCTCTTCCTCCCGTTTTTCCCCTTCCCTCCTTGCTGTATCCCTGGATTGCGGGGTCGGGGGGGGCGTGAAGCACGCTCCAGCCC
>NW_009260184.1:644664-650589 GCF_000687185.1 Egretta garzetta
GCCCTTCCGGCAGAGCCCCGGTGGGAACATCTGCCCACGGCTTCTGCGGATGCTCTCGAAGAGGGAGCTGAGCAGACACATGGCGACTGGCAGCCGGCCCGATGAGGGAGGAGGGGGGGGAATTAACTCTCATTTAAGTCCACTTTTGTTGTAAATAAACTATAATCACTTCAAACCTTTTGCTTAATCAGAAAGGGCTGTTGAACATTAAGCAAACAGTCGGCAGGCTTGTCTTACTGCTGGATTAGAGATATTAAATGCCAGCGATACTTGCTTTTTTTAATCTGTCCTGCAGCTGCATTATTAAAACAAACACATTTGCAGACCTGCAAAAAAACCTTAAATGAAAACAAAAGATGAGATTGAAGCTTTCCCAAGGGCAATATCTGAAATCTGGACAATTTTAAAATCTACGTTTAGTCTCCATCTTTTGAACCAAATAATGGAGGGAAATGACACATAATAAAATTAACCACTGGAATTAGCAGCACGTTCTCTGACGGAGCCAGGTTAAAATCCAGTAGCCCCTCCGTGTGGAGACGGCACCTCCAGAGCCCACGCACTGCTCCTCGCCGGCACGGCCCGGGGCTCCTGGTTTTCGGCTGGAGAGAGCAAACAGCCTTTGGTCTTACAAGGATACAACTTTTTGCAGTAACTGGTGCTTTTCCTTAAAGCTCCAACTTCTGGGCTCCGGTGAATGAGCCCGGAGGGGCTTTCACAGGATGTCCTGAGACTCTCACCTTTATTTGAAAGATCGAGGGCTTCTTGCTTCCCTGGTGGCAGAGGAAAGCTGGGAAGTGTGATGATGCCTGGGAGTCTGGACGGAGTTGGAGGGAAGCACATAGTCATCATTTTTCCAGGATCTGAGCACTTGCGCTGGCCAGGGAGCAGCAGCCGGGCCCCGAGAGCTTCGGGAGGCCACGGGGAGAGCTGCGGCGTGCTTTGGGAAGAGCCGACCCGAACGGTGTCTGCTGGGGGCGAAGCGTTGCCCTCCAGAGCCACCCCCGCAATAGGTAATGGGGGGCTCGGGGCACAGGCAGGGGCACAGCCTGGGCACAGGGGAGCCCCGGCTGGGGGGCGCAGACCCAAGGGTGCGACTGACCCCCCGGGACCCGGCATTGCCCTGGCTGGCAGGGGGGTCCTGCCCTTGGAGCGGGGTGTGAGCGGGGCCCCCCTCGCCCAGCCGCAGTTGCGCAGCTTCTGCCACCCTGCCCAGAGCTCCCACACCCTTTTGTTCTTCCCTCCAGCCCCGGGGACAGCAAACCCCGATTTTCAAGGAACCAGGGGAAAAAGCCAGCTCTGCGGCGCTGGGTCGGCTGGGACGCGTGGCTGTCTCAGGACGGTGCAGTTGAAGTGAGTGCCCGTTGCTGACAGGGATGCCAGCCAGCAATTTATTTTCCACATTAATTTTGATTAGGAGGTCTTACACGGCTGCAAAGTCCAATTTTCACAAGGGAAATTTCCCCCCTACACACACAGGACAACAAATCAGATTGACCTAAAGTTGTTCTTTCCTAAATTTCTTGTGGAATCTTGGCCGGGTACAAGTTGTCTCAAATGCAATTACACTGTCATAAATAATTTTCCACCTCTTTTTTCTGTCTCAGCCATCCCGCTCCCCTGCGGTCAGTGGAAATTTCCCCCTTTTATTAGGTTAGCCCCGCTGGCACTGAGAAACACTCAGCGCTCATGGCATCACTGTCTGCGCGGAGCCAAATCCTCCCAGATCTCCCTCCCGCTGGCACAAAGGCCAGGGCTGGGGCTGGCTAACGAAGCCCGTAGCCGGGTGACGAGCCACCACCCTTCCGCGAGCCAGAGGTCTCCTTGCCCTGGCTCGGGAACACCCACCCGAGGGTCCTTAACTTTGAGCACCCGCAGAGACGGCGGGGAGCGGGCGAGCTGGAGCGTCAGCCCCGCCGGGGCTCGGGGGAGCGGGTTAAAGCTCGCACTCCGAGTCACACACGCGCGCTAGAAACGCTGGGCTGCAGCTGGCCGTGAGCGAAGGGTGATTGCAGACCTATTTCTCAGGGTTTTGGCCGAAACACGCTGCTTTCTAGCGCCTGCCCAGCTCCCGAGCCATTCCCTGTGCTTCCCTCCTCTGCGGCCGGGCCCTCGCAGACAAAGGGCTCGGCGATGTGACTAACATCTGCCACATGTGGGCACGGCCGCCTGCTATTTAGCACTCAACTGTGCTCTTTTTGCTGCGCCTTTCATACGAGCTGCATCCCCAAACCACTTCACAGAGGCGACTGATTAAAATCATGGGTACAAAGCCACGCAGGGAGAAAAAACCCTCCCTGAGCCATCCGGAGGGGGGGGGGTCACGTTCAGCCCCCGGGCTCCTCCGCAGGGTGAGCGGCAGATCCCTGGGCTCAGTCACACCCAGGCCAAGACGGGGCAGATTTCGTTAATTCGGTCCCTTCAAGGGCTGGTAAACAATTTTCAAGGGTCATTGGAAGTATTAGGGGTCCTAAAAGCCCCGTGTCCCTGGTAGGACCAGCACAGTCCGGCTGCGGGCAAGCCCGGGCGTGCAGCAGAGCGGGGGAGCCACGGCGGGGACGGGGCCAGGCTGCGGCTGCTCCCTTTACCCCTATGAAGCCGCCCGGCGCTTCCGAACGCGAGGACACTGCCCCTCCCGCCAACCGAAGGGGAAGGACCGAGTGTCCCCAGCCTTGGCCAACAGCTCTGGGTGCTGCGGGTGGTCTGCGGGACACGAAGGGGGTGATGCGGGCTGCGGATCCAACTTTGCAATGGCGCAGTAAAGCCTCAAAGGGTTGGGTGCTGCTTGGGCACCAGCGGTTTGCCTCTTGGCACGTCCCTCGCTGCCCCTTGGAGACGGGAGCATCTCGCTCTGCCCTTACGCGGGCTCTGGTTTCTGACCGAGCGAAGGGTTCCCCCTCTTCCCGTTCCCGTGACTGCGTGTTGTGAATTGAATCTCATGGGAGACATTCAGGAAAAGTGTGACGTAATTTTTATTTACAGGATTAAAGGGGGGGGGGAATAAAAATAAGCCGATTTGATGAAATCGTGCTGCCCCGTGTTAGTAACTGATGGGCAGGAAAATACCGAGGAGCCTGCAGCCCCGGGCCATGCGAGAGCCCAGGCCGTGCGCCACGCTGCTCGGGGGGCGCAAGGTCCAGGTAGAGCCCATCCCCTGCTCCACATGTGGAAGCGATTTGGGCCGATCCTCTGTCAGAGCGGCTGACGTCATGGCGAGAGGTATTTACGGCCGACAAGGAGAGCTCAGCGCGGACCTGGGCCCCCTCCCCCCTGATTTTTGTTTTATTCTGAGCTGTTATTATAGAGTCTTATTTATGAAGTGGTGAGAGCATGAGCAGCACAGCCCTGCCAAACTTAAAGCGCTTTTCATTTAACAGAATGAAAATTATTTTAACATGAGTATCTGAAGCAAAGATCCGCGGATTCTGGACAGCTTTATGGAGGCAGGCTATAAATTCTGAGCTCACAGACGGATTTTCTTCACCAATAGGCTTCTCTTCACCTCCGAAAGTTTATTTTCAATAAACACAAGCGAACCCTCCAACGGTTTCCAGAGGAGGATGTTAGCAGCTATGGCTGTACCTAACCAAGGGCGACCCGTGGATGGTTCCAGCAAGACGCTCAGAGGCGTTTTCCGGCCGTCCCAGCTCTGCGCTGATGCGCAGGGGTCGGGGGAGCGTCGCGACAGGCCCATCCCTTACAGACCTGGTCCCAGCAGGGCTCGTTCTGTTGATGTCCCTGAGCTTTCCATTAAGTGCAACAGGACGAATACCTCTCTGCTGCACAAACACCTCTCTGCTGCATGAAAACCTCTGCTGTACAAATCCCTCTGCTGTATGAATCCCTCTGCTGTACGAATCCCTCTGCTGCACCCACCTAACCCCTCTGACAGAGGCCAAGCCCCGAGTCCCCGGGAACGGGCCAGCCCAGGCTGCCAGCAGAGCCCTCGGCCGCCCCGAGCTCCCCAGCCGGACTGACCCGGCCCGGCCACCCGCACCAGGGAGATTTGTTCGAATTGGAGAGGGACCCCGCTCCCCTCCGGTGCTCAGCCTTCGGCAGCGGTGGGCTGCTCGCCCCCGGGGCGTGGGGGCATCCTCTGCAGAGAGCGATCGCTCATCCCTCGGGGGGTTTGGGAACGTGCTTGATCCCTGCCGGGAGCCTTCTCCTTGCCTGGACGCCACTGCCCGTGCTCACCCGCGTGCAAACTGTCCCCGAGCGCAGCTGGCGCCGGAGGCGTCCTGCTCATCTGTTTATGCAGGAAGACATTTTCCTCTTTTCCAGTCTCCTTTCCTCCCGCCCTCTATCCCCGCAGTCGCCGGGAACGCGCGGCGGCGAGGGGCAGCCCTGGCCGGGCGATGCTGCCACCCGCTGCGGCACAGCCCCTGCCAGCGCCGAGCTCGGTGGAAACACGGGATGGTTTGCAAACATGCAATTGGGCGTTTTCCGCTCGCAGGAGCCAGCGATCAGTCGCGGGCTGGTGGGGCTGCCGGGCCCGGGGCCGCGCTTGGGCGCGTTTTGCGCAGAGATGGGGACCCGGGATCTCAGGTGATCTCCGCCTCTGACGCTCGGAGGCAACCTCCTGACGCCGGGACGCTCGGCTTCACTTCCCCACCGGGGCCAAACGGGGCCCGCAGGGTCTTGGCGTTTCTTTCTCGCATAGCTCAGAACGCCGATTGCTGTCACAGTGTTTCTGCCTGGGGTTTCGTGTCAGCTCAGTACGCTACTGAAATGTATCCTCCCCGCAGACGAGGGCTGTTGGGAAACCACAGGCTTCGTGAAATTCAGAATGGGTAAGGAGCAGAATTATGAAACCACAGGAAATGAAATGAGCAATTCTTGCAATTCTTGCTTTTCCCCTCAACTCCTCCATTGCGCTTAGAAAAATGTGCATTAAACGGGGAGCTGGGAGACGCTTCCTGTCCCCCAGGAAGATCCACGTCTCTCCGGGTGTGGAGTGGGTGCTGGGAAGGATGGAGGGGGAGAGCTGCAGAGGGCGACACCGGCTCACACCGACGGACACCGCAGGGCTGGGGTGAAAAACACCCGTCAGGCTCGGTGGGAAGAGGGTGACAGGAGCCCCCCCGGTGACAATAGGCGGTGGCATCTGCGACCCACCAGCTCACCAGACCTGCTCCCTGCTCGGCTCATGGCTTGCGGGTTGATCGCTCATCTTGCCGCAGTGGGACAGCGCGGGGCTGCACAGCGAGCGCGCAGGTCACTGGAGCCCTCGGTCGGGTGGCGTGTTGGTCCTTCCAACCTCGCGGGAGAAAGCTTCCGATCCTGAGACCATGGACCGCTGCGCTGTGGCCCAGAGCAGGCGCAGCACGGCTCAGCACCTCTCCTCGCTGAGCCCAGCCCTGGGACAACCCATGATGGGCAGCCCTGGGACAACCCATGATGTGCTGCCCTGGAGTCCTTCATCCTCTCTCAACTTTTTGTTGCAAGTGCAATTGCAGATGAAGCGGCAAACGGATGATGCGACCCTGACTATCGTTGCGCTTCTCTGCTGCAATTTGGTTTGCGTTCCGCTGTTGACATGTTTATGGGGTGATGATGCTGGGGCAACGGCCCCTGTGGGTGAGCGAGACACATCAGCGTTCTTTTTTCCCCATTTGGAGAACGCACAAGTTGCACGAATAGCCAGAAGCTGGAAGCTGTGGTACAACTAAATCCAGGAGTCCATGATGCTCCCAGGCATGATCCGTGCTGCTTCGCAGAAATAGGGCGCACGGCAGCCTCCGGCCCGCGGTGCGCATCGCCAAGGTGCCGCTGTAGCCCGGCTTTGGAAGGGCAGGACACGTCCCTGCAGCCAGCGGGTGCTGCTCGCCGTCGTTCCTGCGCTCCATCTTGCTTTTGGAAAGGGAGGGGGTGACGGTGGGGTCTGGGCTGCGAGCATCCACGTGTCTTCTCCGGCCGCAGGGGACT
>NW_009260184.1:650910-651815 GCF_000687185.1 Egretta garzetta
GGGCCGCACTTGGCCACGCAGGGGCGGTCGCAGCCCACGGGGAGCGACGCGGCAGCGCGTCGGGGGGAGCCGCGGCCTCTGCGCCTCGTGCGCTGCTGGCTCCAGCGGGATGTCCTGGTGCCTCGGATGAGCTACGAGTCTCCAGGATTCCCCCAAGAAATGTCAAGGGACGGTGCAGAAAACGATGCTTTTCAATAACAAGGAAATATTCCTGAATGAAACCAGATCTGTTTATTTTGAGTTCACTGTTGCAAATCATTGCAAAGAGAGCGCAGTCCTACAGAATGGATCCAATGTGGATGTGAACCACATGAGGTGCAGGTTTGATCCAGCACAGAAACATTCTGAATTTGCTTTTTTTAATCTAATTTCTTATTGAAACAATGTGGTTTGCATGAAGGTTTTGATGTTTTGTTTTAAAACCACACATCTAATTTTAAATGTTTAAGGCTTATAAATAATACAGTAATTTTGATGCAGCCAAAGAAGATCTCATGCGAGAAACAGATAAATCAGTAAATCAGTACCTCATTTACATGTTTAACATGGGCCACATTTCATTCCCCATCCTCTCTGGATGGGACTCAAAGGGACTCTCCAAAGAATTTGCCCCCACATCCCTGAGATAGAAACAAATCCCAGTTTGGAAAAAACAGCTTTTATCACAGATGTCAGCAATTAAATTGTCCGTTAAATAAAGCATTCGCTCACCTTACTCCTCCCTTTTCTCATTCGCTACGATGAGCAGCATTCCCCTCCACAGCCGCATTCCGCCGGGACGGCTCCCCGGCATGACCCGGGGCAGCGCTGGGCGGCCGTCGTGGGATGACGTGAGCTCTGGCGGGGGAACACGGAGCCGCTGGGAGCCCAGTGCCCTCGCCTGGCATCGGCCCGGGGGCCCGGCT
>NW_009260184.1:652132-653040 GCF_000687185.1 Egretta garzetta
ACCAAGGCAGCCGAGCAAAGGGCCAGCGGGAGCTGCGGCCCCGTCGCCCCCTCAGGGACCTGCCCGGGAGGGGATTTCTCCTCCAGAGCTCCCTTTGGCCAGCCGGGTGCTCCCTGGAGAAGGGGCACGGCGTAAGCAAGGGAATTAAAGGATGGGCTAGCATGGTTCTAATGCCCTCACCCCTGCCTGCCTTCCCCAGTGCCTGACCCCCCCCCCTTGGCACGGGCGCCCCAACCAGCCCTGCGGCAGAACCGCTACACCCGCTCTTGCACCCGCCATCAGCCACGCAGTAAGCACCCAGACACCGACTCATCTCCTCCTTGCTCCCACCCAAGGCCGCCGCTGTCTCCTGCGGGAGGGCTCATCTCAGCCGATGCAATTCCGCCACTCCAGCCCTGCAAAGGAAACGCGCCGCAGTGACTGCCGCTGCTCCTACGGTGTCAGGGGGAGATCTCAGCACTTGCGTACAACCGAGACTGCGCTCATGGGGGTGTTGGATGTGCTCATGGAAAACATTTTCCTTTATCCTTTGGCAAACCCAGCTGTTTCCACCAAGGAAGCGTGGAATTTGGTCCGGAAGAGTCTGCGTGGCCACGCTTTGAGGGCGTGAAGCATAAAAAGGAACAGAGCACCCAGAAGCGCGCGAATCCAGGCTGGGCCACCATCCCCTTGCTTCCTTGGTGCTCGCTAGTGCTACCGGATTTTTGGAAGGTGCAAGGACCCAAATTTTGAGCTGTTTTATCGGCCGATGGGAGCCAACGTGTAGCTCTTGCCGTACAGGAGCAGCACCTTTAGCTCCAGCTGAAGGGCCCACTAAGCCCAGGAGAGCCCTGCACATGGGAAGAGAGCGGCTCGCTTTGTTCTGGCACTTTGTCTTGGCAATTTCAGTATTTCACTGCAAAGTGGAT
>NW_009260184.1:653083-653722 GCF_000687185.1 Egretta garzetta
CGCTGTCCCATTTTCTTGACATTTTAATACGAAAATAATCCTGCTCTGCAGGCTGGATTCGCACGCGGTGCCAGCTCGCCCAGCAGCGCTATTCCCTGCTCTGGGTGCACACACTATGGGAAGCAGAGGTTTTCCACCAAATGAAATTCCAGACTGTGGGACACTGCTGTGCCAGCTCTGGCTCTGGCTTTGGCGGCTGCGCAGAGTAGGAGCCCGGGTACGAGAGGAGACTTGGCACACCGCGGGCAGCGGGGGAAGAAATCCTCCGGCAGAGAAAGAAAAAGTGCGGAGGGGCAAGTGATGTGAGGAACAAATACATCTCCTTAACTTGATACGACAGCTCAAAAACTGCTCACGTCGGATAAATCGGAGAGCCAGAGGCAGGCAAACTATGAGCAGGAAAAAATGGTGCAGAAAATCTCCGGAGGTCCAGGAGAGACGGCTGCGTGCTCAGCTGCGAGCTTGAACTCTCAGAACCCAAGTCACAACCAGCTGCAGGTGGTTTCTGGCTCAAAGCATGGCTCCCCCTGCGCCTGCCCCCGTGCTGGCACCCTGGTAACGCAGGCCCCCGGGCTGGAGCAGCGCTGCCCCTGCCCCGGCGGTGCCATGCAGCCCCCGGCTGGGCTCGGGGCCCGGCCG
>NW_009260184.1:653753-654528 GCF_000687185.1 Egretta garzetta
GCGGCCCCCGGCTGGTCTGCGGCCCAGGCTGAAGCTCCTCCAGCGAGCGTAAGGCCGATGCACGCAGATCCCGATGGATCCCGTCTGAAGCTGCAGTGCAAGCGTTCCTGACGGCGCTCTGCCTGCTCGGGAGCGGGACGGTGCTGCGCGGGGCCGGGACGCGCCGCAGCGGGGAGCGAGCCTGCTCACCCCCCATGGGGAACGGGCAGGGGAACGATCCCGGTGTGGCAAAAGGGTTCGATGAAAGCCAGGAGAATTGGCATGAGCCCTCAGGCAGAGCTGCGTGAGCGCCAGGGCGCACATCCTGCCCCTCGAGCCTGTGGGAAGTCTCTGAGCCCACCCTGGGATCTCTGTTTCCAGAGTTGTGGCAGATCTTTGTACTTCATTAAAATCACAAAACTGCATCTGTGGCAGCAAGGGCACAGACCCCGAGTTCATGCGCAAGCACAAGCAGCACCGGGATCACTCTATTTATCCCTTTTCTCATTGGTCCCAAACCAAAGTCTCCACACCTGCAGATCCTACAGCTCAGCCGCCACACCTGCAGATCCCGTACTTGCTCCCACAACATGCATCGTGTTAGATCTCATCATCTTTACCAAGTGCAGCTGATCTAAATTCCAGGAGGAAAACCCCCAGCTTTCGCGGGGGCGTCCTGACTGCTGCGCCCCTGCGCGCCGGGAGGGGTAGCACGGGGGAAGCGTGGCGGGACCTCATGGGGCCGGTGGGACGCCCCGGGGGGAGCAGCAGCCCTGGGGTCTCCAAGGCCACCCGT
>NW_009260184.1:656397-657094 GCF_000687185.1 Egretta garzetta
CCCCAGCTCCGCGACCCAAGACAGCGCCTGCGGGAGAGCCTCCTCCTGCGCCCCGTGCCGCCGGCGTGCGGTTTGGAAGGTTAAAGGCGTTCTTGATCTGGGCCCAGGGCAGGCCTGTATTAGAAATAAATGAAAAAGGAGAGAAGGAAAAACGAGCATTCGACTTTTATTAAAGTTTCAGGAGGGAGACGGGCCAGTATAACTCTCCTTTTTGTTAATACAAGTGCTGTTAAATATTGCATTCCCCCAGCCCCCCAAACCCTTAACTTTTTGCTGTAAGGTGCCTGGCAGCGGACAGGCAGCCGAGCGTGCTGCTCCCTTGGGGAGCTGGGACATTTTGGTCCCGGGTGCCCCATACCCGCCGAGGGCTGCTGGCCACCAGCACGGCGCGGGGAGCGTCGGCAGAGTGGGGAATGACGGCAGCACGATGCCCCTTGGCGCCGATTTCCCAGGGATGCTGTAGCCCCAACCGAAAAGATCCCGTTTGTTTACTTTGGCAAGGGAATCCACTTTTCTTTCGCTGTGTTTATTGACATATGAATCAGAGCTGGCACCGGGAGCGAGGACTCCACAGTTGTGCACAAGCGAGGGAGCGTGCGTCAGGCAGCGCAGTGAAAGCTGCAGTAATGAGCCCATTAATCACGGCGCTCCCAGGCAGGGAAACCCCGCAGCCCCCGGTGCGTGGGACACTCGCGCT
>NW_009260184.1:657739-659267 GCF_000687185.1 Egretta garzetta
CAGCAACCCTGCCAGAGACCCCAGCCCGGCAGCGCGTGCTGCCCCAGCCCCAGCACACGGCGACTGGGTGAGCCAGGGTCCTCCCGCGCTCCATTGGCCTTTCTGAAATGTCGAGCTGAGATCGCCCCAGACCTCCCCAGCTGAGGCACCGGGGCGAAGCCCTCACCCCAGGAAGCCCTGACGAATGGTGTCAGCACCCCCAACCCGAGGCAGGGGCTGCCTGGGTCCCTGGGCCAGCGCTGGCGTGTCCTCGCAGCCAAGGAGCCCTGTCCCTCCTCTTCCTCATTGCCACAGGGCCACGAACCCCCAGCCAGCGCCGTCCAGGCAAGGGGCCCGTTTGGTTCAGTTTCCTCCTGGAGCTGGATCCGGATGCTGCTGCAAACGGGAGGCGAGGAGCCGGGGGGAAGCCGGCAGTGGGCCAGGGCATGCCTCCCGCCCGCGCAGGGCCACCTCCCGGCACCCAGCCTGCCCGGTCTGCATTCTCCCGTGCCCCGGCCCTGCTCACACCAGCGGCTCCTTCCACGTGCCCCCGCGTGCCCCTCGCCTCCACCCCCGGCTGCCTTCCTGGCACTAGCAGGGCAGCTAGCTAAAAAAAAAAAAAGCAGCACTTTTTATTCAGGATTAATAGATGTTTTTAGTGATTATTTTTCATAACTTGGGAGGATTTATTTCGTTTGATCCTGGGATATAAAATCTTCCCCTTCAGGGAAATTCCCCCTAACCTAAACAGGGGGGTTTCTTGTAAAGTTTTGGACGAGCATTCTTTTGCAAATGATGGCATTGCAGGGAGCATTTGCAGCGAGAGCTTTACTTCGAGTGCAATCCTCAGCTTGACCTTAATTACAGAGCTGTCCCTGCTGCTTCGTTAGGCAGATAAAATGAATAACGAGAAGCAGATTTGCTTAATGCCACTGTGGGGTTGGCGGGCCAGGTCCAGCTCGACTCCTTAAGTGCTACATCGGTGTCTACGCTAAGGCTTCAAGCACGGGTGCCATCGGAGCATCCCTCCCCCGGGGGGTTTCCCACCCAACCGGCACCACCAGGCGCTGGTGGCGGCTGCGCCCGAGGGAGCCGGCTCGCGTTCCCTTGCGTTTCTGCGAGAGGATCCATGAGCAGCCAAACCGGGCAACGCGCAGCACGTGAAAGCTGGGCTTGACTGCAGACAAAAAAGCCTCGCTGTGTTGATCGTGCGGCGGCAAGAAGGCCAACACCGTCCTCCGTGCTGCGGCTGCTCTGGTGCCGCTTGGTACCAATAAACTACTGGAGGAGGTTGGTGAAATCAGGAAAACTCTGGATTATGAGCACTGCGCCGGGTCGCCTGTTAGCAGCCTCTTGGCAAACGGAGCCGTCATCGCAGCGTGTATTTCATTTATGAAAGCAGAGCCCCAGGACGTCTGCTGGCAATCCAGCTGGGGGTGAATGAAGTGAGATCCTTCCCTGCCTAGCTGCAATCGCACACGGGGAGCACGGTGCTGAGCGCGGCGCCTGCAGCCCTGGCTGGGAACGCGGCTCAGCCCTGCCTCGGCGG
>NW_009260184.1:659905-662263 GCF_000687185.1 Egretta garzetta
AGGCTGTCACCTCGGCAGCACCGGCACCGCCGGGAAGGGGCTGGGCACCTGCGGGCCCCACCAGCAAGCCCTGCAGGGACGGCGATGGATCCGTTATTTCCTCGTAGGCAGGCGGGGCGCTGCTCTGCCCTTCCGCAAAGGCTTCAGTCCACGCGAACGCGCCGCTTTTGCGGCACCTGCAGGATGTGGGAACTCCTTCCGAGCGTAAAGAAAAACCGATAGGGTTAAACGTGCGTGATGAGAGACTGAGACCCCTCCGTCAGTGACGGGAGCCAGCTCAGCGCGGGTTGTCCTGTCCCTCCAGCCCCAGGCTGGCCCTACCACGGCGTGGGCATGCAGGTCGCTGCTCCCACGGGGCAGGAGCGGGAGGGGGCCACGGCTGGATGTGGGGACAGGGTCTGCAGCCCCACGCCAGCCTGGCACCCGCTCTCCCACACCCGGGCAGCAGCTTCAGAGAAACAAGCGCTGTTGCTGCCCCTCGTCTTCTAGATATTCTGATCCAAACAATGGAGCTGATTAATGCAAACCAGATAGGACATTCAGGAGGAGGAGGGGGGAGGATGGAAACCACACGCCCCCCCCCGCCGCCCGTGCAGCCGTGTCCTCCTCCCTCGGAGCCTTCCTGCCCCGAGTGCTGGGTGCAGCACGTGGTGAGGGCAACGCCGGCGCAGCCGGGAACACGGAGCGTGCCGCGGACGTCACCACGTGTTTGGTTTTACAACAGCGAGTGCTTCCACCGGGGTCTGCACTCCGAGGGAGTGCAGGGTATGGCCGAGGTGTGGCAAAAAGCACAAAGCGAAGAGGACGGGTGAAGCACCCATTCCCCATCGCATCCATCTGCAGTCAGCGCAAGATCTCCCCACTCTTGGCATGCAAATTAACTCATAAATTAAACATGACTTTTCAGTTGATGACATCCCTTTAAATAAACAACAGCGTCGGTATCTCAGTAGCAATCGGCTCCTGATCAATTCTCTGTTCTCACAAACGCGCTGTTACTGCATGCGGCTGCAGCTCCTTCACGTCGCCGCATCCCGAACCAAAGGAACCTTTCACACGAACATCGCGGTCCGAAAACAATAGAGCTGAGCACCACTGCGTCAGCTGCAATTGCTAACAGACCACAAAATTAAATAGATTTTTTCCATCTGAGAACGCCCCGCAGGAGAGTGGGGTGTGAGAGACCCGGTAACATCCGAGGGATCGTGCAGGACGCGGCTCTCCCCGAGCGCTGCAGCTTTCGCTCGGCCGTCGGGGAGCTACGGCAAGCGAAACCCCCAGAGCTGCGGTGCGTCCGGCGCTCTGACGTCGGCGCGTCACGCGCGGTGCTGCCGCCTTCCCTCACGGATTTTGCATTCTGAAGCAGTCCCGGGTGAGGGCTGCGGCAGCCCCGTCCCACCGGGGGGGCTGGAAGCGCCGGGCCTGTGTTACCCCGGGCCACGTTAAGGCGCCGCTCAGAGATGGTGAATTGTCCTCCAGCCGCTGCGCCCGCGGGACGGGCGAATGGACCGACGCTGCCGGGAAGGCGCCTGGGCCGGGCTGCAGCGCGGAGCAGGCTGGAAGGTGAAAAAGCTTCGGTGCTTCCCCGTGCCCACGTGTCCAGGGGGGGGCTCGCTGCAGGGGTGGCCCCGGCTGCCTGCTCTGTGCCCACCCCCGGCCAGCGCCCAGGGGCGCAGGAGCTTTTCAGTCACGTTTTTGGTCCTAAATCTCAAAATCAGGCAAAAGTGGAGTGAAAATTGAGCTTTCCCCTCTGAGTTCCTTCCTTGGCAAACAGAGAAGCTGTGTGACAGCTGCTACTCCAGGCACCAAAACCCGTCATTCATCACAGAAAATAAAAATCCCTGTTGCTTCTCGGCTGAGCACCCGTGTAATCACCATGTAACTAAATTAGAAATGGGTGACTTTGCTCAGTTTCGGTTTCACATGATCCAAACAAGACCGGTGTGGCTGACTCATCGGGGAGCTGCTCTTCATTACGTCTTCAAAAGGTCAATAATGTTCAGAAAGAAGGTATCTTGTCGGATCTCTGGCTGGTGCCTGCCATGCCTGGAACTGTGATTGCACCGCGGGAACTTTTATGCTCTGACTTTCTGACATCAAGATAAGGCTCTTTGAACCCAGACTTTGCTGTTTTTCTCATTGCTGGGATTATTTTTCTGTTGCTTAATTGAAGGTGCAACACCCAGGACCCGGGGGTGCAACGCCCAGGACCTGGGGATGCCGAGCCCAGGACCTGGGGGTTCAATGCCTGGGACCGGGGGGTTCAACGCCTGGGACCCGGGGGTTCAATGCCCAGGACCTGGGGGTTCAATGCCTGGGACCAGGGGGTTCAATGCCCGGGACCCGGGGGTTCAATGC
>NW_009260185.1:0-645 GCF_000687185.1 Egretta garzetta
TGCCCGGGCTCACAAACCGCATGCCTCGAGATCCTGCCATGAAAAGCTGCCTCCTTCACCTTCCTGCTTCCCAGGCATGGTTCCTGTCTGGGCTTTCATCGTCCCCACGGCACATGGGGGTGCCCGCACATCTCTGGGTACCCCTTGCAGCGCTGGCCTGGGCAGCCCCCACTTCCCTGCCTGTGCGATTTCCTGGATGCTTCCCCCTGCAGCTCCACTCCCCTGGTGCCCAGCACCCTCTTCCTCCTCCTCCACCCTCCACCCTCCACCCTCCTCCCTCACCTCACCTCCACCTGGGGAAAGTCCCCTCCTTGGCAGGGATGTGCAGCAGTATCAGGGCACACAGCCAGGGACCAAGAGGTTCCCAGGTGACAAAGTGCAGGGCTGCAGCCAAGCTGGTGTGGAGGAGTGGCTGAGTGAGAATGGGCACACCTTAGTCCCGTTCGACAGCCCCTGCTCTTAAGCGGATGTTGGGCGGAACTATGACCGGAAGAGAAGGAGAAGCCCCTCCGCATGGACAGGTGATCTGTCCCAATCACGGTAGCGATGGAGGCGTGTGTGTAGTGGCATTCTACCAACCACAGTGTGACATGTGTGTATGTTATTGTTTTCTGCCTATATATGCTTTTGTTAGCTGCGCAATAA
>NW_009260185.1:1009-1411 GCF_000687185.1 Egretta garzetta
GTGGCTGAGGGCGTCCTTTGTAAGAGAGGGGTCGAGACAACGATGAAACAACTGATTAAGTTGATTAATTTAGGACGCCGATGGGGGCATTTTATGGACACGCCTCTTTTATTTTCTGTCACTGAGTGGCGAGACTTTGGGGAAACGATGTGGCAAAAGACAATAACTGGGGACGAAAAAGATGAAAAAGAAATAAAAGCGGTCCGGGAGCTGTGGCGCACCGTATTAGAAACTTTACAGAACATGAAAGCAGAAAGAGAAGTAGCTCGCGCTGCTGCCCAAATGTTAAATCCCGAGCCAACTTTAGCGAAACTTAGGGACGCTGAAGGTAAGGCAGGGCCTTCGGCGCGGTTTCTTGGGCTCCCCGCTGTGAAGGGGATGGCCGGCACTGCCTGTAGAACT
>NW_009260185.1:3885-18934 GCF_000687185.1 Egretta garzetta
TACCGGGTGCTGCTGCTGGTAATGCCTTAAAGAATCTAGCACGTCTTGCCTGTTGGTCAGAGAAACAAAGTAATATAACGACGAAGATTTTGGGAGAATTATTACTAGATCAAAAGGGTCTACGGCATGCTCTGTTACAAAATCGTGCTGCAATTGACTTTCTACTATTGGCACAAGGCCATGGATGTGAAGATTTTGATGTCATGTGCTGTTTTAATCTAAGCGATCACAGTGAGTCAATCCATCAGTCAATTGCCTTGATGAAGAAGAACTTAGAAAAAATCCAAAAGGATACCAGTCCCTGGGACAAGTGGTTTGAACAATGGGGACTAACAGGATGGGTAAAAGATCTCTTTAAGGAAGGTTTACGCTTGCTAATGCTTTTGGCTGTAGGACTAATAATTATCATTATTATAGTAGGTATTGTGAAATGTTTATTATCCAAACTAGTGTCCACTGTTTTGCTTGTGCAAAAAAAGAAAAAAGGGGGAATTGTGGAGGAGTGGCTGGGGGCGAAAGGGCACGCCTTAGTCCCGTTCGACAGCCCCTGCTCTTAAGCGGATGTGGGCGGAACTATGACCGGAAGAGAAGGAGAAGCCCCTCCGCATGGACAGGTGATCTGTCCCAATCACGGTAGCGATGGAGGCGTGTGTGTAGTGGCATTCTACCAACCACAGTGTGACATGTGTGTATGTTATTGTTTTCTGCCTATATATGCTTTTGTTAGCTGCGCAATAAGGGAGAGCGACCATACTCATATTGAGACTGCGTCATTACTCCGAGCTGGCTTCCCATCCCGACAAGCTGGTACAGCAAAGCCTTGGGAGAGGGCTGCCCTTGGGGCAGGACTGAAGCTCCAACCCTCTTTCCTGGGGGGCCCTTTCCCCACCCCACCAAAGCTCACCCACTGTCCAGTGCAGATTGCACAGCCACCACAGAAAGACCCACAGCATCAGACCCCATGCTTCGCAGATGCGGCTTTACTGAATAGAAGGAAGCGTTGGTGCTCACAGCCTGGCTGGCCGGCAGTGGCGCTCGTCATGCTGGAGGAGGCTCTTGCTGGACATCTCTCTCGGGAGCCTCTGTGGCACTCTCCGACGGGGACTAGATCTGCTCCCATGAGCTGAGGGGTTGAATACAAAGCTCTGTAGTCTTGTATACGTGGAGAGGGGCAGAGCAACACTGCCAGCCTAGTCAGGACACGCGTGCTGGGAACTGCTGCTGCCCAGAGAGAGCAGGCCCACAGTGCTTGGAACGCAATCCCAGCCTGCTGCTCTCCACACCACGAGGGCTGCCAGGACAATACCCTCTTGGCCCAGGGGCTGCGGGGAGTCCAAGGAAGGAAGGGCACTGCCAGGCAGGGGCAAACACCAGCCCTGTTTGGAGATCCTTACCGGAGGGGCTTCTCACCACCATCACGGCAATGGGCTCTTCCCTCCACCTTCTTGAGGGGGCGAGTGGCTGCTCCTCGCAAAGTCCGGTGAGTCCATGGGGAAAGGCTCCTACCGCAGCAGGGACAAAGGCTCACATCTTGACTCCCCTCTGCCAGTCGCCCCCACCCCTGTGGTCCCATTCCAACCCACAGCCCACTCAGTGCCGGCTCTGCTTGGGGCTGCAGAGAGGCACCTGCCATCGGGGACTGGCCCCTGCGATTCCCATGGCATAAGAAAGGAGAGCGATGCTGTCCGCATCCAGCCCTGGGGCGCTGGGATTTGCTTCCCCCACCCACGGCTGGGCCACCAAGTCCCAGCTGGCCCAGGTCTGGCCTGAAGTTGGCCCACGCTCACCTCCACAGAGGGGAGGATGCCGAAAGGCAAATATGCAACTTGTCCTCCGGGCTCTCCTCCTCCTCCTCCAGGCAGGGCTCTCTTCTGCCCTCTCCCCACCACTCTGGAGGGCCACGAGTGCAGGAGCCCTGCACAGAGAGAGGGGTGAGCACAGGATATAGCACTGGGCAGCAGGGAAGGCACCCCCAGCTGGCCCAGCCCCACACAGGACAGTCAGCCTCACGCTCCCAGGCCTTAGGGACCGTCCCACCCTGGCTCCCCGCCAGGAGAGGAATGCAATGCTCTTCTTCCACGCACAGGGCTATGCCTGTAGGGCCACAGCAACGCAGTGGCAGGCAGCGTTCATCTCCCTGGCAGAGGGCTGGGGGGATTGCAGCTCCCCACCTCCCTCCTGCCCCTTCTTTTCAGCCTCTCCAGCAGCTCAGGCTTGCTCACAGGCCTCACAGGCCCCACTGCCGAGCCCTTCTGCAACGACCCCAGAGCCAAGCAGCTGCGGGGCTGAAAGCAGCCCAGCTGCTTGCCACCCCAGACAAGCCTGGCTGTGCCGTTGCCACCCAAACACCACCAGCTCAAGCCTGTGGGTGCCTCTGGAGGCGATACGAGTGAAGGCTCTCTTCTACGTGGGCAGAACAATCTGCTGCCTCTCGGGAGAAGCGCTTCAGCCTTCAGCTTCAGGTAAGGGCTCTTGTAAGACATGGCATCCCTTTAACTATGCTTTTCTACAGGCGGATACAACACAGCCCCCCCAGGAGCCCACGCCACGTACCGGTCCTGGCCTCCTCTTCCCTGGCCTGGCAGGGGGTGCAGGTTGGGGTTGCCCCAGCTGTTGACTGGTGGGTGCCTCCTTCCCCAACCGATGCCACTGCAGCACTGCCAGCTCGCTGCAGACAGACAGCGCGAGGAGGGGGTGTGAGCACAGGGAGACTCGCTGCTGCTCCCCAGGGCTGCGGGGAGCGGGAGGAAGGGCATGGCAGGAGAGGAAGCACTGCCGGGGCTGGAGAGCTTTACCACTTGAGCTTGTCCTGCAGAGCCATCCGGTCATCCCTCTGCCCCTGGCGCTTGCGGGCGACCTGTCCCAGGACGCATGTCACCACCTCCCGCAGGGCCTGGTGTGTCCGTGGGGAAAGGCTCCTACAACAGCAAGGACAAAGCCTCTCTGACCCTTCCGCTGTGACGCCCCGCCTCTTCCCACACCCAGCCCCACACAGAGGTGGCCCCGTTCCACCCCACAGCCCCTTCGAGGCAGGAGGAGTTTCAAGCCCCTGTTTGGTCCCTGCCATCAGGCTCTAACCCAGCTCATTCCTGTGGCCGGAAAACTCCCCAGGCACTCTGTGTGGTCCCTTGGCTCAGGGCTTGGCTTCCTTGAGCCATCGCTGGGCCTTGGCCAGAGCTGGCGCACTCTTACCGCCTAGGGGGGACAGTGTCATCCTCGGGGTCGGTGGGTGGCTCTTCGGCCTCTTCCCACTCCTCCGTCATCAGCTCCAGGAGGTCAGGGCTGGAGTCCTCTGTCTCCATGCTAGTCAGAAGGCTGACTGACGATTGCTCGGGGGAACTGGTTTCCTGCACAGGAAGAGACGCTCAGACAACAGCCCCACACCCGCATGCATCCCAGCATGCAGACCCCCAGACCACTTCTGGCAGGGACGCCAGCAGGATGGGAAAAACCAGGAGAGGGACCTCAGCACACCCTTGGGTGACACATGCTTGAGTGTCCCCAGGGCTTCTTTGCAACTCCCTGTCACCTCTCTTGCTCGGGAAAAGCAGCAGCTGCCCGCCCAGCTCTGCTGCAGCAGCGCTGTTGTGACAGCTTGGGTGCTAGGGGTGCCTTGCAAGCTCAGCCCCCCAACGGAGGAAGCGCCCTCTTTCTGCAGGAATTCAAAGTACCTGGCTCCCCTGTCTCTCCTTTTGTCTCTTCACTGTCACTCTGGACATCTCCTTTTCCCTCTTAGCCTTCAATTTGGTCGCTGATGGGGTTTGCTGCCTACGTTTTTTCTCTCCCGCCAGCTCTGTTTCCTTCTTTTCCTCTTCATCCAAGTGTTTCTGGAGGTGTTTTAGAAGCTTCTTCTTCCTCTTTGAGTGTTTATTCTGGACAGCAACCAAAATGCAACAGCAGGCAGCATTAGTCTGCCCTGCAGAGGGCTGGGCTGCTTTCATTCCTACCCTCCTTCTGCCCCTTCTCTTCTGCCTCTCTGTCCGTGCTGGTTTGCTCCCAGGTTCCTGCAGGCTCCCCCAAAGAGCCCATCTGCAGCAACCAGGGAGCTCAGCAACCACCAGGTGGCTGGCTCTCCCAGACAAGCCTTGCAGTCACGCTGCTGACAGAAACATCCACAAGGAAGGTCCTTGGGTGTGTTTCAGGAGGCCAGTGGAAGCAAAAAGTATATTCTCCAGTGCCAGAGTGACCCACGCGGGTTACTCTTCAAGTAAGCACCGAAGCAGCGAGTCAGTGGGCCCATGAACACACGGTGAAGAATCCTGTGGGAATCAGTGTGCACGGAGCGATGCGTCCCCACAACCCAGTACAACACGCTCACCGCAGCCGCCTGTGTCAGGTACCTTTTCGTGGCTCTCAATAGCTCTGGCAATGAAGTCTACTGTTCTGGGTTCTACCAGAGGAACTACTTTCCCTTTCTGCTCCCGTTCCTTCAAGGAGCTCCTCTGGATGGCCGGTAGCTGCCTGCAAAGACACAACAGGGTGTGGTGGCAGGGGTGCCGGAGGAGCTGCTGCTGCATCTTGTGCTTCCAAGTGGTGCACCCGCTTCTGCAGCAGAAAGTGCTCTGCTCGCCTCCTGGTGATCGAATCCACAGAGACAGAGAAGACCCCAAGCTGTCCGACGCAGATGTGCCCAACAGCCCCACCAAAATTCAGGATGCCCAGGTCTAGGCCCCCTCTTGCTGGAGCAATGAGAGGAACAGGGTCCTATGCCCAGAGATAGCGCTACGCCCTCCGGCTCAGTGCACCGAAGTCTGCTCCATGCGCCGAAATGCAGAGTGCTCATGAGCTGCACGAGCAGGTTGGGCGCAGGGGACGCAGTCTCAGAAGGGGGAGGACCCAATCCCATGAGAAAAGCAATCCTGCCACTGGGCTCGCTTTGGCCCTTCTCTTTTGCAGGCCATTAAGACAGGCATTAGCACAGAAGGTCAGCACACCAGGAGCAAGGAAAGCAATGATGCTGCCAGCAGAGTCTCCCAAGAAGCTACAAGACACTTGCCATGCACCAGGAAACCATTGGTTAGGAGGACATGTGGCATAACCATGCTTGGAATTGGTCTAGCCTCTGTGTGCAGGAGAAACATCTGGGTCCCCGAGAGACGAGAGCGCGGCACCACCCTCATCCAGGGATGCAAGTGTCTCACCTGGCACGAGGCTCACTCCCCTCAGCTTTCTGAGCCTGCTCTGACTTGACAGCCACTGCCCGTAACCGCTCTGGAGAAAGCCGTGCTCGACGAAGGAGACTCTTCTTGGCAGTATCCTCTGGAAGCAGGAAATGAGACAATTCTTCAGAACAGCCTCTTGGTGTCAGTCTGGGAACTGGGTGCCTATTGTGCCCCAGCTCCAACAGGAGTGACATGCAGGTCTGCTCAAGCCTGTGGCAACACTGAGGAAGGTGGTCCTGTTCATCCCTTTGGATGGAAGCCACACATTTCCCGGGAAGTCTTAGGCCTTTTCCAAGCCTGCTTTTGTGACCATCTCCTCACACCTACAGTGTGCCGTTATTCTCTGGGGAAAACTGTTTTGATGGCTTTCTCTCACCCATGTGCAGAAATGGGGAGCTCCCTGGGAGATGCTGGTGGTCTCCAAGAGTCATTCTGGGGAGGGGAACCATTTATCACAAGAGGCTCTTGGATTTTTGCACTGGTCCCTGCACACACACATTGGCTGCTGGGGCAGGTTCACACCAAAGGCATTGCTTCAGATACAGCTGGGAATATGTTGGGCAGAAGCAGGGTTAGAGCTTTGCACTGTGTGCAGCCCAGGTTGGGGAGTGGAGGTCACTGGGAAGGCATCCTTCAGCAGCCCCAGTGGCCGTTTGTGGTGCTGGGCTGTCCTGAGGCCTTGTTCCACAGTGGGTCACTGCAGCTTGACCATAACAGGTACAGAGAGTCACAGGAGGTGCCTCTCCCTCTTCCAGGCAGACCAGGGCAACCTCAGCTCTAATCCCCTCCAGATGCGAAGGAAGGAAATCCTGCAGCCTCCTGTGTAAGAGACCTTATCCCAAGCTGACTGTCGCAATGCTTGGTTACAGCTCTGGTGAGCTCGTCTGCGAGGCTTCCAGGCAGCCTGGCTGAGCCCAGCTGCAGACAACTGAAGTCAAGGACAAGCCGCGCCACCTGGGGAGGGTTTGTCTGGGCACAGGCAACGCCCTCAGCCTGTTGAGGCATGTGCAGCCCACGGTGACTGATCATGCAGTGGCCGTGTGCACTTTGCAGGACCAAGGGCGCCAAAGCGGGGAGCACACGCAGGACAGCCGTACATGCCGTTGTGTGGGGAGTGATCTCCCCCCAGTGCCCTATAACAGACGGTGCACCCAAGCAGCGAATGGGACCTTCACCGCTGGGGTACATAAAGACCACGGACCAACAGGACGCCTCTGGATCCATGGTGGTGACATTTTTTGCAACTCTACCCCAACTGCTTGCTAGATTGCGTCCCGTTCTGTTTTCTCTCCCTTGCCTATCTGTACTTTCCTATAAGTACTTTGTTCAGATAAGTGATCAATAAAGGCCTTCGATTAGCAACATTTCACCTCGTTTCTGTCTTAATCTCACTCTGGGTATAACAATGAATGTCACTGGCCTGGGCCTTCCTGGATCGGAACACCCTGCCAGCAACCCACTGGGCCCTTACCTCTCCTTCCACCGCCATTCCCTTTTCCCCAGCCCTGCCCTGGGGCAGCCTTCACACATCCTGCCAGCTCTGCTTTCCCTCTGGGCATTGTAGGCACGGTCTCCAGCTGGTACCTGGGAAGAAGAAGAAGGCACCAGGCTGAAAAAAGGACACTGATTTGTTTCCCAAGGCAGCCCATCCCGGAGGACCACAGGAGGATCTCCAGCACCTGGAGGGGCAGGTGAGGCCCCGTCAGCCTCTACCAGTGTTTTTCCATCCTTCCCGTGAGAATGGTCGTGCTCCCACAGAACCCCCTTCTGCTTCTGGGGAAAATGATTCCTCCCTTGCTCATAGCGCACACAGAGAACAGGCTGATCTCTGCTGCTCGGATTACCCAACACCCTTCTGAAGCCTGATCTTGTCCTCCAAGGTTCTTGCAGAGCCTTGCAGGCGAATGCCTTTGCAGCTAGAAGGAGTTACCTCCCTCCCCTCAGGCGCTGATGGTGCTGCACAGCAATGCTGGCACAAGACAGAGCTCTGCAGAGCCCTGACGCAGATGCAAGCTCCCCTTTGGACAAGAATCCTCCCCTCTACCCTTGGCCATGAGCAGAAGGGAAGAAATAGCAGGAGAAACCTGGTGGAAAGCATTCCCTAAATGCCTCTCGAGAGGCACAGTGGGACAGGCACATAAAGCATCATCGCTGTCCCATGTTCCTCCAAACAAAGTCAAACGGAACAAGAGCAAGCAGGGAGTGCCCTGCCAACAAGGCCCCTGAAACGCTCAGCCCTCCATGCCATCATGAGTACAGTCCTCAGCGCCTGGCAAGGCTGCTCACTTCCTCGGCCAAGGGCTGCAGGAGCAAACGTACCTTGGTAGGACGATAACACGTCCGGAAGAGGTCTGGAAAGCAGCAGTGTCATGGCATGACATGACGGAGTCCCTCATCTCTGGCATCTGCAATGAGGACAGAGACAGATGACGGGAGAGGGGGGCACTGGGCGTGGCTGGCAGCTCCATCCGCCTTAGACCAACGCAAGCAAAGAGATGGAGCAGCCAAAGGGCTCTGGCCTCAGCAAGCCTTGCTCTGCCTGTGGGACCGTCGACGCTGGCCTTTGGTCACAAAGTGAGGCCCCGCTGGGCGTCTCTCTTGCAAAGCCAGACCACTGCAGGCAAGGGAAGTGCTCTACAAAGAGCCTGCTCTGCCGTAGGCTGTGAGGAGCCCAAGCGGATGAACAAGGCACGGCAGGCCAGGAGCAAGCAGCCCCCCAGCCCCCAGAACGCATTTCAGAAGAAACAGGAGCAGTGCTGGGAAATGAAAAGCCTACCTCAAGAAGCACTTGCAACACCTCGTCTGTCCCACTCAGCCTCTTCAAAAAGTCCATGTAAAATCTCATGGTCACATCTTTCCCCTGGATCATCAGCATGCCCACGTCCCTCCAAATGAGGGCAACGTTCTTCCTGTTCTCTAGGCAGGTGCAGAAAAGACGCAGGGTCCTTTCCATGCAAAGCTGCACCGTGCCCTCAGAAACAGTGTTGTCGGAGGCGATCTGAGCGTACGGCAGTTGCTCCCAATAGCCATGACCTGAAACACAAGAGAAGAGGAACACATCAACTTGCAGATCTGCCAAGTGGGCTACAGTCAAAGGTCGGCCGCCTCCCGGCCCTCAGGCAGTGCATTGCACCTGAGTTGCCGGGCTGGTGCAGGGGGTCCGAGGAGAAGCTCGGCTCATCCCTTCCCGCCAGGAGCGGAAAGTGAGGTGCGGAGTGGACAGCGATGGTTTCTCTGATGGAGAAAGGAACAGAGTGTCCGAGGTGCTTGGCAGGAGGAAGAGCCATGACTGCAGGACAAGGTGGGGAGACAGGCACCAAGCCTGACGGCAGGCTGCAGGGTGCCAGGCCATGGGAGCCGTGCCCACATTCGGTGCTCTCTTTGTCAGTGGAGAGAAACACACCCCAGACACAGACCCAAGCTCTCGGTGCCCGCCAGGGTCCTACAGCAGCTGCTGCAATGGCAGCAGCCAGTGGAAAGCACAGGCTCTCGCAGGTCACTGGGGTGTGGAGCGAATCGTCTCGTCCCCTGGGTTTCCCTGCTTTTGCCCCCTTGCGAGGAGGCTGTGAGAGCCAGGAAGGGCCCTGGCATTTGCCTGTGCGAGGTCTAGTGCAGCAGAGAGAGGGAGAGAGAGCTGAAACACCCCATAACGGGAGGGCACAGCACCAGCAAAGCTGGAAGGAAACCTGCTGTTGAAACAGGCCCTGTTGTCCTCTGGTGATCATTTAAAAGGCACAGGTAGGCAGGGTCCTTTCCAGAGCAGGCTGGTTTTGTGGGGCGGGAGCTGTTCTCCGAGCTGCGGTGGGAGTTTGGTATCCGCTCATCACTGCGGGGCACCACCGCACACCTCCCCACTCTGCTCAAGGGCAAGCACCACTTTCCGTCTGTCTGCTTACCAGAAACGTCTATGCAGCTGTATCTGAGGCCATGATCCCGTGCAATCTCATTTGCAAGGTGAAACATGGGTCTCTCCACAACCACCAGATCCTTCTCCTTGCTGGCTACTCGCTTGCGGACAACCACAAAAGTCCCAAGTCCAGGAATGTGGACATCCTGAAATGGACGAGATGGCAGATCAGAAGGGGTCTTGTAGGGACAGACGGAAGACTCGTCAGAGAAGGGTGCTGGTGCTTAGTGCCCTGCCTGGGGTACAGAGGAGCAGGGTGGGCTCTTTGGAATCCTTGGGAGAAGACAAAGAGGGTCTGTGCTTTTCCCGCTCACTCCCCTGCACCAGATAGTTCCGGAAAAGCTGACAAACATCCCTTGGTTCAACAGGAGAAAAGGTGGTGTGTGTGGGGGGGGGGGTCCCACACTTGGAATAAACCCTGAAGGGTCCCAGTTTTTCCAAGTGTTGTCACACAGCTCTGGCTGTGGGGACACCAGAAGCCCCAGGAAAAGTCCAAGCCTCTTTCTGACACTAGGCCTGGACCTTGCTACACATCTGGATGGACAGAGGAGGTGGTCCATCGCACATCTGTGCACTGCAGTGTGGTGCTGGGGCACTGCTCCCGCTTTCCAAGGAGGGGGAGAACAATTGCACTCCATGGCAAAGGGCTGTCAGGGCTTCATCGGGCTTCATCAGCCTTCATCAGGCTGTGAGGGGAGGAGGAGGAGGTAAGCCCCACCTGGTGGAGAGCCAGCTGCTGGCTGAGGTGACATGAGACACTGGCCCAAATCTTGGCGAACTCTGGAAAAACAAGGGACCGGCGTGTCATGCTCGGAGGCAGCAACCACAAACCCTTTGGCCCCACTCCTGTCCAAGGACCGGTGCCTTTCTCACATGGGCATTTTCAGATGGTCTTTCTAGAGCCTGGCAAGAACCAAAGGACCCTCCAGCCTGTCTCCAGAAGGGCTCCTTGCCTTTCGGGCCCAGCTCTGCAGGGGGTGACCCCCTCCCACAGGAAGCCGGCAGTGGACGGCCATGCCAGCGAGGGCACAGTGCTGCGCTCCATGGAAGCCTCATGGAGCAGGGCAGGCCCTGGCTCTTTTCACCGATGTCCTTGACCTGACAATGCTCATAAAATGGGGTCTGAAGGCCTTACCAGAACGCTTGAGCTTCTCCATTGTTGGAGACAAGTGAGGCCGCAAGAAGAGGTCTTCTGCCATCTCACTCCCACCCTTGCTCCAGGTGAACAACTGCAGGAGGTGGCTGGCCGATGGCTTTCTTGCTTCCTGCAAAAAGCCTCCTCCTCCTCTCTGCTCTCCTCCTCCTCCTCCTCCTCTTCCTCCTCCTCCTCTACCCTTCACCACCCCTGGTGCTGCAGTACTGCCTCTCTCCGCCTTCTCCTCCTCGCTGCAGAACAGCTCCTCTGGAGCAGAGTGGTGGCACGAGGACCTCCCAGCACCTGGCGTCCCCTCAGCCTCGCTGGGGTGTGTGGGGCAGATGCTGGTGACAATGGGGAAAGGAGGGCTGTCACCACTGTGATGTGGGGCTGTCACCACTGTGATGCCCCAGACCGTGTCACAGAGGGGCTGCACACACCCCACCCCACCCCACCCCAAACACACACACACTCCCAGGCCTTGCCAGGCGGGCTCTGCAGTGGGCAGGAGCTTCAGGGCACTGCCCCCACCTCGTCGTCTCCCTCTCCTGACCAGGAGGGGTTTCCCCAGGCTGGGGCTCACCCCTGCCATGTCCCCACAGGGGGACACTGGGCTGTAATGCTTATGGGCTTCCTTCCAGCCTCCCCTGCTTCTCCTTGCCTCTCCTACCCAACCTGTCTGCAGCAGGGAGCGGCGGGCTCCCCTGACTGCGTAGCTTTGGTCGGCGATGGCTGCTCACCCCGCTTTTGGAGCTGGCTGGAACCATCTCCAGCCGGCTCCAGCAGCCCCTGACCCGCTCCCACACGGCTCCCGCGACAGCTCCTGCTGCTCACCCCTTGCCACCCATGCCTGGCACAGAGCACCCTTGACACTTGGAACATGCATCTATTGCAGACGCTGCCTTTAGCATCCTCACAGTGGAAATGAGCTGCAACCCCTGCCTGCAGAGCAGACCACAGGGCTTTCTGTTGACAGTGGGGCACATATATTGCTGAAATCCCCCCCTGCAAGCCCAGCTGGGGGCTCGGTGTCTTCACAGCCCCCTTGACACTTTCCCATCGTTGGCCCTATTGCACTGCCAGTGTCATCCGTGATGATCCCAGCACATTCTGCTCCAGCGTAGGTCACTTCTTGACTGTCCGGGCGTCCCAGCACCTCAGTGGGTATTGCCAGAGGGGCATAGAATCATAGAATGTTTTGGGCTGGAAGGGACCCCTAGAGGTCATCTAGTCCAACCCCCCCCGCAGTGAGCAGGGACACCGCTAACTAGATCAGGTTGCTCAGAGCCCCGTCCAACCTGTCCTTGAATGTTTCCAGGCATGGGGCCTCCACTACCTCTCTGGGCAACTTGTTCCAGTGTTTCACCACCCTCATTGTAAAGAATTTCTTCCTTATATCTAGTCTAAACCTACCCTGTTTTAGTTTAAAACCATTACCCCTTGTCCATGTGTTACAGCACCCAGGAATGGCCAAAAGCCGTGACGATCCAAGGTGCTAAGGGGTAACCTGTCTGTGCCCAGTTTACTTAAAAAAGAATGGTAACTCTTTTTTTTTTAGATCCATTCCGAATCTCCTGGTGAGAATGCACCACTTGCCAAGAATACAGTTGGCAAGGCTTGGGAGAAGGAATGCATTAAACTGGGAGAGCTTACTGGGATTTTGCCTTTTTTTTTCCCAGCCATATCAATCCATCTAATAAAACCTGGCTGCTCCTTTGTATTATTATTTATTGGTACTGTTATTACTGCACACGTGTTCACAGCTAGAAGCATAGAGGTGCATCTGGCCGTACAACACTTAGTAGGGTAACATAGAACCTTGAGGGCACCTGGTCTCTCCCAGTAAAATTCCAGTCCTGAGCTGGGAGCCTGGTATTCCTCTGCGACGCGTGAGAAGAATTAAGGTCCCAAGATGACACCGACATGTGCAGAGCAGGAATCGGCCACAGGTGACACTGAAAAACAACTTGGTCCGCTCTTGTCTTGGCCTTAAACAATTTATTCTGGGTTTCACAGGTCTGATTCTTCCTCTTCAAGCTCTCTCCCGGTTTCTGCTTTATGAAGAAGAGGCTATTCTGTAACATGCCTGTAGGGAGACAGATCGTGCAGCTTTTGTCTAGTAGCTCAGTATTTCCCATTCTCACCAAGGTAATAAAATCAAGGATAATTTTCTTCCTCTGCTGAGAGGTGGCGACTCTGTCTCTCTCACCCACTGCCAACAGACTCACGATCAGATCAGATCAGGAGGGGGGCCCTTACTCCTCAAAACCACTTCGATTTGCAGAACATTGTAACAAGTGTGTACAGTTCTGGTCCCCACTGTACGAAAGAGATGTGGGCAGGCTGGAGGGGTCCAGAGCAGGGCCACCAAGGTGATCCAAGGGCTGGGAAGCCTCTCTCAGCCATGTAAGGATGGGCTGAAAGAGCTGGGTTTGTTCAGCTCCTTGGACAGGAGTGGGGCCAAGGGGTTTGTGGTTGCTGCCTCCGAGCATGAGTGGGATCTCATCACCACACACCAGCACCTAAGGGGGAGCTCCAAGGAAGATGGAGACTCCCTTTTCACAAGGAGTCCCATGGAGAGGCCAAGGGGGAATGGACACAAGTTGCTCTTGCGGTGATTCCGACTGGACACGAGAGGGAAATTGTTCACCATGAGAAGAGTCAACCATGGGAATAATCTCCCCAGGGAAGGGGTTGACTCTGCCACATTGGGCACTTTCAGGACTCAGCTGGACAGGGTGCTGGGCCATCTTGTCTAGACTGGGCTCTTGCCTAGGAAGGTTGGACCAGATGATCCTGGAGGTCCTTTCCAACCCAGGATTCTAGGATTCTATGATGCTGTGAAATGTATTTGTCCCAATGGAAGGGGACAGTTTGGTATCAGAACACTTTCCTGCAGGGAAAAAAAATGTCCTTCCATATCCTACGTGATATCTGTTTAATAAACTATATAAACTGTAATTGAAACATTGCCTGAAGCTGATGTCACAGAATGGCAAGGGTTGGAAGGGCCCTCAGGAGCTCACCCAGTCCCACCCCCCTGCTCAAGCAGGCTCACCCAGAGCAGGGGGCACAGGACACCATCCAGGTGGGGGTTGAATATCTCCAGAGAAGGAGACTCCACAAACCCCCTGCCTGGGCCAGGGCTCGGGTGTTGTGGGAGTAAGTATAGGATCTGCAGGTGTGGTGGATAAGGATAGGATCTGCAGGTGTGGCGGGTGACCTGTAGGATCTGCAGGTGTGGAGACTTTGGTTTGGGACCAATGAGAAAAGGGATAAATAGCAATGGGATCACTCTGATTGTGCCTGTGCAGGAACTTGGGGTCCCTGCCTTCTCTGTCACACCTGCCTTCTCTGCCACATGCTTTCATTTCCACAAATGGTGCCCCATGTGAGGAGCAAAAACTCAACTTCTGAAGGTCTGCTTGATGGTCCGGGCTTTCATTGCCACACTCGGGCACCCTCAAAGTAAAGACATTGTCATAGGTATGCTGTTAGGTCACCACTTTACATCTGGCTGCAGGGCTGAGGGAAGGAGTGAAAAGCCAGGTCCCTGGCCCACGTTTAGTTTGGGATGCTCATTTGCACAGCAGCATCAAACCTTAGGCTGCTGCAGGCACAGGTGTGGTTTAGGCACCTTTGGAGCCAGGTATCCCGGTGCTTCAAAAGGCTTTTGAGGAGAGAATGTAGATTTTATTTCTATGTAGTATTTCCTTTAGGTACCAACATACCATTCATCATCTCTTGGACCACAGCTGATGTTCCAGTTTCTTCAGCATCTTCACCTGACGTGTGAAACCCTGGCTGTGCTGAATTGCAAAATTTCCTTGGTTTTAACAGGGCTGAGAATTTACCTCTGAAGCAGAAAGAATAAGGAACGATGAGGAAGAAAGAATGAGCGTCGATCTGAGGAACAAAACCAAGAGCATCAGTGAAGAGAGGCTGGGCCATTCCTTTTCTTCTTTTGGATCAGCTAAACTCTGGAATTCATCTCTGCAGGTTAGCTCTATGTGTAGCTCCGTGGGCTTTGCCATTTCTGCTGAAGCCATCTCATCAGCAGATCAGGATGCTGACTTTGAGGCATACTGTCAAAACCCAACCAGAAATAGCAAATAAAACATTCACATTAAAACAATAGGGAGAAATGCAGCAAACCTGCCTGGGACACTTGAGCACTTAATGACTTAATTCTTACAGGGAGAGAACGAGCAGGCCAGAACGCTTCACACCGCACGGCAAAGGTGAGGCGGCTGGACGGAGGCACGCTGCATGACACAGGGTGGCATACAGGGTATGGAAAGGATAGAGGGACATCCCTAAAATAAAACATGACAGTTTAAAACCTGCAAGCTGGATACACATGCAGCCATGGGCAGACACGCACTCAGCCGTTCGGTGGGACTCTGCCAAATGTTCAGGCACTTACACAGCTGCTTTAAAAACAAGAGAACAAACCAAAAGATTTCTAATGTAAGAACAGCGAGGAGATCAGCAAGTTGCATTGAAGGAGATTAAAGGAACAAGCAAGCTTCAAGCTCCTTCCTGGGGGGACAGACAGGCATACGGTCTCATACACAAAGAACTGTATGGGGTTTGCGTGGCGAGGTTTTGGTAGCAGGGGCCTACAGGGGTGGCTTCCATGAGAAGCTGCCAGAAGCTTCCCCCACGCTTCCTGAGCTTCCCTATGAGGATGTCACAGGAGGCGGTGTCGAAAGTCTCGCCTTACGGAAGGCTGTGACTCCGAGCACCCACACTACGAGGTGCCCAAGAGGAGAAACTGTCAGACCAAGACAGAACAAAATGCTTCAATGTTTTAAAACTTGATTTTCTCAGAAATTTTCATGT
>NW_009260185.1:18980-20956 GCF_000687185.1 Egretta garzetta
AAGATCTGAAATGGAATTTTCCTTGCACAGTAAATGGAAGTTTGGATGGCTCCCTTCAACATTAAAATATGTGTCCTATGGGCTTTAAAACTTCTTGCTGCCCTCCTGTGGATGAAATGAATAATTACTTCAGTAACAACGTGGGGAAAAAAAAACAGCAGGGAAATACCTGCCCCAGTAAATTCCAGATAAATTAATATCTGTTGTCAGGACGTGAATGCTGACGCCACTCCTCAAGAAAGCTGTTAAAATCAGACAAACCAGATTTAGTCTCTGTCACGCTTTTCTGTATAATGTAGAGAACAGTTCAGAAGCCGAAGGGTTGGCCATGAAGAGAAAATTAATAACATATATTAAAATCCTTCGAAGAAAGCCACACAGGAGTGCAAAACATTTTTATGGAGCACATTGATGCTAGGCCAAGCTTGTGATCAACCAACAAGTTCCAGGGTGACATGAAATATAGGACTTAACCTAAACAGCCCCTAGGACTGCTGCCGTACGCAGCTGGGCTACCATACAGGGCGCTGGATAATTTTTAGCTCTCCTTTTTGGTCGCCATAGCAGAGAATGGCTGGGTTGATTAGAAAGCCACCTTGAAATTTAGATCCAGGTGATCCCTGGATTTAGAGCTCCTGTCAAATTGCTTTCTCACGAGAGGATGAAGAGAAATGGCAGAAGTGACACCCATAACAACAGAGGAAAAAAAGAAGAAAAAACAAACCAGAAGGGCTTTCCCACAGGCAACTAACCTGCCTGTGAAAAATAACACCTGTGTTCTCTTATCTGTTGTCCACTTAAGCCCCCTTTTCTAAGACAACCTCAGCTCTACATTTCACAGAAACACAGAATCCCAGCAGGGGTTGGAAGGGAACTCAGGAGATCACCCCGTCCAACCCTCACCCAGAGCAGGGGGCACAGGACAGCGTCCAGGCGGGGGTTGAAGATCTCCAGAGAAGGAGACTCCACAGCCCCCCTGGGCAGCCTGGGCCAGGGCTTGGGCACCCTCCGAGTCAACAAGTTCTTCCTCCCATTCAACTGGGACCTCTTCTGCTTCAGGTTGTGCCCATGGCCCCTTGTCCTGGCTCTGGGCACCACTGAGAAGAGTCTGGCTCTGTCTTCGGGACCCCCACCCTTGAGATATTTGTAGGTGGTGACGAGATCCCCTCTCAGCCTTCTCTTCTCCAGGCTGAACAAGCCCAGCTCCCTCAGCCTTTCCTCACAGGGGAGATGCTCCAGTCCCTCCATCATCCTTGTTGCCCTCCTCTGGACTCTCTCTAGGAGTTCCTCATCTTTCTTGACCTGGGGAGCCCAGAACTGGACCCAGTGCTCCAGGTGGGGTCTCCCCAGGGTAGAGCAGAGGGGGAGGAGAACCTCCCTCGCCCTGCTGGCCACGCTCCTCTTGATGCACCCCAGGATGCCATTGCCCTTCTTGGCAACAAGGGCACCCTGCTGCAGTCCAAAAAATCTTGAGGCAGTATCACTTGTAGCACAGTGTAATGTAAAAAGACAGGGCCTCCACACGGTTGCATGATCTGCCAGAATATCTCATGTCATAATTCAAAACAGCACTGATGAAACTGAATAAAATTCTTCATGTCAATTTTTTGTCTGAAATGGTACAATATTTTTTTAAAGCAGGTTGTGGAGTTAAGAACCCAAACCCTGAGTGCAAGCCTGCAGGTCTTGTGTTCCCAATCTCTTTGTCACAGCTCAGTCTCAGACAGGCCTGTCACCATTTGGCTGGGTTGTGCTAAAACGCAAATGGCACTACATCAGTTTTCTGAGGCTGAAGACCATAGAATCACAGAATCATTTAGGTGGGAAAATCCCTTCAAGATCCCCCAGCCCAACCGTTCCCCTACCCCTGCCATCCCACCCCCAAACCCTGGCCCTCAGCACCGCCCCTGCCCGGCTGTTAAATCCCCCCAGGGCTGGGGACTCGACCCCTTCCCTGGGCAGCCCCTTCCAGTGCC
>NW_009260185.1:40537-43668 GCF_000687185.1 Egretta garzetta
CTGCCCCACGCCTGGAGCACTGCCTGGGGTTGTGGTGACCCCAGGGCAGGACCCGGCCCTTGCCCTTGTTGACCCTCACCCAACTGGGCTGGGCCCATGGATCCAGCCTGGCCAGGTCCCTCTGCAGAGCCCCCCTCCCCCCCAGCAGTTTGGTGTCATCTCCATCAGTCCTTGAACTCATGCTATTGCAGATGGTATTCCTCACGGAAATGTAGTTCTAAAGAAGGGTTGTGGCTTATCCTGGGAGTTGGGCTCGATGATCGTTGTGGGTCCCTTCCAACTCAAGATATGCTGTGATTCTATGAACTTCAATATTTGAGTTGTCCCATGGAAAGGCGAAACCAGCTAGGGACAGGTTTGGGGTGTACAGCTCAGTTATCAGTGCTGCCCTGCTGGTAAGGAAACACCATATTCTCCTGTAAGAGGAGACACCTAGGTCTTGGCCATAGCGCCTAGAGCATCCCATGCTCCTTCGCCTTCACAAAACAAGGATCACCCAGATCGGTCCCTGGGCTGGGTGTTTAACCACCACCTCATCTCCAGGACTTCCATAAGGGTTCATTCCCTCTACCGCTAATTATTCCTACTCCTGGGAAGACGTATTTCCAGCCTTCCTGTTGTTCACTTTAAGGGACCAAGATGATAGAACTATAGAATCGTTTAGGTTGGAAAAGACCTTTAAGATCATCAAGCCCAACCATTCCCCTAACCCTGCCATCCCACCACTAAACCCTGTCCCTAAGCAAGATCTCCTTGTCAAGTTTCCTTCCTTGAGAGTGGCAGACTGTTGTCCTTTTCACCTGTACGGCACCACTGTTTGACAAAGACGGATATGCTCGTCGATTGAGCTATATCATAAATATTTTTCCAGTGTGGTTTCCCCCACATGTCTCTACCATTTACTCGCCAGTTGGTTTTCATCCAATCTTTCACTCATTTTCATTTTCAGAGCCATCGATTCCTTCTGTGAAAACTTCCCTGGGCTCTACCAGTTATTGGAGAGGAGGGCGGCTGGGAGCACTCCACAGGCATCCTGATGTACTCTATGGTCTCCCGTAGCTTGCTTTCCATACTCATCCCATCACTTGTCACTCGGTGATGTACAGCCAAAGCCTGTCACCGTACCGTAGTCTCCTGCGCTACCCTTAAGGGTAACGGCTTTCTAGTTAAAATCATTTTTAAAATAGGCATAGGCACGCATAATTTATCTGGTTTTGAGTTAACAGCTCAGTTGTTGGCAGCCCTTTGGATGCCACTAGGAGCACTTTCTGAAAGGGAGAGTAATTCCCTTGGGCGCCTGGCCAGGATTTCCAGCCAAAGACAGCAGGGGACTCCTGGCCACCTTGCACATCTTGCTGCTGGCCCCTCTGATGTCCCTTAGCACCTCTGCCTATGTGTAGAGTAAATGGGCACATAGGTCGGATGGGTCCCACAGAGTGTGGGGTGGTGGGGTCCCATAGAGTGGTAATGGTTTCATCTTTTAAATCAGTTGAGTCTGCGACTCTGTGATGCTCCATGATTTTTCTGATCTCAGTTCCATACTATGGTTTTCTTCTTCTACTCCTTCTTCTTTTTCTCTTCTTTTCTTCTTTTTCTGTGCTGGATGGCACAGTTTTCCATCCTTCTAGCCATCAGGTACCGAAAAATGGAACTTCTTGACTTGGTCCTTGCCATGTTGAGTCAGCAATGCTAATCCCAGAATCCCAGCATGGCAGGGGTTGGCAGGGCCCTCAGGAGCTCACCCAGTGCCACCCCCCTGCCCAAGCAGGCTCATCCAGAGCAGGGGGCACAGGACAGCGTCCAGGCGGGGGTTGAAGATCTCCAGAGAAGGAGACTCCACAGCCCCCCTGGGCAGCCTGGGCCAGGGCTTGGGCACCCTCCGAGTCAACAAGTTCTTCCTCCCATTCAACTGGAACCTCTTCTGCTTCAGGTTGTGCCCATGGCCCCTTGTCCTGGCACTGAGCACCACTGAGAAGAGTCTGGCTCTGTCCTCGGGACCCCCACCCTTGAGATATTTGTAGGTGGTGACGAGATCCCCTCTCAGCCTTCTCTTCTCCAGGCTGAACAAGCCCAGCTCCCTTCAGGTGGGAGGCTGATGGAGCCTACCCCTGTAGCTAACATGGCGTGAGCAACAGGGAGGCCGTTAATCACCTTGTGGAAGGTGATGGGAGGGGGGGGTGTTCCACCCCGAGTTTCACTCCTGCATTGGGATCACGGAATCACAGAATGGTTTGGGTTGGCAAAGCCCTTTAAGCTCCCCCAGCCCAGCCGTTCCCCTACCCCTGCCATCCCACCCCCAAACCCTGTCCCTAAGCACCACCTCTGCCCGGCTGTTAAATCCCTCCTATGTATACATCCGCTATGCAAATGATAAACCTCACCCTAACTATGTATTGTGCCTTAAGACAGGACTTAACAATCATATGAGGTCACCGCAATTAGCAGGACTTGGAAGAATGAAGCATCCAGAGCATGAAGGTCCTCTTCCATATCTTCAGCACCAGGTCAAGGCATGCAATGCTCCGGCCAGGACTTGGCAAAATTAGACTGAGCTTAACAATAAATGATTTTGAGCTTTCATACTTAACGTGAATGACCAAAAGCCATGTGCCAGTGGGGAAACCCATCGTGGTAAAAATCAGTGGGGAGAGGGAGTCGGCGACCTCAGCTCGACCTTGCCATCCCTGTAGCTGCATGAGGCCAGCTGTCAAACCTGGTATCAGGGGAAACTGAGCTTAAACCCCGTATCAGGGGAAACTGAACTTAAACCCGGTATCAGAGGAAACTGAGCTTAAACCCCGTATCAGGGGAAACTGAACTTAAACCCGGTATCAGAGGAAACTGAGCTTAAACCCCGTATCAGGGGAAACTGAACTTAAACCTGGTATCAGAGGAAACTGAGCTTAAACCCAGACCTTCAAATCGCTGCACTGCGATCGGTTAAGCCGAGATTTAAAACCCCAATCAAAGCCGTACAGGCGACCCCATTGCCCCAAACCTCGATTGTTTGAAAAGAAAACCAACTTTTTGTTGTTGTTTTTGAGGGGAAGAAGATGGTTGGGGGCCGTTAATAATGGGGGGGGATTATTTCGTCTTTACCTCATTTGGGGGTTTCTGGTTGCTATTGATGA
>NW_009260185.1:44773-45081 GCF_000687185.1 Egretta garzetta
CATCCACAGGGGCACACGCCTGTGGAGGTGCACGCGTGCACCCCCGTGTGCACCCACGCACCCCGACACGCGTGCAACCGCCTGAGCACGTGTGGGGCGTGTGTGCGCCACGCACGCGTGCACCTTCAGCTGCAGCCGCCCCTTGCGCACAGACGTGCGCTCCCGTGTGCGTGCACCCTGTGCGTGCACCCTGTGTGTGCACCGTGCGTGCGTGCGTAGAGCTGCACGTCTGCCGAGGCGCAGGGGGGCGCAGGGTTGCCTACCTGCAGAGCGCGTGTGCCCAGGGGGGGCATCGTGCACAATGCACG
>NW_009260185.1:45096-46872 GCF_000687185.1 Egretta garzetta
CTCAAAGCCCCAGTTTCGCCGGGTTTTCCCCCAAAAGCTGCGCGTGTTTCTGCTCCCCTCCCCAGGGGAAGCGTGACCGGGGCTGGGTGAGTGGGTTGGGGTAGCGGCGCCTTTACTGGGCTATTACTGGTTTACTACTGGGTTACTCTTTGCTTCCTATGAGGCTGCTGCTAAGATACGACTCAGTAGTGAGGGAGTAGTGCGATGCTGTCAGGGCACAGCTGAGATACTCGCAGGATACCACTGGGATGCTCCTAAGATGCTGTCGGGAGCTTACCGAAACGCTGCCAGGGTGCTCCGCAGGCGGCCCTAAGGCGCTCTCGGGGTGGCACTAAGATACTCTCAGGATGCTCCGTGGATGCTACTGGGGTACTGCAAGAACACAACTAAGATACCAGGGCACTACCAGGATGCTATCAGGATACTACTAAGATAATCCCAGCATCTTCAGGGTACCACCGTCAGGGTACTCTCAGGATACTATGAGAGAGATGGTTAAGATGCGGTCAGCGTAGTAGCGTGGCACTGAGATAATGCCTGGGTGTTACATCGCACTGCCAAGATACTACCAGGATACTACTAAGATAATAGCTGGGTGCCGTTGCACCACTCCTGGGATCCTGTCAGGGTCAAATACTACTGTGATACTACCAGGGCACTGTTGGGATGTAACTGGGATGCTATGGGAATGCTCCTGACGTAGTAGCAGGTTGCTGCTGCCTGTAGTAGCATCGTCACAGCAGTACAGCGTCACAACAATGCTGCGCTGCTCAGTAGCTGCTACAAGGATGCTCTTGGTGTAGCATGAAGGCGCTGCTGTCAGGGTGCTGCTGAGGAGTTACCGGGGTACCGCCTGGGTACCCCAAACGATACCGCTGAGACACTTCCGCAACGCTGCCGAGTATCTCAGATACTACAGGGCCATTACTCAGATTCTACTACAGTAGTATCAGTGTACTACTGTGATAATACTGGTGTATCATGACGCTGCTGAGGTGCTATCAGGACAGTACTCCTTGCTTAGCGGGATGCTGTCGGGATGCCGGCAGGGTATCTGTAGGATACTCCCAAGATACTACGAGGGTGCTAGAAAAAAGGGTGGTAAGATACTTCTGGGATACTATCGGGGCAGGACCCAAATGTCGGGGATCCTCTTGGCAGGGTACTGATGCTCGTATGATACTTCAGGCCACTGCTGAGATGGCGATACAGTGTAAGGCTACTACAAACATACTACCAGTTCTGTAAAAAAGCGTTATGATGCTCCTTATATGCCATCGGGGTAGCAGTAAGATACTTTGGGGCCACTACCACTATCTTCAGGCCTTGTGGCTGCTAGTAAAGTACTACTGTAGTATGTGCTGAAGTGTCGGTATCAGTGTATTTCTGTGGAGACGGGACTAAGATGCTGCTGGGATACTACTAGGATACTACAGAGATGCTGTTGGTGGTGTAACGGCCCTGGCAGCAGCCAAGGGAGGGGGAGCCCTGGTGGTGTAACCTGTGAGTAGCCCGGTGCCTCACGGGCACCCTCTCCCCGCAGCTAAGGCGGCGCATCGGGGTTGAGGAGGATGGAGGCGCCCCTGGTGAGCCTGGAGGAGGAGTTCGAGGAGGGGCCCGGGGACGATGGGGGGACCCCGCAACGCACCGCGGACCCGACGCTGGCCGAGCTGGAGAGCTTCTCGGCCGAGATGATGAGCTTCAAGTCAATGGAGGACCTGGTGCAGGAATTCGACGAGAAGCTCACCGTCTGCTTCCGCAACTACGCTGCTCCCA
>NW_009260185.1:47852-50454 GCF_000687185.1 Egretta garzetta
CAGGGGGTGCAGGTGCAGGTGTGTGCAGGCAGTACTCAAAGCCCCAGTTTCGCCGGGTTTTCCCCCAAAAGCTGCGCGTGTTTCTGCTCCCCTCCCCAGGGGAAGCGTGACCGGGGCTGGGTGAGTGGGTTGGGGTAGCGGCGCCTTTACTGGGCTATTACTGGTTTACTACTGGGTTACTCTTTGCTTCCTATGAGGCTGCTGCTAAGATACGACTCAGTAGTGAGGGAGTAGTGCGATGCTGTCAGGGCACAGCTGAGATACTCGCAGGATACCACTGGGATGCTCCTAAGATGCTGTCGGGAGCTTACCGAAACGCTGCCAGGGTGCTCCGCAGGCGGCCCTAAGGCGCTCTCGGGGTGGCACTAAGATACTCTCAGGATACTCCGTGGATGCTACTGGGGTACTGCAAGAACACAACTAAGATACCAGGGCACTACCAGGATGCTATCAGGATACTACTAAGATAATCCCAGCATCTTCAGGGTACCACCGTCAGGGTACTCTCAGGATACTATGAGAGAGATGGTTAAGATGCGGTCAGCGTAGTAGCGTGGCACTGAGATAATGCCTGGGTGTTACATCGCACTGCCAAGATACTACCAGGATACTACTAAGATAATAGCTGGGTGCCGTTGCACCACTCCTGGGATCCTGTCAGGGTCAAATACTACTGTGATACTACCAGGGCACTGTTGGGATGTAACTGGGATGCTATGGGAATGCTCCTGACGTAGTAGCAGGTTGCTGCTGCCTGTAGTAGCATCGTCACAGCAGTACAGCGTCACAACAATGCTGCGCTGCTCAGTAGCTGCTACAAGGATGCTCTTGGTGTAGCATGAAGGCGCTGCTGTCAGGGTGCTGCTGAGGAGTTACCGGGGTACCGCCTGGGTACCCCAAACGATACCGCTGAGACACTTCCGCAACGCTGCCGAGTATCTCAGATACTACAGGGCCATTACTCAGATTCTACTACAGTAGTATCAGTGTACTACTGTGATAATACTGGTGTATCATGACGCTGCTGAGGTGCTATCAGGACAGTACTCCTTGCTTAGCGGGATGCTGTCGGGATGCCGGCAGGGTATCTGTAGGATACTCCCAAGATACTACGAGGGTGCTAGAAAAAAGGGTGGTAAGATACTTCTGGGATACTATCGGGGCAGGACCCAAATGTCGGGGATCCTCTTGGCAGGGTACTGATGCTCGTATGATACTTCAGGCCACTGCTGAGATGGCGATACAGTGTAAGGCTACTACAAACATACTACCAGTTCTGTAAAAAAGCGTTATGATGCTCCTTATATGCCATCGGGGTAGCAGTAAGATACTTTGGGGCCACTACCACTATCTTCAGGCCTTGTGGCTGCTAGTAAAGTACTACTGTAGTATGTGCTGAAGTGTCGGTATCAGTGTATTTCTGTGGAGACGGGACTAAGATGCTGCTGGGATACTACTAGGATACTACAGAGATGCTGTTGGTGGTGTAACGGCCCTGGCAGCAGCCAAGGGAGGGGGAGCCCTGGTGGTGTAACCTGTGAGTAGCCCGGTGCCTCACGGGCACCCTCTCCCCGCAGCTAAGGCGGCGCATCGGGGTTGAGGAGGATGGAGGCGCCCCTGGTGAGCCTGGAGGAGGAGTTCGAGGAGGGGCCCGGGGACGATGGGGGGACCCCGCAACGCACCGCGGACCCGACGCTGGCGGAGCTGGAGAGCTTCTCGGCCGAGATGATGAGCTTCAAGTCAATGGAGGACCTGGTGCAGGAATTCGACGAGAAGCTCACCGTCTGCTTCCGCAACTACGATGCTGCCACCGAGGGTCTGGCCCCCGTGCGGGGGCGTCTCCAGGCACAGGAGGAGGAGGAGCGCCTCCAGGATGAGGAGTGAGTAAGGCCCTGCTACTCCTGGGGGCGTGTGCCGCCTTGCACACCTGCAAAATCCCCCCCGCCCCCAGTGCGAACGGGCTCCCTGCATTGCAGCATGATCATGCAACACAGCAGAGTAGTGGTGTAGTAACCTGTGAGTAGGCCCCCTCAGGGCCTGTGCTCCTCCTTGCACCCCTGGGAGCCTTCCCTGACCAGCCCCCTGCACCGTGGCACGATCATACCACGCGTCAGGAATAGCGCTGTAGTATCCTGTGAGTAAGGACTCCCTCGGGGTCTGCATGCCCCCCTGCATGCTAGCAGGGTGCACCCCACATGCAGCCCAGCCTCCTGTGTCATGGTGTAGTCATGCAGCAGTGCGGGGTAGCTGTGTATCCTATGAGTAGCTGTATAGGATCCTTGGAGTAGTGGTGTGCAATCCTTGGAGTAGCTGTGGGGGATCCTATGAGTAGGCCACCCTTGGGCCCGCATGCTTCCTTGAGGTGCGCCCCATCCCACGGCGCGCAGCCCAGCCTGCCCCGCTACAGTGTGGTTGGGAGGCACATCAGAGTAGCAGTGTAGTATCCTATGAGTAACGCCTCTCTGGAGCCTGTTGCACCTCCTTCCATGCTTGTGAGATCTCCACCACCTGCGAATCAGCCTCCCTGCGCTGTGGCGTGATCATGCAGCACCTTGGTGTAGCGGTGGGGGATCCTTGGAGTAGTGGTGGGGGATCCTTGGAG
>NW_009260185.1:50590-51019 GCF_000687185.1 Egretta garzetta
GGGGAGCCCCTGCAGGGGGCGAGTGTAAACCTGGAGTAAGGTGTGAGTAGAGAGCGTAGCCCAGCTTGCAACGTGCAAGCTCCGCTCCGAGCCAAGGGGCAGCAAATCTGGGGCAAAATCCCCCCTCCCCCTGCCACAATATCGCGGCATTTGCACTAAAATCTTAAATTTTCATTAAACCCCTTTTTTTTGCCGCAAAATGCCATCTTTTGGCCAAATTTGTGGGGTTTTTCCCGCGATGTTTGTACTTTAACGCCTCCCGAGCGGATTTTTTTGTCTTTAATTGGGATTATTCCCCCGCCTGCAAGTCCCAATCCGCATTTTCCACAACCCAAAGCGGCGCTTTTCAACCCAAAAGTCCCCAAATCTCTTTCTTCTGGGGTTCCCCCCCCCCCCCCAAATCCACCGCGGCCCCAAGTGCTTTGACAA
>NW_009260185.1:52650-55895 GCF_000687185.1 Egretta garzetta
AGTTTTGGGGGGGGGGTTGGGGAAGTTTGGGGGGGTTCAGGGCAGGTTTGGGCTGTTTCAGGGTGGCATTTTGGGGTGCTGTGGCTGCATTTTGGGGCATTTCAGCATGTTCCAGGGCAGCATTTTGGGGAGTTTTGAGGCATTTTGGGCATTGCAGAAGCGGTTTGGGGTGTCGGAAGTGGGGGAGTCTTCTAGAGCATCACCGTGGCATTTTGGGGGGTTCTGTGGGGCATCGGGGCGGCTTTTTGAGGCATTTCAGGGCGGTTCTGGGCAATGTTTCGGGACAGCATTTTGGGGTCTTTCCCAGTGGTGTTTTGGGGTGGTTTCTAGCACTTTGGGGTATTGGGGGGTTTCTTGGGGGTGCTGGTTTGGAGCATTTCAGGGTGTTGTGGCTTTTTGGGGCATTTTTAGATGGTTCAGGATGGCATTTTGGGGCATTTCAGGGCATTTTAGAGCTTTGGGGGGTTGCAGAACATTTGGGGACATTTTGGGGTGTTCAGGGCAGCGTTTGGAGGTGGTTTGGGGCCTTTCAGGAGTCCTTTGGGGCATTTGGGGGATGTTTCTGGGGATATTTCAGGACATTTGGGGGCATTTCAGGAGATCACGGTGATGTTTGGGGGGGGGCATTTGGGGACATTTGGGGACATTTTGGAACATTGCGGTGGCCTTTTTGGGGGTGTTTTGATGGCAGTGTTTGCAGGGCATCTCAAGTGATGGGGCAGCGTTTTGGGGTACTTTGGGGTATTTCAGGGCAGTATTTCAGTATGATATTTTGAGAAGCTTTGGGGTCTTCCAAGGCAGCGTTTGGGGTCTTCTAGGGCAGCATTTGGGGTCTTCCAAGGCAGCATTTGGGGTCTTCTAGGCCAGCGTTTGCGGTCTTCCAAGGCAGCATTTGGGGTCTTCTAGGCCAGCGTTTGGGGTCTTCCAAGGCAGCGTTTGGGGTGTTTTGGGATATTTCAGGCATCTCAGTAGCATTTGGGGATTTTTCCAGGCAGTATCTAGGGTCATTTCAGGGTGTCTCTGGGGCTGCATTTTGGGGTGTTTCGAGGAGTTTTGTGACAGCTTTCTGGGAGGCGACATTTTGGGGATGACTGCTCACCACTTGCCTCCCTGCAGGGTCTGGGATGCCCTCTTGTGGCTTTTTGGGGCATTTTTAGATGGTTCAGGATGGCATTTTGGGGCATTTCAGGGCATTTTAGAGCTTTGGGGGGTTGCAGAACATTTGGGGACATTTTGGGGTGTTCAGGGCAGCGTTTGGAGGTGGTTTGGGGCCTTTCAGGAGTCCTTTGGGGCATTTGGGGGATGTTTCTGGGGATATTTCAGGACATTTGGGGGCATTTCAGGAGATCACGGTGATGTTTGGGGGGGGGCATTTGGGGACATTTGGGGACATTTTGGAACATTGCGGTGGCCTTTTTGGGGGTGTTTTGATGGCAGTGTTTGCAGGGCATCTCAAGTGATGGGGCAGCGTTTTGGGGTACTTTGGGGTATTTCAGGGCAGTATTTCAGTATGATATTTTGAGAAGCTTTGGGGTCTTCCAAGGCAGCGTTTGGGGTCTTCTAGGGCAGCATTTGGGGTCTTCCAAGGCAGCATTTGGGGTCTTCTAGGCCAGCGTTTGGGGTCTTCCAAGGCAGCGTTTGGGGTGTTTTGGGATATTTCAGGCATCTCAGTAGCATTTGGGGATTTTTCCAGGCAGTATCTAGGGTCATTTCAGGGTGTCTCTGGGGCTGCATTTTGGGGTGTTTCGAGGAGTTTTGTGACAGCTTTCTGGGAGGCGACATTTTGGGGATGACTGCTCACCACTTGCCTCCCTGCAGGGTCTGGGATGCCCTCACCGACAGCTTCGCCCCCCGGGGCTCCCCCCGGCCCTGGCTGCTCCCCGGGGCCGAGGCCCCCGACGGCACCGACCCCCAGGTACAGCTGTGGCCCCCTCCTTGGCTCCCAAAACCCCCTTGGTCCCTGCATGACCCCCAGCGATGCTTGACAGCTGTCCATCAGCCCCAAGGCTCGGTCACCATCAGGGCACTGCAAATTACCCCAAAATGGTATTTTTGGGGTGCCACAGCACCGACGCGGTGGGTGTCCGCATTTTAGGAGGAAAACGCCCTGAACCAGGCAAGACCGAGTTTGGCAATCCGGTCTTTGCCAGTTTGCCCCCACGCCGGGGGTGAGGTGGTGGATTTTTGGGGGTAGAAAATAGCGTTTTCTTTGTTGCAGTGAGTTCATGCTGTGAACGGCTGCATTTGGGGTGGTGGGAGGGCTGCAAAGGTGCCCCAAAATCTACTGAATTTAACCCGTTTGGATGTTACTCAACCTGGTGCGAAAGGGGGAAGAGCAGGTACATTTCTTGGGTTATTTTCTGCTAAAAAGGTGAAATAACCTGTGAAAGGTGGTAAAACAGAAGATGTGTCCCCAGCCAACACCTCCATCCACCACCGCCCCATCCAGCATTCCCCTCCGACATCTCCCCATCTGATGTCCTCATCCCAGGTCTCCATCTGACCTCTTCCCCCATCATTTTCACCATCCAGTGTTTCACCATCCAGCGTCTCCCCATCCAGCGTCCCCAGCATCTCCATCCAGCATCTCCAACACCTCCCCTTCCAATGTCACCGCCCAACTACCAATTAAAGCATCTCTCCGTCCAACATCTTGATCCAACGTCTCCCTCCAGAGCACTCTGTCCAACTTCCCCGTCCAATGTCTCCATCCAACAGTTCTCCATCCTGTGCCTCCACATCCAACACCTCTATCCATCTCCTTGCAATGCTTCTCCCATCCAGTGCTTCCCTGTTCATGGTCTCCGTCTCCAGTGCCTCCATCCAGCATCCCTGTCCAAAGTCCCATCCAACATGCCCGTCCAACATCTCCATCCATCTCTATCCAGTGTCCCCGTCCAACAGCCTCCCATCCAATGTCTCCATCCAACATCTCCATCCAATGCCCTCATCCAACATCTCCCCATCCAACATCTCCCTGTCCAACATTCCCTTCGGATGTCTCCATCCAGTGTGTCCCCATGCCAACCCCCCCATGCAGTGTGTCCCCCTGCGCTGTGGTTCCCCGGTGGCTCTCCCTGGACCAGGGCCACGGCTGTGTCCGTGCTGGGGGGATGCCCGGGCCGGGCCAGGCCTGCGGTGCCGCCGAGGCCGCCCAGCCTGTGTCTCCTGCAGCTCTGTGAGAAGGAGGAGGAGGAGGAGCTCACTGAGAGGAGCGAGCAAGACTCGGGCATCAACGAGGAGGC
>NW_009260185.1:56030-56963 GCF_000687185.1 Egretta garzetta
TGGGGCTCAGATGTAGGCGGAGGTGCAGGTTGTGGGTGCCCAAAGGGCGCAGATGGGAAGGTGGGGTATGGGTGCTAGATGCAAACGGGTGGCACACGGGTGAAGGATGAAAATGTGGGGGGTGGAGGCGGGATCCAGATGTGGGGTGCAGGGTGTGGGTGCTGGACAAGGTGCAGGATCCAAGGTGCAGCTGGAGGGTGCAGGGCGAAGGGAGCGGGATGCAGGCATAGGAGCGGGATGCAGGTTTGGACGTAGATGTGGGTCCGGGGGGTGAGTACCCGGGGGGGGGGGGGGGGGGGGGGGGGGCCACGGCTGTGTCCGTGCTGGGGCCATGCCCGGGCCGGGCCAGGCCTGCGGTGCCGCCGAGGCCGCCCAGCCTGTGTCTCCTGCAGCTCTGTGAGAAGGAGGAGGAGGAGGAGCTCACTGAGAGGAGCGAGCAAGACTCGGGCATCAACGAGGAGCCACTGCTGACAGCTGAGCAGGTACCCTGGCCCCCGCGGGCACCTGGACGCCAGCATGTCCCCCAAAAGCCAGGCTTTAGCATGGCCTCAGCCCACCCCTGCCCCGTGGCCGTGTGCTGCAAGCGCAGGCGAGATCCCATTGTCCTGGGCTATGGGATGTGGGCTCAGATGTAGGCGGAGGTGCAGGTTGTGGGTGCCCAAAGGGCGCAGATGGGAAGGTGGGGTATGGGTGCTAGATGCAAACGGGTGGCACACAGGAGAAGGATGAAAATGTGGGGGGTGGAGGCGGGATCCAGATGTGGGGTGCAGGGTGTGGGTGCTGGACAAGGTGCAGGATCCAAGGTGCAGCTGGAGGGTGCAGGGCGAAGGGAGCGGGATGCAGGCATAGGAGCGGGATGCAGGTTTGGACGTAGATGTGGGTCCGGGGTGTGAGTACCCGGGGGGGGGGGGGGGGGGGGGGGTGGGGGGGGGG
>NW_009260185.1:57056-57593 GCF_000687185.1 Egretta garzetta
GGGTGGCGGGCGCAGGGTGCCGACACCGATGGAGGGTGCAGGTGCAGATGGAGGACACCGGTGCCCTGCAGGTCATTGAGGAGCTGGAGGAGCTGATGCAGAGCTCGCCCGACCCTGAGGCCGACCCTGAGGGGGATGAGGACGAGGAGGAAGAGGAGGAGGAGGAAACCGAGGCCGATGCTGATGGCGAAGGCGGTGGCAGGGGCACGGAGCCCATCCTTCTGCGTGAGCTGTGCGCTTTCTCCCCTGCCTTCAACAACAACTGCTCCCATGAAGGTACGGCCAAGAAAATCCAGGCCAGTCGCTTTTTGGGGACAATTCCAACCAATTTGGACAACTGAGTCTCTCCAGGCTCCCGGGCTGGCTTGCCCTCGGGTTTCCACACGGTTTGCCCAGGAGGGGGCTCTTGGCAAAACATCATTCCCACGTGGCTCTTGCTTTTAAGTGCGCCCGGGGTTTTGCCGAGAGCGCCATGCATTTTGCGAAACGCCGCACGCATCACCCGCTGCGCCGACGGCGTCTCGCTGAACGCGTTGC
>NW_009260185.1:60243-63300 GCF_000687185.1 Egretta garzetta
GCCCCCACACCACCCCATTCCCCTGCCTCCCCCAAACCCCTGTTAAAATACTTTTTAATTTTACACCCCCACTCCCTCCCTTACATCCCCCTGATCCATCTCGCAAAAATCACCCTTTTTCACCCCAAAAAATCCTCCCTAATCGTTTTTGGGTGAGTTCTGCAGCACGTGATTAATTCAGTAACCCCCCCAAATACCTGCAAATTAAACGCAGTCGCATGGAAATCGCGGACGTGTTCTGCTGCTTTTGCACCAATTTGGGGTGCTTGGCCTTGAGGGGGTGCAAGAACCGGGCAGTTCTGTGCCATCAGGGTGGGTTTTGGGGTGTTTTTTCTTTTTGCAGTATCTGAACACGGTGATTCCCTACGAGAAGAAGGGGTCGCCGCCCTCCGTCGAGGACCTGCAAATGCTCACTAACAGTGAGTATTGGTTCAAGCCGCCGTTTCGGGGCAGAAGCAGACATTTTGCAGCGCCACGACGTGGCGGATTCAGGATGCAAATGCACCCTTTGCATTGCTGCAGCGGCTGCCGTTCAGGTGCATCATTGCAACACAGGCGGTTTGGGGTGCAAGCACCTTTTTGCATCGTTGCAGCATGGGCAGTTTGAGGTGCGATCACCCGTGTTGCATCATTGCAACGAAGCCCATTTTGGCAGGGGGAAGAGCCCTCTCGCAGCATGGCAGCAGGGCTGGTTTGGGGTGCAACCACCCATTTTGCATGACTGCAGCACAACTGATTTGCAGCACGCACACACGCACCCCCTTTTTGCACCCTACACCAGCGCCGATTTGGGGGTAAAACACGCGTTCTGCTTTGCCACGGACCAGCTGGTTGGAGGTGAAAGCGCTTGGTTGGGATGCGCTCAGGCCTGGTGTGTCGTGGGAAGCTCTGGCAGTGTCTCTATGGCAACTGTGGGGCTGGTTTGGGGGGAAAAGGGACATTTGGGGGGCAGTATGGCTGGGCTGATGGCTCCGTTCCCCCTCGCAGTTCTGTTTGCCATGAAGGAGGGGAACGAGAAGGTGCCCACACTGCTCACGGACTACATCCTCAAAGGTATCTGCTCGCCCCGTGCATCCTGTGCAGCCCTTGCGCCTCTGTGCATCCACCATGGATCCCTTCTGCATCTCCCTTGCATCCTTCGTGCATCTCCTGTGCACCCTTGTGCATCTCCCTTGCATCCGTCTTGCATCCCATGTGCATCTCCGGTGCATCCATCATGCATCCTTTGTTCATCCAGTGTCCATCTCCGGTGCATCCATCATGCATCCTTTGTCCATCCCGTGTCCATCTCTGGTGCATCCATCATGCATCTTTCATGCATCTCCCGTGCATCCTTTCTGCATCCTTGTGCATCTCCCTTGTATCCCTCGTGCATCCCTTGCCCATCCCTCATGCATCTCCATGCATCCCTTAGAGATCTCCAGTGCATCCTGAGTGAACCCCAGGTCTGTCTCCTGTGTGTCCCTCACACATCCTTTGTGCAGCCTTTGTGCATTCCTCACGCACCTCCATAGGTCACTGTGCATCCTCCTTGCACCTCCCTTGCACCCTTACATGGCCCATCTGCCGCCTTCATGCTGCCTCATGAACCCCCTGTGCGCCCTCTTTCACCCCTCATGCACCATCGTGCACCTCTCCTGTGCAACCCTCACACACCAGGAACGTCATTAATGAATTGCGCTGGGCATCCCACTAATTGCACTAGCATTTCCCTAGTTGCAGTGTCATTGCACTTACCGGGCATCCTTGTGCGTTCCTGTGCATCTCCCACAGCTCCTGTGCATCTCTTGTGCAGCCTTCTGCATCCTCGCACATCCCTCACGCACCCTTCAAGCACCAGTCTTGTGCGTTCCTCGTGCATCCCTTCCATGTTGCTCCTGCATCCTCCATGCATCCCATTTGCAGCCCCTGGGCAGCCTCGTGCAGCACTCGTGTGTGCTCGTGCATCCTTGTGCGCCCACCTGCACGCTCATGCATCCTTTCTGCATGCTCACGTGGGCATGCTCATGCCCCCTGCACACTCGTGTGTCCTCATACAACCCCCGCACAGGCTGGTGCATCATTGTGCACCCTCGTGCATCGTTGTGCACCCTTGCACACCCTTGTGCATCCCAGTGCATGCTTGTGCACTCTTGTGCACCCCAGTGCAAGCCTGTGCGTCGTGCATCGTTGTGCACCCTTGCACACCCTTGTGCATCCCAGTGCAAGCCTGTGCATCATGGTGCACCCTCGTGCATCGTTGTGTGCACTCATGCATCATTGTTCATCCCTGTGCACACTCGTGTATCCTCATGCATCCCCGTGCACACTCTTGCATCCCTGTGCACACGCCTGCATCATCGTGCATCCTTGTACACCCCTGTGCACGCTTGTGCATCCCCGTGCACGCTTGTGCATCGTCATGCACCCATGTGCAACCCCATACATCGCTGCCGCACCCTCGTGTGTGCCGGTGCACACCCGTGACCTCTCTCTTTGCAGTGCTCTGCCCAACCTGATGTGGTGCTGCCTCGTGCCCCCCCCCCACCCCGGTGCCCCCCAAAAACGGGGCCAAACCCGAGGAAAACGGATCGCCCGCAGCCCCCCCTCAGCGCCCCTCACTCCCCCCACCTTTGCCCAGCTGGAAATAAATAATTCGTTTCATTAATTAAGCAACTGGCCTCCGGCGTCTTCATCCCCCAGCTGCGACGTCGCTTTCGCAACTTTTTGCTAGAAAAAGGTGCTTTTTGGGTTGGGGTTTTTTTGCAGAAAATACCGCCAAGGAAGTTTTGCTGCAATGCTCATGAATATTCAGTATCTGATAAAATATGCAAGTTTCTGGCTAATGAGCTTCTGGATGCTCAGCCAGCTGCAGCGCCGCAGGAGCCGCCACAACCAGAGGGGCAGAATTCAGCTGGAAATCCCATTTTGAGGGGATTTTTCCCATTTTTAGCTTTTCCACAGCCCCATTTGCTGCTAAAAATTGTGCAAAAAAAATATTTTTTTTCCCAGAAAATCAACCCATTAATTAGCAACAGCTCGTTAGGGTTAGGGGGGGAAGGGGGGGGGGCAGCTTCC
>NW_009260185.1:63502-64302 GCF_000687185.1 Egretta garzetta
GGGGGGGATCATTAGTATGGGAGAGCATCATTTGGGGGGGGCATCACTCATTTGGGGGTGAATTCCTCATTTTGAGGGGGGAATTCTTGGAAGCATTTTGGGGAGCATCATGGTTTTGAGAAGATCAATCATTGGGGGGGACACCACCCCAAAAAATGACTCATTTTGGGGGGAGAGACACTAATTTGGGGGAATTTTGCTCGTATTTGGAGCAATTTGGGGGCAATACCACTTTTGGGGTGGGGGAACTACTTCAATTTTGGGGAGCACTCCTCATTTTGGGGGGGTATAACACATTTTAGGGCAGCTTCTCCCATTTTGGGAGTGGGTCGCTCCTTTTGGGGGAGCATCGCTCATTTGGGGGGAGAATCGCTCATGGCGGGGGAGGGGATTGCCCCTCTTGGGTACCATCATTCTTTTTTGGGGAGCATCCCTTATTTTTGGAGAATATCGCCCATTTCAGGGGGGGAGCATCATTTATTTTAGGGGAGTGTGCACCATTTGGGGGCTGTATCACTCATTTTGGGGGGACGCATCCTTCATTTGGTGACGAGTGGGGTCCCCCAGGGGTCCATACTGGGACCAGTGCTGTTCAATGTCGTCATCAGTGACAAAGACGGCGAGATCGAGCGCACCCTCAGCAAGGCTGCAGGTGACCCCAAGCTGAGGGGTGTGGTTGACACACCAGAAGGATGGGATGGCATCCAGAGGGACCTGGACAGGCTGGAGAGGTGGGGGCATGGGAACCTCATGAGGTTCAACAAGGCCAAGGGCAAGGTCCTGCCCCTGGGTCGGGGTAA
>NW_009260185.1:64312-72111 GCF_000687185.1 Egretta garzetta
AGGAGGACATGGACCTGTTGGAGCGGGGCCAGAGGAGGGCTACTAAAATGATCCGAGGGGTGGAGCCCCTCTGCTCTGAGGCCAGGCTGGGAGAGTTGGGGGTGTTCAGCCTGGAGAAGAGAAGGCTGCGGGCAGAGCTGAGTGCGGCCGGTCAGGGCTTCAAGGGGGCCCAGAGGAAAGGGGGGGACAAGCTTTTTAGTAGGGCCAGCTGGGACAGGACAAGGGGGGATGGCTTTAAACTGAAGCAGGGGAGGTTTAGACTGGATCTAAGGAAGAAATTCTTTCCAGTGAGGGTGGTGAAACCCTGGCAGGGGTTGCCCAGAGAGGGGGTGGAGGCCCCATCCCTGGGACCATTCCAGGCCAGGTTGGCCGGGGCTGTGAGCAACCTGATGTGGTTCAAGGTGTCCCTGCTCCTGTCGGGGGGTTGGGCTGGGTGACCTCTAGGGGTCCCTTCCAACCCAAGGCATTCCATGATTCTATGATTTGGGGTTAAAAACCACATTTCTGAGCTCATTTGGGGGGGACATCACTTTTGGAAGCATAAATCTTTGCGCAGCAGCGCTCCGCTGTGGATTTGGGTCCAATTCATCCCATTGGGGGTTGATTTTGCCTCTTTGAGGGGAGGTTTGCCCATTTTGGGGGGGGGGTTATTCACCCATGTGGGGGCTTCCCCGCTCGCACGAAGAAGCTGCCAAGAAAATACGGCTGCGGAACCTCATCTCGTAGCACTTTATAATAAATGGCCATGAATTAATACTAAATTACAATGAATCCTTTATGAAATTACAGATTACATTCACGCCAGATCAGTATCGAAAAATAGGCTTTTCTGCCCATTGCATCACTTATTTCCCCCCCACACCCCCCGGCTGCTGTTTGTTCTTTTTTTTTAACTCCTCAAGAGCAAAAAAAAAGGGCAAAACCGGCAAAAAGCTGCCCCAAAATAATAAAAAATCCTTCTTCCAGAAACCTGCACCGACAGGAGGAGCCTGCAGAAGAAAATCCCTTTATTATTTTTGCCGTGCGTCTCTCCCACGCCACGTTTTAAGAGGAAATTTGCCCTTTTGCTATTATTTAAAAAGAAAAAAAAAACAAACCCAAACCACGTTGGTGTTTTTTTCGCAGAGCCGCCCCCCCCCGTGGCTCATTTTGGGGGGGGGAACTCCCCCATTTTCCCATGCAGGGGGACAATATTGGGGAGAAACCATTTTTCCAGCAACAATATTGAATTTTCTTCCACACGGGCGAATATTGGGAGCGGGTCACGGTTCCATTTGGGGTAAAAATCTGTATTTTTTAAACCCTTTTTTTTCCCCCATTTTTTCCTGACTCCGTACCAAAACGCCCTGGGAAAGTCCCGTTCCTGGCAGCCTTTGCCCCAACACTGCATCCAGTCTCAGCCCTTAAGGATGAGGATGGGGTGAGGGGTTTTTTTTTTCCAGACTCCATGGGTTTTTAGCACATAAATTAAAAGGATTTGGGGAAATTGCCTCCCTTTTCCCGCAAGTTGCGTCCGGAGTCACCAAACAGCCGCAGCATCGGGGCCAAAACAGGGAGGTTGGGGCAATCCGGTGGGTCAAGAGCGCGGAATCCTCCTCAGATCCAACCTGAAGCAGAATTTGCACTTGCTGATTTTTTTTCCCCCACCGCTTGCCAAGATTTATCCCTGTGAATCATCTTTTTGGGGGGAAAAACCCAAAAAGCATCAGTCCTGGGGTTGGTTTTTTGCACCAAGAAATCCAAGCACTGGGCACGGTCGCCTGCTGTGAAAACCTGGCGGTGCCTGACAGCATCTGAGCGTCGCGTGGGGAACACGGCTTCCCCTAAAAACGCTTTTTCTTAACAAAAATGGAGGGAAAAAGGGAAAAATAAGAATAAAACCTGAAAAAAAAGCCCAATCTGGCCACAATATGTGCCTTGTAAACACGTGTCCTTCACTTCCAGATGCCGGCGTGGTGGCCCCCGTGCTTCTTGCCGGGGGGGGTGTTTTTTGGCATTTTTGGGGGGAGTTTTGTTTCTGGTGCCGTCAATCATTTGGGGAGGGCGCAAGAGGAGCTATTCCAGTGAGTCACTGTGGTCCAAGCCGAGGTCGGCGCCAGGCGCCGCCGGGAGGCCACCAGGCTCTTCCTCCAGCTCTTCCTCCTCTTCTTCCTCCTCCTCCATCTCGTCCTCGTCCTCCTCATCCTCCTCCTCTTCCTCAGTGCCGTCAAGGGAGTCGTCGTGGGCCGCCAGCATGGCCTGCTGCATGGCCATGGTGGCTGTGGCTGACGAGAGGGGTTGCAGGTTGTCCATGCTGAGCGAGCCTGAAATAAAATAAAACCACAACGAAATAAAAACTCCCCAGCTGATGTGAAAAGGACCAAAAAGTGCCTAAGCCAAGAATAACCCGGCTGAAAAGCTGTACCTAGAGAGAGCACACGTAGGGTGTCCCACCTGCCCCAGCCTCTCCCCATGGGCCAACCTTTAACTTTTATAGGTGATGTATCTTCATTAAATAACAAGAAACCATCATTTTTGAGCAAGTAGACGCCAAAATTGGTTGGGTAGATCTTCTCTTCAGCCTCTCTGCATTTCCACCTTCCCCATCTTCTCTCTTCTCATCTTGTCTGGTCCATGGTCACCTCTGCTCTCTTCACCTTCTCTTCACTTTCTCTACTCCTCTTCATTTTCTTCATCTTCTCTTCATCTTCTAGCTTCCCATCTTGTCTCGTCTGCCTTCTCATCTCAGCTTTCATTTTTTCATCTTTTTTTCATTTTCTCTCCTCTCCTCTCCCCATCTCCCCCTTTATCCCCTCCCCAGCACCTCAGGAGATATCCCAAGTGATGCCCCATAGCGGGTGACCCTTGAGGGCTGTTCCTGTGCCGAGGAAATGGCAGTGCCCCATTGCTAGTGCCCTTGTGATGGCCAACTGGAAGGACCTTCTTGCATGGGTCACCTCTTCCACATGTTTTTCCCCAGAGGGTGATAAAGGGCTCTAGAAATCCTTAATTACCAATTAAGGCTAGAATTTAATGCGTGGCCACCCCATCCAGGAAGGACAGGAGCCATCAGGGTTTGTCCTTACCGTCAGGATTTGTCCCCGAATTGCCACCCTGCTGCTGCAGGACCCCAGCAGCAATGGAGTTGGGCCAGAACCGCTGGGTGGGTCGGTGCTGAGATTTGATTTTCTTGGCTTTGGGGGCTGGGTCTGGGTTGCTGGCGTCGAGCATGGGCTGCAGGATGCGCCGCCGGGCATTTATGAACCTTTCCAGGGAAGACCAAGACCATTTGAGTAAATAGGAGTCATTAAAATTTTAAGTTAAAACAACAGACATTATAATAATTTAATGAGCTGCAATATAAAACCCTTTTGAAGGTGGCTGCCTGGTCCAAAAAGCTGGGGGTTTACCCTATTTTATTCGTCTGGGGCCTGTTACACCTTGCGTTAACTTTTCCAGCTGTGAGTTGGAGGCTGCTACATATTGGATTTGCCAGGAGAGGGCACTGAGACATCGCAAACAACATCGTCAATTAAACACCCCCAAGCCCGTGTCACAGAAATTGTCCCAAATCGCTTGCGTTGCCCCCAAAAGAGCATTAGAGCACCGAAACAGCGTGAAAAAGTCTCTTAAAACCAGCGAGATGAGGATGCACTCACCAGTTGTTGACTTGCAAGAGGGTCAGGTTGGTTTGGGCGGCGATTTGCCTCTTCTCGTCCTCAGTGGGATAGGGGTGCTGGGGAAAAAAAGAGAGATGGGGCAGCCAAGTGACATCCCCGCGTACAAGACGGCAGCTCGGGGGGAAAAAAAATGAACTCCCCCCCGCCCCCATTTTTTTTTTCATTTTCCCACCCCAAATGTGGTGGCTTCTTGTGTTTGCAAGATGCAAGGCTTAAGGCCCTTGGTTTCCCTGGTGGCCTTAGGGCTTTTCCAAGGCTTTTCCTTGAAGGAAATTTTTTGGGGGGTGGGGGGGAGGGAGGGGAATTTGCAATTTTCTAACAACGGTTGTTGGTAAAGGTGGGATTTGGGCTTCAAAACCCACAGTCACCCCCAGTGCTCCTTGCCAGGTGCGTCAATAAAACACCCATCTGCACTCCAAACTTCCAGCAGCTCCCTCCCAACTGTGCTAAAATCCTCCCTTGCAACCCCAAAAATGAAAATATTATCAAACCAGCCCCACGTGGGATTTTTTGCAGCCCCAGGCCAGCGCCAGTGTTGATTCCCATGACTTGTTTTCCAGCTGTTTGCCCCCAAAATAGCGGGATTTCCTTGAGAAAGCCACCCAAATTCATAGCGTGCAGGAGACCCCCATCCCACCAGGGCCTCAAGGATGCCAAAGTGGTTAAAAATGGCTCTTTTTTGGAAAAAGTATCTCCATTTTTGCCGTATTATTTCCAGGATTCCTTCCTCCTGCTGGTGCTACAAAACTCCCAAACTCACAATGAGCATCAGTGCTAAACCTCAACATTTCTGATGCCAGATGGAGAAATCTCATGGGGAATCCCAAGCATCTTCTGACCGTGAGGACCAGGCTGAGAGCAAAATTCCAACTGCCCAGGAGAAGAACAATTTCTTTCGGTTTTTCGATCCAGTTTGGGAAATTTCAAACCATGAGGTTCTCCTAGCACCTGGCAGAAAATTGTTCTTCAGTTTCTGGTCTTCTAAATCCTTTTTCTGCTTGAAAATCTCCAGTTCAGCCCTCCAAAAGCATGGGAGATGCACGATGCAGCTTGGGGTGGTGGCCCAACACCAGCAGTGCTCTTGTCCTCAATGCAATAAATCCAAAATTCCCCATTAAAAAAAAGGCTGGAAAGTTCCCAATCAGCTGCTGCTCCACATCCTGGCTCATGTTTTACCCCAAGTCGCTCCTTGGAGCTGCTGGTGTTGGTCTTGCTGCTATCTGTGGGTCTCCCACCTTCCTGGAGACCTTCTTGCAACCAACTTGAGTGATTTCTTTGCCAAATTATTGAAGAAAAGGGGTGGGTTTTTTTAGCTTTTTGCCCTTCTTCCAGCTCTGCTGATGGGAGAGCAATCTCCTTGCATGAAAATATCCCGGTTGCGTCCTCTGAGCTCTGTCCGTTTACCTGTATCTTCATCCCCAAAATGGGGGAACTGTGTAGTTCTGCATTCCAATGGATGGCTGACGTGCCACAACCATACCCATGGGGCAGCTTTCACACCCCGGCTTGCTGGGAAACCGTATTTTTGGAGCTGTTAACTGGAAAAAAAACCCTGCTCCATCACCCATCCGCAATAACTCGTGGAAGTCCCCCTCTGGTTTTGTTTACTTCTCCATGCACTGAGGGAGTATTTTTGCCACCTGCAGTGAAAATGGTCACCCCCAAAATAGTCCCAGAATAAAACCAAAGCCATTTTGTGCCTCTCTATACGAATTCAGACAAACCACCACCTCGATTTGTTCATCGGGGGGGGTGGGTGTTGCCTTTTTTTCCAGCTTTGCAGGGGGTTTTGGTGGCTGCGGTGCTCACCATGAGATGCTGGAAGAGCCATGAGCGCATGATGTTGGTGGCATGTTTGGGCAGGACGCCCCGCTTGTTCTTGGACTTCTTGTCCTCACCGTCGAGAAGGGAGGTGAGATCCAGGTTCACCTGCAGGGGGAGAGAATTGGCTGAAAATGGCGATGGAGAACCCAAAACATGAGCAAAACCAACCCAAAATGGGAGTGGGGCGAGTGCAGAAAATGGGTACTTGCAGGGAGTGTCCAAAACTCATTTTTTCCCCAAAAAATTTGTATTAATTCTCCATTTGCCCCCAGGATCTGTGTTTAATATCTCAGGGGTTTTGCCAATGCTTTGCAGAGGGCAAGGGGCTGCTGCTCCCTGTGACGGCACCAGCACAGCTGAGGAGCGTGGCAATGACACCGCGAGCGTTTCTGATTTGCAGGAAAACACTTTTACCTTACAAAAAACCAACAAAAAAACCCCCCAAATGACAAAAAAAAACCCCCAACCCAGGTGACTTTTTAAACCTGAGGTTAAAACCCTGCCATTCCCTCACCCCTGGCGAACCTGCGTCCCTCACCCCACCGATTCCCACCATGAGGCGAAACGTTGCCATGGAGTGAAAATTTGCTTCTTTTTCCCCCCCCAACAAAAAAATAAACATCTTGCTGCCAGAGAAGTTTTAATGAGGTTGTGGGAACTGAGCTGAAACCTCAGCGCTCGAGTTAAAAGGGGATTTTTTTATTATTATTATTTATTATTTTTTTTCCCCAGCTCTTCATCAAAACACTTTTCCTGGATGAATTAAACATCAGGCCAGCAGGTCCCTGCGATTCCCCTGGGCTCCAGCTGAATAAATCGTGCTGGCGGCACGAGAAGAGCATCTGGAGGTGCTTGTCCGGGGCTCTCTCCCTGCCCCGATATTCCCTGCGCGCGTGTTTTTTCACACCACAGAGGCTTTTGCTGTGAGACTCGAGCCCGTGATGGAGAGATGTTAAAGAAGAAAAAAAGAAAAAAAGCATTGCACAGGCAGTGAAACCGGCCCTTTTGGTTTTTAAGAGGGTCCTGCAATTAAATTAGGGTGTTTCAGGAAAAAAATGTGCGTGGGGGGATTTTTGCTGATCCATCCCCCCCCAACAAAAAAATAAACATCTTGCTGCCAGAGAAGTTTTAATGAGGTTGTGGGAACTGAGCTGAAACCTCAGCACTCGAGTTAAAAGGGGATTTTTTTATTATTATTATTTATTATTTTTTTTCCCCAGCTCTTCATCAAAACACTTTTCCTGGATGAATTAAACATCAGGCCAGCAGGTCCCTGCGATTCCCCTGGGCTCCAGCTGAATAAATCGTGCTGGCGGCACGAGAAGAGCATCTGGAGGTGCTTGTCCGGGGCTCTCTCCCTGCCCCGATATTCCCTGCGCGCGTGTTTTTTCACACCACAGAGGCTTTTGCTGTGAGACTCGAGCCCGTGATGGAGAGATGTTAAAGAAGAAAAAAAGAAAAAAAGCATTGCACAGGCAGTGAAACCGGCCCTTTTGGTTTTTAAGAGGGTCCTGCAATTAAATTAGGGTGTTTCAGGAAAAAAATGTGCGTGGGGGGATTTTTGCTGATCCACCCCCTGGAAGCAGCTTAGAAATCGATGGATTTTTGCCCCAAATTCCTGGGGAATGTGGGTTTGGAAGAGCTCGCGGGCAACGCAGCTGACAGGGAGAGCAAGTTGTCCTTATAAATCCATTTCTACCCCAAATTGTCAATGCAGCCCCACAGGGAAACCCCATGTAGTTCATTGCAATCCCAAAAAAGGAGCAAAACGAGAGCAAAATGGCTAAAAAATAGCCCCAAAGCCCCAAAGCAAGGAGAAAAATGAGCTTTTTCCATGAGGTATGGCAGTGCCGTACCAGACGGGTGATGCCGCTGATCCCAGATACAGGATATAATAGAAATAATGTATATATTATATGTTATAGAATTAATATAAGTAATATTTGTTACATATTATAAATTATATATCATATGCTATAATATGATATGATACAGCAATAGTATAAGCCTTGATATAATTTTTAGGTACCCCAAAGGCACCCAGCAGATGGATTTAATCAAAGTTTCTTGCTAATTAAAAATTTAGGATACTCCAAGGGTTGAATTTACAGAAAACCCGGGGGTTTTTTGCTTGCTGCAGCAGCGCGGAATATTGCGTCAAATGGAAATGGGAGGTGGGGTGGTCTTACCTGGGCGTTGGGGATCTGCAGGGCACCGGGGGCGATGGCTTGGGCGAGGACTTGGCCCTGCGACGTCACCATCGTCACGGGCTGGTACAAGGCTCCACCTATGGAAAAAAAGGCTCGTGGGGGTATG
>NW_009260185.1:72227-85388 GCF_000687185.1 Egretta garzetta
GGGCGGCAACGCCGCGGGTGAGCTCTGCAGCATCTCCTGCAGCAAAACCAACATTAAACCCATGGATTTTAACAAGTGGGGGGAGCATGCAAGGTTTGCATTTTCCCCCTCCAATAAACACGCCCTGTTTTCTTTTTTTTTTCCCTCTAGCTGATTCAAAATTGCAGAAAAACGGGGGTGGGGGGGTGGTTTGTTTTAATTGAAAAAGAAAAAGGTGGAAAAATAAGAATTTAGACTTTGCAAAGCTGCCACTTTGTGTCTTCCCCGAATGCGTCCTCTTTGTGCGGCCGCGATTCCCCACAAGGCAAAAGGAAAGAAAAAAAAAGAGCATGATTGACGTGAAGGAATTTCTTCAATCTTTCTATAAATTTATATTTTTCTTGGTCTGGAACGAGACGAAGCAGCATCTGCTAAAAGCTGGGGCAAGTGCCACGGTTTCCCCTTGCCAGAACAACAGTAAAATAATAAAAATAAGAAGAATATAACCCAATTTTCTATCATTCCTTGCAGCTTTAAGCTAAATTCTTGCAAAAAAAATGGGCATTTTTTTAGCTGGGTGTTGCAATCTCACTATCAGCCCTGGCTCTGGAGCGGCTTCTGCATGTGAGAAGCAATTGGAAAAAGCGGAATAAATGAGTATTTGAGTCTTTAACGCAATGTTTGGGGAAGGGAAGAGCGCCGCGATTGAGGGTACGGGGGAATGCGAGGCGATGGACTGCAACCTCCCAGCTGGGCAGGGTTTTTGCGTCTTATGCCAATAATGTTTAGAAAATTAACGTTCCCAAATAAGCCCAAGATAACTCACTCTCTCTAATTCGTCCGGCTGTAAGGGAAATAAAACTGCACTCATTTCTTGCAAAAAAATACTGTTCCCCCTTTCCTACCCATTTGCCCATTCTGCCCCAATTCCCTGGTGTCTGACTGGTCCTCAGCTGTGGGACAAAATCTCAACAAAGGGGATTTTTTTCCCCCTTTTTATTCAATTTTCTTTCATTTCGATGCATTTCTCCAGGAATCCTGTTTCATGGCTTAAGAAAAGAGGATTCCTCTGGGCTAGCAACGCGCAACACCACCGGAAGCCGTGGCCAGGTTGGAAAAAGCCGTAGCTCCTTTTTTCTTCTCCATGAAACTACAGAGGTGGGACTTTGAGCGCACAGATCAATGAATTTTATGCTGTGGGATGACGTGGGTGCATGGCTCAGCAAGGAATTGGGGTACCCTTGCGTCCACGTCGATGTGTTCCCAGTTGCTGGAGGAACGATGTCATTCTTGGTCCCTTTTTTCTTTGCTTTTCCCCTTTACGCTCACGCCTTTTCCCCACCAGTCGCCACCGATTTGCCTGGGCAGTGGTTCTGAATAAACCCCGATTTCCCTGTGTGCTTTTGCTATTGAAATCCCTCGCTGCACCTTCCCCTCTCGTCATGCCGAGCCCAAAATGTCGCAACCGATGCGTCTCCACGTGTTATTTTTGTCCTCTCCATTGATGAGCTGAGTATTATTTGCCTGGAAATTTTGCTGCAATTGCTGTGAATTTTTGCTTCGCCTCCCAGACGTTCCTTTTCATAGCTAAATTAATTAAAAAAATGCAAATATGCTGCAAAATACTTCTATTTTTTTAATACCCCTTCCCCATCTCCAGCTTTTTTGGGGAAATGGGTTTTGATTTGAAAAGTGAGGATTGAAAAAAAATCAGAAAGCAAAAACCGGTTGCTTCTGCATGGACTTGGTCTTGGCTTTTGCTAAAGTGTCCGGCTAACAAACCCAGTGGAAATATTCCTATAAATCCAAATGCGGTCCTTGGAGAACCTCACAAAGGAGTCAGGGGTGACCAGAGATTTGGTCTAGCCTGAAGACCTCCAGCTTTCCTCTCTTGCCTTGTTTTCCCATGATTCCCCCAAAAGAAGGGCATCCAGAAGTGCATCAGGAAGAAATAACTTGGGTTATGGGAAAATGGGAACAAGAAGCTGCTGTTTCCTGATTCAGTGGTCAAAGCCACTTTCAGCCGCTTTTTACGATGACAAAATTTGCTTTTTTTAGGTGGCGTAGAGGAAAACTGTCCCAAAACACCATCGCAGTGGTGTCCAAAAAGGCAGAATATTGATAATTATTAGAAAAAAGCAACGAAAGAAATTCATGGTGGTTCTGCAACATCACTGTGAAACCAAGGGTACCCGAAGAAATTGGAGGCCCTGCCTTAAAATAAATATAGATATCTCCAAGAAGTTTTAAAAAATATATTTTTGCGTACTAATTGCCTTGGATCGCAAATGCCAGCCAAATTTGTATCACGCTCATGATTTTGCCGCAGTGGAAAATATTTTATATTTTAGGACTCAAAGAAGTTGGAATGTTTCCGACGATTTTGGAGCTTGAGTGTAAAGAATGGATCACTAGGTGTCTCTGCAGATCCACAGCTCAGCATTGACCTTCCGTGGCTCCATGGCAAAACACGATTTCTCCGAATTAAAAGTCACTTTCATGAAGAGAAAGATGTGGTACGTATTACATCGCACAGAAAAAACCCCCTTTCTCGTCAAAGACCAAGTGCCCAAGTGCGAACGAGTGCCAAAATTCAGTGCCTTCCCCTTGTGCTTTATGATGCAGCAATTTATTTTTTGGGTGGCACATGTGTAAAAAGTTCTGGCTCATCCTGACTTTGTGAAATTTATTTGTGCTTGAGGAAAGCTGGGGAAAATTTGGGTGAGTTGGAGAAAAAAGGAACCTGTGAGTTCACCAAGAGTGAGAAACAGCAAAACTGTAACCGTTCTTTTATAGGGTCAGTGGATGCTTGCCAAGGTATCTCCTATAAAGTAGATACCGTATTTTTACCATTGACCTCTAATAGTTGGGATTAAGACTGAACTGTGTTCGGTGTTGGGCCCCTCACTCCAAGAAAGACATTGCATTGCTGGAGCCTGTCCAGAGGAGAGCAACAAAGCTGGGGAGGGGTCTGGAGCACAAGTCTTACGAGGAGCGGCTGGGGGAGCTGGGGGGGTTCAGCCTGGAGCAGAGGAGGCTGAGGGGAGCCCTCATCGCTCCCTACAACTAAAGGGGAACGGTTGGGCTGGGGGAGCTTCAAGGGCTTTGCCAACCCAAACAATTCTATGATTCTAAGAGTTGGCCAAACTCAAACTCATGTAAGAGTACTCGTAGAGCTCCTTTGTGGATGGATGGGTGGATGAATGGAGACAAAAAAAAAGTTGGCTTTAAAGAACAGAAATCCACAGGACAAACTTGGATAAATTAGGATCTGTACACAGAAGTACTGCATCGAGTCAGGCCAACCCAACCGTCAGCCTCCAGCCACCAGCAAGATGGGGAGGAAGACAAGAAGAAGCAATGATGACCTGAAAATGCCCACATAAACACTGCCAATGCGCAACTCAAAATGAGAGCTGAAAAACACAAGATTTAATCCAATTTAAACATCCCTGGCACTGCTGTGATTCCCAATACAATTGGCTTTGTGGTGGTTTTTTTTTTTCCTTGCAGGTGAAGTCAACTGGAGAGCAATGAGGACCACTTTGATGTTCAAGGAAAGTTGAACTCATTAAGTGTTAGGTTAAATTGGCTTCTCCTATGCGGGCATGCAAGAAGCACCTCTCCTCTCCTCATCTGAAAAAATCAAAAAATATTCATTAAATGAGGGGAGGGAGTTAAAAACTGTCTGATGAGGGCTCAAGGGAAAGGAATGAAGCCAGGTGAAAAACAACCCAGAAAAACAGAAGAAGGGGAATTGCTTGGTGGAGTTGCAGGCCAAAGAGGCTAAAACTCCTCCTCAAAACAAAGCAGAGCACAAAATGAGAAAGCGATGGAGAAAACGGGGGGGAAGAATGTCTGTAAGGTCACAAAGGTTCAATGCAGGCTCACAGCATAGGAAAAACAGTAACTTTTCACCCAAACCTGGCCAACACCAGAAGTCATCATCTCCAGACTTAGTGACACGAGAAGATTTCAGCAGCAGTGGAAACGCCTCTGTTGCCCAGGTTTCCTGTCATGCACCTGGTGCTCGCTCATCTTTCAATCACCTCCAGGTATTTTTGCATTTCTTGCATTTTTCACCTTAGAAAGTATAAATCGCACCAAGCCAAGGGCCGTCCTTTTTGGATACACCAGGGAAATCCAACCGCCATTCTCCCACGACGACGTTTTGACAGGTCCAACCATTGTTTTCTCAGTTTTGGTTGATGTCTTTGTTATTGTGTATCCATAATTTTTTCAGCAGGCTTTTCCATGGTAAAAAACTTCACAAAAAAGGGAAATATTTCGCTTTCATGACCAGCCTGGTGTATCTGCTCAAAGCTCATCCCATATCCCTAGAAAACCTATTTTCTGAGAACCCTCATTCATTGATATGAATCACATTTCCATTATTTAGATTTTTTTTTTTTAATTCCTAAATTAGTGTCCCCTTAGCTGTTTCACCTGCCCTGAGCATGAGATTAATAGGCCGATAATTAGCAAAATCATCCCGCTTGCCATTTTTTCAACATTGATCCCACGATTCTTCAGGTCTCTGGAGCATTCCCAGCCGTTAAAACTCAACCGATGAATATGGAGTATATTTCCACCCATTTTTTTAAGCTTTAGTCACGCAAACTCAAGTACATTCAACGAGTCAAAGCACTCAGGTACTTGGCATTGTTTGGGTGGATAAGCAGAAAAAATGTGACGTTATTTCATCACTGGTACGTCATCCGCATCCAATGACCAGATGAGATGGTGGCTCCTTCTGGTCTACCACTGTGAATATTTCAGCAAGCATTTCCCCTCCAGTTGGGTCTTTCTTGGGTGTGTTCCCATTTATTTAGCAACTGCCTCCAAATCCTCACTTGAATTTCTCAACTTTAGAGTCTTGCCCGGAAGGGAAACACCAGCAGCTCCGGGTTTGCAGGAATCAGAGGTGCTTGGTACCTCTCCATGGGCCTGATTATTTTCCAAAGACTTGTGCTAATTTTCTGATACGATCCCCACCTCTTTGTGAAGCGCTAAATCCTCATTACTTTTCCTGACCGATGCATTCTAATTAGATCAACACTTTAAAAAAAAAAAAAAAAAAAGGAAAAGAGGAAAAAAAAAAAATCACAATAGCCACAGGACGGCTTTCCATCTCATTAACTCCCTCACTTATTATTTTCATGAAAATTACTGATAAAAAACGTGCATCTCCATTTGCTGGGACCAGGAGCTTCGTCGGCTCCTATCTAACATCTCTCTCATCACCCGGGATGCGAGCTGTTGCCATGGCGACGCACAATAATAGAAACTAATAAATTACAAACGAGATGCTCGTTGAGCAATTATTGTTCTCTTTTATGCAAGTGTCTTGCTAATTTTGATCATAAGGAATGCTACCATAAAGCGGTGAAGGGATAATAAGTCCATTTCTAGAGATTATTAGGAAATAGAGAGAGGCTGGGGGTTTTTTTAGATCAATGATTAAGTGGTTTGGTGCTTTCAGGGAACCCAAGTAAGAACTCAAACTTTTTGGGGGGCTTTTCCCTCCCTGTGCTGGGGGAAGAAAGTGGCCACAAGGATCACACTGGGAGCTTCAAACTCTGCAGCATGTGGAGCTGAGCTGCTGAAATTCCCTTTTTTCCCCTTCCACCACCCTAAAAATGTCTTGAAAAGCCCTAAAAAAGTGTGTGTGTGTCCCTCCTTTTTGGGGAACAGCTCCACAAGCTGCCTGGGGACGCCCTGGCTTATTTTAAGTTGGCTGCAGTTATTTCTGGTGGGATTGTGCAACCCCAAATTTCATTTCCCCCCCCGCCAAAAAATTCAGTATCTGAGAGAAATCCCTAAGGGACACCCAATGCTGCATCACTGAAGTTTTTTGGGATGCAGCCAACCAACATTCATTCCCTGCACTACAAATGCACATGCAAATCCCCACGCATGGGCAGCTTTTTTTCCAAATTTTAAGTTAAAATCCCTTATTTTGCCCCAAACCCCACCAAGGTGCAGCTCAGTTTGGCCATTTCAGTTGGCATTTCGGTATTTCCTGGGCATCTCCTTGTACCTTCCCACTCTGCTTGAGACACCAAATGTTTTTTTCCTCCCAGCTAAGACCCAAATTATGCAAAAAAAACCATCAAGGTGGGAATGTTGATCACGCTGGGGGAGAACTGCAAGATGTGCTGGGGCAAAAAAGGAGCAGCAAAGCCAAAAAGGGCTATCTCAGACCCAAAAATCTGCACAGCTGCCTTGAAACGAAGACAAGAATGGGAAGAGAGGAAGTGGTGGAGAAAAAACATGGTGTTTCTGTCCCTTCTGGGGTTTTTCGGGAAAAAGTGCAAAATTCTTGTCCATTTTCCCATGCGCTTGCACGGCTTCTGCAATTCCTTCCCCCCACATTTCATCGCTGCAACGTAAGAGCTTAGGAGAAGTCCTCACACCTCTGTTTTGTAGAGACACAAACACTGGGCCATGACTAAAAATGAAACGAAAAAAAATCACCGCCGTGTCATTGCAGCATGAGAAAGATATGGGTTATTTTTAATTATTTTCCTCACTTAGGGATCGATTTTGATGAATTTCCAGGAGGCCACAAGAGCTGCAGAGCAACCCCCCAACGTCACTGGCCTGACTCACCCGTTGGCCAACATGCAACGATGGTGATTACAGGCAATTTTAAGGTGTTACCTGGGGGTGGAGGCTGATGGAGGAGGGGTTGGGGGAGTAGGGCCCCCCCAGGTCGTTCCTGAGTAGGTTGTCACTGTGCATCTTGGTTTTGAGGCAGGTGATGTAGCGGTTGCAAAAGTCCTTGCACAACTCATTGACCTTCTCCAGCTCCAAGAGGTGGATGCGCAGCACCTGGATTGCCTTCACCATCTATGCAAGGACATGATGGCAGCATTAAAATATTTTTTTTTTCTCAACACATTGCAAAAAAAACCCCAAAAATCAGTATTCTCACCCAAAATCTAACCTGGAACCCATCCCTACAGTAGAATCAAATGCGTTTCCTTTCTCAACACGCAAAAAAAAGCCAAAAAATCAATATTCTTGCCCAAAACCCATCCCAGAGCCCATCCCTCTGCACCTCTGCATTTCTTTTCCCTCGCCATTAATCATATCTCCAAAATCCCAAGAAGCCAAAATTGACGACGATTACCATTGCCTTCATGGGAATCACTCCCTGTGCCCCAAAAAAGTCCAAGCCAAAGCCCTGGATGTCAAAAAGTGCTTGGTTATTCTCTGGAGGCCACTTCTTCTAACAAGGTTATGGGGCTGCAACTCCACTGTAAGCTGTTGCCGGTGCAAAGCCTGGGCCTCGTTAAAACGTACCCCATAAACATTAAAAAATTTACACATAAAACATTCCTCTCGCTGAGCTGAAACCTTAAGTTTTACAGCCGCTGTTTGAAATCTTGCATAATATATAAAATTTCAGCTATTCACTCCGGGGCAATAAATCCGGTTTTATGTAACAAAGCGTCTTTGCATTTCAAAGGGTGTTTTTAACTTGCAAATTTTAGTGGTCATCTTTACAAACTGCGAGTCGCCACGGTTGGGAAACATCCCGAAAAATCCAGGGCCAAACTCGAGTAGCGGCTCCACAACAGAGAAAGTGAATTTTCAGTTGGCAACCAACAAGGATGATGGGTTGTAGCTGGAAAAAAAATCCTTTTATTTTGCTTTTTTTGGCTTATTTTGGCTTTTTTTTTTCTCCTCTGCTGTTGGCGTAGGCAAAGTGCAAGGTGGAAGCGTCGCGCCCTGACTCTCCGCATCCTCCCAGGGCTCAACGGCCATGAAAGTCAATATTCAAGGGCAAAGGCAAGAAGACCTGACACATATATGTATAAAAAATAAATCTCTCAATTATCTCAGCTCATTTGCTTAGGGTCTCATTTTATGTCCCTGCTCCGCTGCGCCGTATATCTGTCCGGATAAAGAGTTACAGTCCGACGGCGTACGTGTGCGGGGTTGTAAAAAATACAGATGCTGAATTAATTGACTGTGTGGCACTCGGCAGCTGATTGAGTTGATAATGGTGAGATCTGACCTTTTTCTAATTTCTAATTATGTGCATCTCAGCGGTGAGGAATACATGACTCTTATTCTAATGATAGCTAATGCTGCTGGCCTTTTCATCCCTGCTTTGCCATCGCCGACTTCCGGGGGTTCGGTGGTGTTAAGAAAAAAACCAAAACAACCAAAAAAATAACCCAAAAAAAGGGACGCTGCAAATAGGGGAAAAGTGTCAGCTCAGGAACAGGCAGGAATGAAGAGGTTTGAGCGCTACGGGGCTTTTTCATCCAAAATTCCCTCCCGTCGGCGCTTCCCACCAACAGGAACAGCGCTTCTTCAGCATCACATTAACGATCTCCTCTGTCTTGACAGAGGCCAACCACACGGAGCAATTTGGACAGCTTTTGGAGAGGTTCTGGGCATTGGAGAGAACATATACGTACAGATGTGTCCCAGAAATGGGGCAAAATACGTCTATACGTGGATACGAATATATCCAGCACTGCAAGATCATGCATGGGATCAGTGCAACTGCCCCCAGTCAGATTTCACCTCAGCAACAAGAGGTGGTCCAAAACATGCCCCAAAACCAGGACTGGTGGGGGTTTATTTTAAGAAACCACAAAAACCCAGTGAAAATAGGCTCTGTGGGCATGTCTCCTGCACCGACCATTCAATATGTGTTGGTTTTCCCAAAAAAAATTTTAAGATTTTTTTTTATCGTCAGCTGGCTTCATCTCTCTCCTCTTGCCTGATCATTGCACCCATTTTTATGTCATTTAATGTGATGGGGGGTTTTTTGGTGCTCCTCAACATTTGGTCCCAAAACAGAAATAATCCAAAACTTTGCTTTTTTTGGTTGCTTGTCCCAGAGCAATTTCTGTTCTCAGCCATAAGACATTGTGGGGCTTTGCATGGCCTGTAGCACTTTGGAGGGCTTTCCACAGGCTGCTAAGCCACTCTTGATTCAGGGATGTTGCAAAACTCCCCTCCATGAGCTGAAGTCGGGTGTAAAAGATGCGGGATTTCAATACATCTTGGAACTGTTTCTTGTGGGTTTAGGGAAGTGATGGTTTTTGCACTTGGATGAGCATTGGGTGTTCTTCCCTTCATGACAGGCTGTTGGACAAACTCATCTCCTTGAGATCTCCAATATTTGGAAAAAGCTGTCTGTGAACTTCCCAATTTTGCTTCTTTTCTGGGATGGAAACACATCCCAGCGATCACAGCATCCCTCAGGGAAGGTGTTTTGCTCTTTGCAAGACCAAAAGTGGGTGAAATTGCCTCTTCTGTCATTAAAAATCTGCTTGCGGAGCGCTGTGCCACAGACCAGTCCACCCACACACTTGCCATGGACACCACATGTGGAGGCTTCCAGGACAAAATAATGGGATTTGGGGATGTTTCCTGAGGTCCCCAGAAGAGAAAAGCTCCACTCCAGGCAGAGGCTTCTGAGGAACCTTCCAGCAGCAATGGGTACGGTACAAAATTTGGGTTGCTACAACAGGGAAGCCACCAAAACCAGTCCAAATTATCCCAAACCATTGATGTGCATCACCCTTTTTGGAAAAAGCTCTTATTTTGCCTTGTTTCTAGGACAAGAGCTGGCCATCACACTTGAAACAAGAATGCAGACACTATTGCGTGTTGCACCGAAGAGCAGTAGCTCCTGCAGAGGTTGCAAGTTTGGGGGCACAAACCAGCCATCAATCTTGGCTGTTCCCAAGAAATGCATTGACCCCGTGATGTTTGTGCAGGAAAACTAGCCAAAAATTGGGCAGGGGTTTGTTCTCACAGGCAATAGTATGGAAAAGGTCTCAGAGAAGCTCCTGGAGAAGGTCTCACAAGGTCTATGGAGAACATTGCCAAGGTGGCCAATGCTACAAACGGAGCCCCAAGACGTTGCCCAAGGTGGTACAACTCCAGAATTTGTTCCTCACCCCCTACCTTCTTCCCATCCCCCCCAAAACCATCTGCCAAGCCTCTACCAGGTTGTCCAGCTCAGGGTCATCACTGAAGAAGGGCTTGTGCTCCTGCTCCTGCTGGTGGACAAAGTTCTCGATGTCGACGTCGAAGCTGGCCGAGGTGATGCACTCGGAACCCTGAGTTGCCTGCTCGCACTTCTCAAAGAGCAGAGTCAGCAGCGGGAACAGCGGGTGCCTGCAGAGGACAAAGGAGACCCCTGCATAACGCCCACTGCTTCAGGTCCCACGCCCATTTTTATCCCACACCATGCATCCATCCCCTCCCAGCTTGCAAGAGCCTGCTGGTGCAAAGCTCACGCCCAAGCCAATGCTGGAAGTGCTCCCTCTAGACCTTTTCCAACAATAAAAAAATAAAAATATTTTTTAAATTGCAAAATTCACCATCTTCTCCACCAGGCAACGACTTCTCCCAATGCCTTGGTGCTTTTCATCATTGCACCAAAGCCAACATTCCCAAAATATTTTGCCATGGGCAAAAAGGTTTGGCTTCAGGGTGGGTGTCTCAGAGCCATCTGCTGTGCTGGTGGCTTTGCGTTTTGGGGCTAGACATCAGGACCCGCTCATCCATGTCAGTATTTTACCCCAAAATGTCTCTCTTGGTTGGAGATGCTGGGTGGGGATGAGCTGGAATGTCTAGGTGCCGGCGGCATCCTTTGGACCAACCTTGCTATGGGTTGCTCCTCCACCAAAAGGTCTCTTTGCACCTCCGTCAAGCACATCCATGTCCATGCACGAAGTTAAGGATGGGTCAAACCCCATTGAGTTCTCACCACACGATGACTCTTAGAAACCAAAGATTCACAGTTCTTCTTGCTCTAATGATGACGCTAAATCAGTGCACTATAAAATGCAAACATTGCACCCACTGTCCGTGCACGCAGAGAAGGGGATGAAGCCCATGAGTCCACAAAACCCTCAATGAACCTCTCCAGTTGTGGAATTTAAAAAAAAAAAGAAAATATTAAAGTATTCATGGAGCCTTTTTGGGGAGAAATGCGAAATGCTGATGGTCTTCCCCAGCACTCCCAGTTATTCCAGCACAATGGGGTTTGCTCCACCATTTTATCCCCCCAAAATGGCCCAGAAGATGATTAGGAGTCCCTTCCCACTGGTCTTTTCTGAGCCAGAGGCAGGCGAAGGGGTTAAACCCCTCAGCTAAGTCTTCATTTGTAGCCGCTAATACCGCAGCATATTATAGTTTAATCTGTCCTGATCCTGGTTTAATGCAGGATTCGCCAAGGCTGGAGCAGAGAACGGAGAGGGGGGGAAATAATTTCATAATTTCGGCAGCCCCGCCGGGGCTTAGCCCAGGGATATGAAAGGCAAATTCCAGGCGGCGAGCTGAGTTATTGGGACTTACGATCCGGGGGCTCAGCGGCAGGTGCCCGCTGCCATTTCCAGAGCCGCTCCATCAATTAGGAGCAAAAGCATGGAATTACCCCAAGGATGGGGTTGGGTTGGGTTTGGGTTTTTTTTCGGAGGGGGGATTGCAGCCCCTGAGCAATTTGTAGCCCCTCTGCTTTGAGGGCTTGCACCGACCAAGGGGGGATTACGACCGCTGCCGGCATCGCCCCGCGTTGCTCGGTATTAATAATTGGGGCAAAGCTGCCACTGACCCCTGTGGATGTCTGGGAGCGCTGGCAGGGAGGAGGAGGGGGCAGCACGCGGCCGAGGGGAGGATGGTTTGCTTTTTGGTCAGGAATAAAATAAAATAAAGTAAAATAAATAATAGAATAACATAAAATAAATAAAATAAAATAAAATAAAGTAAAATAAAATAAATAAATATATAATAAAGCGGAATTTCATTTAAGTAAGAGCTGAGCTGGCATTTAAAAGGCTGCGGGGTCCGACCATTTACCAGGCTGTATTTGCAGGGGAGGATTAGCTCGTGCATCCATATTCGAGAATTAACAGCCATTCTCTGCCTCTGCTCCACAGCTTGGCACTCTGTGCTGGTTCCCCCCATTTGGGTTGCTGCTTAAAATATTATCTTTTTTTTATTTTTTTTTTAACAGCTACTAAATGACCCAAATCCTGGCAGCTACTTGATGTACCTTCCTCAGGGTCACTGCATTGCCACATCCAACCTGTGTCATGCCCTCCTCAGCACCCCTGCCCATCTGAGGTGACTTTGATAAAGTTTTTGGGAGCAGGAGGAAGAGGGACAGTCTTGCCACATCTTCCATCCACACTCCTAATCCTCTGTAACCCTTTTACCGTTGTCTCTCTTCACCAGATTACCATCTTGACTGCTCCTTTCATCCCAAAGGGTGAAGGATAGGGATCCCATGTGTCCTTACCAAGTGTAGAGCCTGGCCTCTTTCTCCTTCACATCCTCCTTCAGCCCTAGCCTGGGACTGGCTGGGAGCCCATCAGCCAGCTGCTGCTACCCATCCTTCCCCAGCTCTCCTGGCTCCTCCAGTCACTGCTGCCCGGGAAGAGGCCAGTCCTTAAAGCAGAGGGCACTCTGGGGGTGTGCGCATGTGGCTCTACCTGTTCATTCTCTCTACTTAGCTCCAAGGACCTCTGTGCTGATGCTTGAAGGAGTGGAGGTAGGTTACATGAGAGGCGAGAGGCCACTCGTTACCAGGGGGCTTCCCCATTCCTGCCCCTGCCTTGGTGGAAGGTTTGGCTTCAGGGTGGGTGTCTCAGAGCCATCTGCTGTGCTGGTGGCTTTGCGTTTTGGGGCTAGACATCAGGACCCGCTCATCCATGTCAGTATTTTACCCCAAAATGTCTCTCTTGGTTGGAGATGCTGGGTGGGGATGAGCTGGAATGTCTAGGTGCCGGCGGCATCCTTTGGACCAACCTTGCTATGGGTTGCTCCTCCACCAAAAGGTCTCTTTGCACCTCCGTCAAGCACATCCATGTCCATGCACGAAGTTAAGGATGGGTCAAACCCCATTGAGTTCTCACCACACGATGACTCTTAGAAACCAAAGATTCACAGTTCTTCTTGCTCTAATGATGACGCTAAATCAGTGCACTATAAAATGCAAACATTGCACCCACTGTCCGTGCACGCAGAGAAGGGGATGAAGCCCATGAGTCCACAAAACCCTCAATGAACCTCTCCAGTTGTGGAATTTAAAAAAAAAAAGAAAATATTAAAGTATTCATGGAGCCTTTTTGGGGAGAAATGCGAAATGCTGATGGTCTTCCCCAGCACTCCCAGTTATTCCAGCACAATGGGGTTTGCTCC
>NW_009260185.1:85437-89432 GCF_000687185.1 Egretta garzetta
ACCCCCTCCCCCCGGGTCTTTTCTGACCCAGAGGCAGGCGAAGGGGTTAACCCCCTCAGCTAAGTCTTCATTTGCAGCCGCTAATACCGCAGCATATTATAGTTTAATCTGTCCTGATCCTGGTTTAATGCAGGATTCGCCAAGGCTGGAGCAGAGAACGGAGAGGGGGGGAAATAATTTCATAATTTCGGCAGCCCCGCCGGGGCTTAGCCCAGGGATATGAAAGGCAAATTCCAGGCGGCGAGCTGAGTTATTGGGACTTACGATCCGGGGGCTCAGCGGCAGGGGCCCCCTGCCATTTCCAGAGCCGCTCCATCAATTAGGAGCAAAAGCATGGAATTACCCCAAGGATGGGGTTGGGTTGGGTTTGGGTTTTTTTTCGGAGGGGGGATTGCAGCCCCTGAGCAATTTGTAGCCCCTCTGCTTTGAGGGCTTGCACCGACCAAGGGGGGATTACGACCGCTGCCGGCATCGCCCCGCGTTGCTCGGTATTAATAATTGGGCCACAGCTGCCACTGACCCCTGTGGATGTCTGGGAGCGCTGGCAGGGAGGAGGAGGGGGCAGCACGCGGCCGAGGGGAGGATGGTTTGCTTTTTGGTCAGGAATAAAATAAAATAAAGTAAAATAAATAATAGAATAACATAAAATAAATAAAATAAAATAAAATAAAGTAAAATAAAACCCCATGGTTTTCCTTCACTCTCTAAAGTGACAAACACTGAGGAATAACCACCCAGGAATATAAGTGAAAAAGTGGAGGAGGTCTGTCTGCCTGAGCAAAGTCAGGAAAGGCACTCCGCCCAAGGCTTGCGGCAACTGAGAGGTTGTGAGGAGTATATGACAAATATGTCTGCTTATTTATATCAGTGGGACTTTGATAGGACATTGTTTCACATGGAAAAAATTGATTTTTCACAGCAGTAGTGAACAGAATGTCATAATGCTAAGTTTCATAAAGCGACTAAAGCACTGACACCAGCCGTTTCATGAAATGCCTGACACTTTTAGACATTTCATATAATGACTCAGTGGAACAGTTAAATAGTGTAATAGAATGCCTATAATTCCAGGAATGACTTTCAGTCATCTCATGAAATGAATGATTTCACAAAATGACTGTAAGGTATTTATAAAAACTTCACAGTGAGCTATGAAACAGGTGCTGTACCAGGGAATCCTCCAAATAAACGGGCTGAACCAGCCCTGACATTTTCCTGCAGGAGAGAGGTCGTTCGCAGCCACTAATAAAAAGGATTTGACATGGGCTAATAAAGAGAAATGGATTCCTCTAATGGCCTAATTCCGCACCTTCGGAGGGCTCCGCCTGCCTGCCGGCGGCACCGTGGGCGCACCGCAACGTGCTTTTTTCTATTTCCCCAGCTCCGATTTGCACCTTTCCTCCCTCCCCCCAAAAAAATAGGAAATAAAGTGAACACAAAGATGTTTCCCACTTGGAAAAATCCAGTTTGCAGTGCTGGGGTGGTTTAGGCATCAGTTCCCACAGGAGCATCATCTTTACCGGTCCAAAATCCGTCGGGAAGTCCCAGCTCCGCTGTTGCGTAAAGTGAAGAAAATACTTTCGCTGGGAAAAAAATTGCAGCAGGGAAGCGACGCTGCTGGACCAGCCCCGGCACAGACGCTCCCAGGCCCAGCAGGGAGGGGGAGGACTCGTTTTTTTCCTTTTTTCCCTATTTTTTTAATGGGCGATAAACCTCCCGCTGGAGCATAAAACCCGACGGGGTGACTTGTCCAGCGCCTTTTATATTCCCCATCGCGTTTTCCCGGCAATTTCCCTCCAGGTTGATCGACCGACGCTTGCAGCTGATGCCTTCTGCCTTGGTGCAGTTATGGAAAATTAACAAAAATCCGTTGTTTTCGGCGGAGGGTAGAGGCTCCACACCCCCCCGTGTGCATTTGATGGCTAATGACATGCACAAAACCCAGATTAACCGCTCTGTAGGTGAATATTCAGATATTCAGAGATCTTTTCAGAGATAAAAATATATTTGGGCTGGTACCCAAAAATAAGCATCCAGGTTTGGGCAACCACATCCATGCCTGGGACCGCCCAGCAGGTTTTTTTCCCCACTTTTCTGGGTGGGCAATACCCCCAAAAACAGAATTTCTGGCATTTTTTTGCCCCTCCACTGAAGGCTGTAAAAATGCCAAAGGGTTTTTCGGTTCTCGTTATCCCATGAACGCTGCAAAAATCCTCGGAGGAGAGCGAGGAGAAGGGGTGGTTCTTCTGGAATCACTTCTTTTGTCTTGGGAAAATTCTTTCCATCACTGCAAAAACCCAGGAGAGCGGCGTCGAGGAACCCTTGGTTTATTCCAAGCCTTCTTCGCATTCGTGATATTTGCATATTTCAGTCAAAATATTTTAATTCCTTCACTTCCGAGCTGCATTTGTTTGCTTTACAAACCCCTCCAGTCCTGGCCATTAACAGGGGGTTAATCCTCAACCCTAAACCTTACTCCTAATTATAATATTATACATTGCTTGTGCATCGTTACTGTATACATTGTAATACTGTAAATAATGACATATCACTTATATCATTATATATTACTTATATAATTACACTATTTACATAATTATAATGTGACTTATTACAATTATACCATAACACCAGGGCATCCATTACATTATCTATTCCAATCTCCAAAGGGACAAAAAAAAAGGGGGCTGGGGGGGCTCCTCCGTCCCGCGCCCACCCCCCGCGCGGGTGCATCTACTGCACACTTCAGGTTCATACGCAGCTTTGTGCCTTCCGCGTGCTTTTTAGGCCCAAAATCACACGGTTTTGCCAAAAAAAAGAACCAACCCAGCTAATTTGGGTTCTCTGGGGGCGTGAGGATCTGCAAAACCAGGTCCCCGAAGGAGCTCCACCCCCGTGCGCCATTATCGGTTGTTATTCTTGCTAAAACGGAGCTAATTGCTAATCCCGGTGTGTTAATTAATGCATTTGAGTAACAGCGGATCAATAATGCCTTTTACTAACGAACGCATCAACAAATCAATGCATTAAGCAACGCATTAATTAATGCATCGCTGCATGAATGCATTAATAATGCATTCAAATAACCAATGCAGCAGTGAACCAATGTGTTTCTTAAGGCACTAATTAATTAAGGCGCCCCGGTATCAGCTCGCATCACCTGTAGACGGCTCGCTTGTCGGCCTCCAGCTGCGCCTGGGGGTCGCCGGCCGTGGAAGAAAAGAAAAGAAAAGAAAAGAAAAGAAAAGAAAAGAAAAGAAAAGAAAAGAAAAGAAAAGAAAAGAAAAGAAAAGAAAAGAAAAGAAAAGAAAAGAAAAGAAAAGAAAAGAAAAGAAAAGAAAAGAAAAGAAAAGAAAAGAAAAGAAAAGAAAAGAAAAGAAAAGAAAAGAAAAGAAAAGAAAAGAAAAGAAAAGAAAAGAAAAGAAAAGAAAAGAAAAGAAAAGAAAAGAAAAGAAAAGAAAAGAAAAGAAAAGAAAAGAAAAGAAAAGAAAAGAAAACTCAGGTTTATTGCACTTTCCCGCCCAGTTTTGCAGCTTCTGCACTGAATTTTTAAAATTTAGGAGGAGGCAGCCCCGTGGTGGGCTCTGAGCAGGGCGGTTTGGGGAGTGGGTGAGAACACATTTTCATTTCACCTAATCCTGGGAAGAGCAGGACTGGTTTTTTCCCACCTTTTCCACTTTTTACACTGGGGAAAATACAGGAAAAATAATCCCGGCATCCTTAGTGCACCGCCAGCAGAGCAGAGGCGGGGGTCGTTCATTAAGGGACGCTTTGCAGAGGGCCTAGATTAGATCAGCTGCAACGCTCCTCTCATAGAGTCACAGAACCATGGGATCGTTTGGGTTGGCAAAGCCCTTGAAGCTCCCCCAGCCCAGCCGTTCTCCTACCCCTGCCAGCCCACCCCCAAACCCTGGCCCTCAGCACCGCCTCTGCCCGGCTGTTAAATCCCCCCAGGGCTGGGGACTCGACCCCTTCCCTGGGCAGCCCCTTCCAGC
>NW_009260185.1:89629-91813 GCF_000687185.1 Egretta garzetta
TACAAGCCAGGATGCCGCTGGCCCTCTTGGCCACCTGGGCACCCTGCTGGCTCCTATCCAGCCCCCTCTCCACCAACCCCCCCAGGGCCTTTTCCGCCGGGCAGCTTTCCAGCCCCTCTGCCCCACGCCTGGAGCGCTGCCTGGGGTTGTGGTGACCCCAGGGCAGGACCCGGCCCTTGGCCTTGTTGACCCTCACCCAACTGGGCTGGGCCCATGGATCCCGCCTGGCCAGGTCCCCCTGCAGAGTCCCCCTGCCCCCCAGCAGATCCACACTCCCACCCAGCTCGGTGCCATCTGCAAATGGACTGGGGGTGCCCTTGATCCCCTCGCCCAGGTCATGGATAAAGATGTTGAACACGACCTCCTGCCCGCTGCGGGTTTTGTTCAAAGCAGGTCTCGTTGTCTGGACTCACAGACGTTTTAAACTTCCTTCCAGAATTACGTGAGTCTCTTCCAACCCGCTAAGCCCAGGGATGAATCATTTTTGTACTGTGAGAAGCCAGCCAAGAAAAAAAAATCAACCTTTTTCTCTTTTTGCCGGTGCCCAAATTGCCCGTCTTTGCCCCTGGTGCTGTCCCAGATCCCAGATCCCCAATGGGAATCGCAAGGTGCCGAGGCTGGAAATCCACAGGCAGAATTGTATCTGCTGTGTGATAAATCACTCTGCTACCTAACGTTTTGCAATGCCTTTAGTGAAATGTATGGATTTACGATGTGAGGCGCATGCGTGCCCCAGCGCGCATGCAAATCACTGAGCACCCAGCACCCCCAAAACTGCCGCTTGTGGAGGATCACCCATATTTATGGGCAGTGTCCACTTGAAATTAGCAATTGCATCCAAGAAATCGGAATTATTTGCTGCAGATGGGGCCGGCATAAGCCACGCGATGCGTGGTTTTATCAAGATTTGGTTAAAAGAAAAAGAAAATTCCGTGAGAGTTTTAATCGATTCGGGTTTAAATACCTCAGCAGCCCCCCCAGTCTGGTGGTTTTAGCTCAAAATCTCAGTGGGAAGTGGATGCCAGGCGGGTGTTTGGGTGCTCTGGGGTCGAAACGCCGTGGGAATCATTAGCGTTTGCCTGTTTTCACCAGTAAACGTGCAACCCTGGGGAGCAAAAAGGCTCTGCCTCTTGCTAAGTGGTGTATCTAGCGTTTCATTGCTCGTCTGGTTTATTTAGGTATGCACGTCTGTGTCTCGTTATCTATAAATGAAATCTCCATATATATTATATATTAGAGAGAGATGTATTATATTGAGATATCTATTATATTGAGATATCTATTATATTGAGATATCTATTATCTATTATCATCTATCATCTATTATCTACTATCTGTTTTCTATCATCTATCACATATCATATATGATATATCATATATCAAATATCACATACCATATATTGTATATTATATATCATATATCAAATATCGTATATCTTATATCATGTATCGTGTGTATTGTCTAATATACTTATATATCTGTGCTTATTTATAAAGAAATAAAATATTTCTCTATTATTTATTTATTTAATAGACCTCCGTATTTCCTTCTGTGATTATTTATCCAGAAATGAAATGTGTGTGCACCTACGTATACACACACACACATATATATATAAAAATACATATGTGCACACGGGTGCGTGCCCACAGTCTGCTCCAGCCACATCCCCCCTTTACGCAGGTTCCTGATATGAAAAAAGCGGATTTTTCGCCTCCCTTAAAAGCTGTGTAAACCCGAGCCGGGCCGAAACCGCGGCCCCTTTGCTTTCCGAATGTTTGACTTTAATATCTCCCGCCTGACCTTTTCCTGCCCATACGGCGCTCATTGGCTTTTTTTCTTTTTAATCTCCTTTATTGTTCATAACTCCAAAGTTTGGCTCTGGCACCTGCAAATTCACCCGGCGCTATTTAATTTCTAATTCCCCCCCCCGCTCCAAGCGGGTTTGATTTCCATCCCTCTTCCCTTCCCTGGTACCAAACGAATCGGTGACAATTTGGGGTTCCTGGCCCACCAGCTTGGATTTCTCTTTCCCCCTCCCCATTTTCCAGCTAAAATCAAAATGCAAGCGGATTTTGGGATGCTCCAGCCATGCCGCTGAGGATCTCCCCATCCCCTTTCTCTCCTTCCCCTTTTTTCTCCCTATTTTCTCCCTTGAAAATAATTTTGGGGGGGGGGGGGGG
>NW_009260185.1:92204-92885 GCF_000687185.1 Egretta garzetta
AGGGAAAAAAAAGGACAAAAGATTACGTAAAAAAAAAATTAAAAATGTTTTTAAAAGTAAGAAATGATTAAAAATATGTAAAATAATGATGTAAAAATATGTAAAAGCTTTTAAAACCTCCTAAAATAATTAAAAATGTTAACATTAAAAAATTAAAATTAAAAACATGTTAAAAAAGTAAAAAAATGTTAAAAATAGCTAAAATTGTAAAAACAAGTGCAAAAAATGTAAAAAAAGTGGACAAAATTGTAAGAACAGTTAAAAAAATTGTTAAAAAGTAGACAAAATTGTAAAACCAAGTAAAAATGTGTAAAAAAAAAAAAAAAATTTAAAAATCCCCATATATTTGCAAGACTCCTGGTTCAAGCCGAGATCGCCACTTGCTCGCCGATACCCATCCACTCCCAGTTACATTCCTTTTTACGTTTTCGCGGGGTTAACCCCAATAATCCCTCTTGCTTTAGGGTTTTTTTTTTGAAGACCATGGCCAAAGACGTCAACTCTAGAGAGTGACCACAGTGAAGGTCTTCAGGGTAAGAAAATTCCCAAACTCAGCAATATTTGCCCGATTCCTTAGCAGTTCACAGTGAAATTTCTGAAATTGCTGAATTGCTGAAAACAGCGGTTCTGAGCCCAAAAAGGGACTGAGGACCCCAAGAGTTGGGGGGGGGGGGGGCTTTG
>NW_009260185.1:93915-103655 GCF_000687185.1 Egretta garzetta
GGGGTGGGGGGGGGGGGGGGAGGGAGTAGGGAAAAAAAAGGACAAAAGATTACGTAAAAAAAAAATTAAAAATGTTTTTAAAAGTAAGAAATGATTAAAAATATGTAAAATAATGATGTAAAAATATGTAAAAGCTTTTAAAACCTCCTAAAATAATTAAAAATGTTAACATTAAAAAATTAAAATTAAAAACATGTTAAAAAAGTAAAAAAATGTTAAAAATAGCTAAAATTGTAAAAACAAGTGCAAAAAATGTAAAAAAAGTGGACAAAATTGTAAGAACAGTTAAAAAAATTGTTAAAAAGTAGACAAAATTGTAAAACCAAGTAAAAATGAGTAAAAAAAAAAAAAAAAATTTTAAAAAAAAAAATTTAAAAATCCCCATATATTTGCAAGACTCCTGGTTCAAGCCGAGATCGCCACTTGCTCGCCGATGCCCATCACCTCCCAGTTACATTCCTTTTTCTGTTCTATTTCTGGGGTTTTCCCATTTCCTCAGGAAGCAAATCCTTTGCCGGAGTTAGTGGCCGCCTACGAGGCGAGGTGGGGGCTCCCCGCGGGGTTAACCCCAATAATCCCTCTTGCTTTAGGGTTTTTTTTTTGAAGACCATGGCCAAAGACGTCAACTCTAGAGAGTGACCACAGTGAAGGTCTTCAGGGTAAGAAAATTCCCAAACTCAGCAATATTTGCCCGATTCCTTAGCAGTTCACAGTGAAATTTCTGAAATTGCTGAATTGCTGAAAACAGCGGTTCTGAGCCCAAAAAGGGACTGAGGACCCCAAGAGTTGGGGGGGGGGGGGGTATTTGGTCCTACAGAAAGACCAACATCTCCACCCAATTTTTAATCTGCGACACTTTAAAAAATATTTTTGTAATTACTAAAAAAAAAATGGATTTTTCAAAATTTCCATTTTTGTCACTGATGCAACCACCTAAAAAGCAGTTTGGACGGGGTGGGGGGGGGGGGCATCCGGATTTTATTAATGTCTCCTCCGAAATGAGGGTGGGGGGCAAAGCTGCTTTTATCACTTTCTGTGCAGAAAATGCTGAAAAAATCTACAACCACACCCGATTTTGAATCATTTTTAAAAACGTATTTCTATAAGAAGTAAATAAATTAACACAAAGCTTATTTTTTTTTTAATTTTCCATTTCTGCCCCCGCGGTAACCACCTAAGAAGTGCTTTTTTTTTTTGCTAGGGCAAAGCTGCTGTCATTGCTTTTGATGCCAAAAAGGCCTATATTTCAAACCACCTTTTTGCAAACTTTTAGCAGATCCAGCTGATTCTTAAAGCATTTTGTTCCCTCCAAAAAGCAGCTTTTCCCATCATTTCTGCTTTGGTTTTGCACGTTTCCGACAGCAAGGGTGATCGCCTGCGCTAACGCAAAGCTCCCCCAAACCCTTTTCAGCCTTTTTTTCCCCCAAACAGGATCCTTGATGATGAGAAGCTGATTGTAGCTCTAATAATTCATTTTTTTTTATTTATCACAGACCCGCCCCACCTCTCCCCTGTCTTTGGGGAGAGGAAATGTGTGCGTTTTGCTTTCCCAAACCGTAGGAATCCCAAATTTTCAGGTGAAAAGCTCAGAGCAGTCGCAGTGTTGAGTCAAAAAAAAGGAACACTGGGCTGTGGCTTTTCCTCCAAACCCACTAAACTGAAGGAAAAACGCTTGAGCAACCCCCTCGACAGGGAAAAATAGGAGGGTTTTGGTCAACGATGCTCCTGAGAGCTCCCAAAAGTCAACGTATTAAAACAGGGGGCAGATAAGGGCCAGGGATGGGGGACGTCTCCGTAGGATGCTGCAGAAAAATCTCGGCTATTTTCGAAGTCCTTTAAATTGCCCATTAGGACTAAAACGGCGCCGCGGCTCCCCACTGCGTAAGTGAGAAAGGCGGCGTGTTTCAACACGGGGCGGGGGGGTGGAAATCGGGAAAAAAACCCTCTCGGAGCGGAGCAGCGAAGCGAGCAAATGATGACACAGAAGTTGGAGGAGCCATAAAAACCCCACCGAGGTGTCGTTTGCAAGAAGTGACCTTTTCCCACCGAAGGAGACAAGTGGAAAGGAGACCCGGGTGGCTTCAGGGGGGGCGTAAAAGTCGATTTATTTATTTTAGCTTGCAGAGAACAGACTTGATTTTTTTTTTCCCTGGGAGGGGATTTTTTTCTGCTTTTGCAGCATATATATGCAGCAAATGGAGGAAAACCTCAACATTTCCCACACGACCCCCCCCCCAAAAAAGCTGCTTGGAACACGAAGCTGGTTCAGTGCTCAATCGGGGTCACTGCTGCCGGGAAAGTGGAAATGTGATGTGGATTTGTCCCCCAAAAAATCTCAGGATGGGCTGCGAGGCACAGGACCGTCTCGGAAATCCAACCTCAACCTCCACATCCAGCCCATTGGGGTGCTCCAGTAGAGTTTCTCTTGGACAAACTCCTCTTCTTATAATAACTTAACTCTGTAACGACGCTTGGAAAAGTTATTCGAGCCCTTAGAGCAGCAGCGTAGCTGAAGTCTTTTTTTCCCCCACCACGGGTTGCCAAAAAACACCATAAAAATAAATCAAAAGGCCATTCCTACGGCTCAACCTGTCCCGGTTCAGCCAGACGTTTCATCTTTCCAGCTTATTAACCTGCCGGCTGCAAACACACGGCCTTGTTGGCTTGCCAAGAGATCCTGTGACCCCAAAATATACCCATGGTTTGGGGAAAAAAACCAAATAGTTTGACCCAAAACCCTTCAATCCTGGAGATTGTGTCCAGGGGGTTTCATTTTTGCCAGTCTCTGAAATGAACATTTTAGGATGAAATTTAGGGTCATTATTTTGGAAGGCATAGTAGTTAATGCAGGAGTTGGGGGTCACGAGGGGCCCGTGGGTGCTGGGGGGACACTCACCTGTGGGGTGTCTTGGTAGGGAGGAGGGGGCACCGTCTGGGTGGCCATCATCGTCAGAGCCGGTGCCGGGGAGACATGGTGCATCCTGGGTGGGAGTCACATCGAGAACCTGTGGGCGGGAGAAATGCTGCTGGATTAAGGGGAATCTTCCCCTCAAAAAAATCCCACGGAGAGGGAAAAAGAAAGGGACAGGAAGGAGAGGTGACATTCCTCACAGGAGCACCCTGGTGCAGCATTCCATCACCCAGCCCCTGGGAAAAACCCAAGATGATTTGATGACCCTTATCATAATTTCATGATTATTTGAGATTCCTGATTTTGGATAAAGAGCGCATCGGGGGCAAAGCAAGAGGGTCACTGCCAAGGAGACCTGCCCTGGAGAGCAGCCAGGCAAGGGCAGAGTTCTTGGAGATGGTGGCTACCGTCGGTGAACCTCATTATATTTTGCCCTTGTCAACCTTGATGCACCCAGGGCATTTTCTTTCAACCCCTTTATGCCTATAACCTCAGTGCTTAAACGGGGATTTCCATCCCCTTTCCAGTTGTTCCTCCTTTTTGGAGCAGGAAGGAAAGTCAGAAATGCAAACCCTTCCATTTTCTGGAACTAAACACCAAAAAAAAACCCCAGACAATGCATCCCTCTGCCTTTGGCCACCATAGAATCACATCCCCAGGCACTGCATGCTCAGTCCAGAAGGGACATTGAGTATCCAACGTTGAGTTGACCAACACAGTTGATTCCTATGTTACATTGCCCAATCCAGTTGACCCCTATGTTGAGTTGACCGACACCATTGTGACTGAATGCACAGAAGTGAGGAATGAGGGTTCAAATCCTTGCTTGATTTGAAGTGGGGAGCAAACCCTTGTTTTGCACATCCCATATGGACATCCTTGAAGCTGGAAAGCAGTCCCAGCCCTCAACGTCTCCTGAAGTTGCTCTGCTGTCTGTAAATGCATAGTTATTGCAGGGGGGAAGCAGCCTCTTGTTTGGTATCTTCAGGTCCCAAGGTGATGGAGAAAGAAGAAGGGAACCGGGAAGGGACCAATTTGTAGAGGAGCTCTTGGCTGGTTGCCTTGGGGAAGGGTAGACCTCGTGGCAGAGTGTAACCAAAATCAGGTCTTTGCCCCAAATGCCTCCTGTCCTGTTATTTCACTGCAGCTGCCCGGTTGCTTCAGAAGGAAAGCAAATAATCTTGCTTAAATCCTCAAAACAACCCCTGTCCTGGGTACCCTCTCGGGTTCTGAGCTCTGTATTGAGCCAATTCACGAAGCCACCTGCCACAATCTCCCCAGAACCTTCACAAGTGCATTTCTTCAATGACTCAGTTTTGTAAAGGACGACATCTCTCGAAGGGTTCGTCCCGTTGCAATGCCCATCATCTCATCTGGAGAGAAGCCGCAGCACCATCCCATGAAGAAATGCAAAAAATTATGTAACATCCCCTGATATTGTATGGGGATCTACCAAATAATAGCATCAGCATTGCTTCTGCCATGAGAAGGTGGCATGCAGGAAGAAATGCTCTCACACAAGGAGGCGGAATGGGGATACCAATGAGCTCAGAAAACCTGAGGGACATTTGGGGTCTTCAGATCCATCTCCACAGTTTTTTGGGGATGATTCGCAATATTCTGGTCTTCTCCATGAGTTCCACGGTTGTTTGAGGGAAGATTCGCAACATTCTGGTCTCCTCCATGAGGCTTTGGGTTTTACAGGCGCCACCAGGAATAAATAAGAATAAATACACTGAGCCCACGTGGAAAGCCAAGTGCCATCTGCATGGGATAAGTGTCAACCACTCATTATTTTGCATGAATAAAATTATTTTTTTTCCCTTTGCACTAGTATGGATGACCCTTGAATTGAGTATTAAGAGAGCACACCCAAAATCCTGTGCCTTGGGAAGGCAGAGCAGGGTCCTTGCATGACACAGACCTCCTGCAGCCTGAAGGACATTGCATTTATGGGATTAAAACAATGCTTTTCATCTTTTTTCCCCAACAGCAAAATAGCGGGAGGCAAAATTATCTGCTCCTGAGCGAACTCGAGGCTTAAAATCTTCGGTGTCCAATGTCAAAACTCAGCTCACAGCTGCAGGCATGTCCTCAAGGGGTAACACCAAGGGGAATTCTCCCCACCAGAAATAGCTGCAGCTGGAGAACAGCCGAATTCAGCACCGTGACGGTCTAGACATCTCGGTGGGAAGCTAAAAAAAAAATAAGACATTGCTGTTTGGGGAGAAAAAACCCTGCTTGGCATCTATTGTTCATGCCAGGAGCAAACCTACCTCCGGCACGCAGCAATTTATTGCAGGGTGCGAGCTTTTCGGCCAAATATATTCCCAGAAGGTGGCAGTCCAGAGCCCAATTTAATTGCTGAGTATCATCTAACCTGCTAAAATCAAGCCGTTCATTAAGGCTTTATGGGCGCTGATTTGTTTGGAGAACAGAACTTATAGCCAAATGTTAAAAAAAAAAGGATAAAAATGAGAGACAGCTGTTGCCGATAGCAGTATATTTATCTTGGGGGAAACAAATGCACTTGGGCGTCGTAAATATCCGGGGAAGCGCCTGGCACCCGCGGGAAAAGCCGGACGGGTGTTTCACACAGGAGCCCCTGGCCATGAATCTTGGGATAACGGCGCAAAGCTGTCAGCCCTGCGGATTTATCGGCAGCCAAACGCAGGGAAGGGTGGAAAGCTGCTATTTCATGCATTCATCCTTACTTATTCCTTATATTTTTTATTTTATGCATTAGTCCTCTCTTATTTTCTATTTTATTTTTTTCCCCGCCTCTTCAATCGATTTAGCCGTGTGAGCTCTTCACCATCGGCATCCAGACGATGAAAGGCGCAGAGCATCGCCAAACCCCTGCCAACCCCTTGCGGATCAGCTCAAGGCAATGATCAAATCTTGGGTGAAGAGTGGCTTAGGGGGGCTGGGGGTCGAGGAGGGCAGGAATTGCAGCCAATTCCCAGGGCGTTTGCGCAGAGGAAAGAAACAGTGAGCAATAAAATCTATGAGGCTCTTTCATTTCCGGAAGCGGCAGTACTTTAGGTTTTGGCAGCAACCTGAGATCAAAGTATCCTAAATTTCCTTATGAAATAAAATTATTTCAGCTATTGCTGAAAAATCGCCATTAAGTTGAAAATGTATTTCCCGAAGAGCTTGTGTCTACCCAAAAGAGTCTCAGATTTATAGGCTGCTTTTTTGCCAGCAATATATTATCTCCTCTCTCAAATAAAAATAATTAAAGACTAAGTTGAGAAGTTGGGGGTGGGGGTGGGGGGTTCAGCCTGGTCACTGATGCCTCAAATAATTCAAAAAATCAAAGTATTGCAGCCAGTTGTCCGCCATCCCCGAGGTGAAGATGACCTCCTCCATTCATAAAACAGCCATAAAACCGTATTAGAAGTAGAGCTGAATGCAAAAAAAGGAGAAAATCACATTGTTGGACTCCACGGTAGCGTTTCCGGGGGATAATGTTAATAGCGGCTTCGCAAGGTGCGACTTCTGTTTCCAAATCAAAAGGAAAATGGGGCTTGTTTTTTCTGGCTCTTTCAGCAGCTTCTCCCCTGCAGCAGAACATCCAATTGCTAAGGGAGGATTCAACGCAAGAAATCGGAAAATCGGCTTTTCAGGCCTTTCCTCTTCTCTACCCAAAGTTTCAGAATTCTTAGAGATACTTGAGGACGTTTTTCCGGCCACGGGAAGGTATTTTTTCCGTATTAAGGGAAGATTGCCTCTTCTAAAGGGGTTTTTTGTTTGTTTGTTTTTAAGATTTGCAATGACGCCGTGTCAGTCGTGCTCCCTCTGCAGTGGGTTGGGAGTTTTTTATGCCCCCCTCTTCACGGACTGCTTGTGCACGTTGAAGTTGATGATATATGCATTCATTATATGCATACATCTACGTTAAAATGAAGAAATATAGCTTGAAGGGGAAGGGAGAGGCACCTCCAGAGAACGATCCATCTCGCTCTGAACCGCCAGCCAGGACAGGTTCCCCCTCAGCGGGCGATGCCGACTCTTCATTGGCCATGAAGTGAATCGAGAGCGACCCTCTCGCTCTTGAACGTCTCGTTTCTATCTGCCAACCTTCACGCTTTTTGCTCGTTTTTACCAAAATTCACCCATTACCCTGAAAGATGAACACCAGCTTTTCACAAGCTATTTAAGGAACCCCTTTATGCCACCCCGAGCTCATTAAAAATAAACCGAATGCTATTAAATGGTTGAAAATGGTCATTTTTCAAGACATCACCCATTCTTGGCCATTCCTCGCGTTGCTTCCAAGTGGGCTCTTGTGTTGCCTCATCTGAGGCGTTTGTGCAAATTCCACTGTGCCACCCAATATTTTCAATTTTTTGAGGATTATTTGGTAGCCAAATTTCCTCTACCCAAGCCCAGGAGGGTTTTTGCACTGGGAGCATCCTTTGCTCTTGGCCAAGCTGCTGCTTCCCTAAATGCTGACCTTTGTACCCTTCCCAGCATCCAGTTATTGAGTTATTTCCCAATAAAAAAGGACGAATCAAGTCGGTGCTTCTGCTACAACCATGGGCTAAAGCAGATGAGGATCTGGTATTTCCTCAGGATAAATCCTGGACAAAAGCAAATCGCTTTTCTGTTTTTCTCCTAAAAAAGCTCTTGGTCGACGTACAAGCACTGAGGTAAAAGGGAGAGGGAAACGCCATGTTGGACGATGCCAAAAAACTCTTGCCAAGCACCGGTTTGGTTTGTCACCAGATGGGATAACTCCCCTGGGTGTGGGGGAAACACCATTTATTTATTTAATATTTTCATTTATTTATTTAATATTTGCAAATCCTCTTCCCCACTCCAGCTCCATAGAAAGGAGGGGGGGTGCTGCTACAGTGAATTTCTGATGAGAACAACAATTACCACTAAATATTTCTCTCCTCTCTGAAGATCCCCATCCCTAAGAGGCTCCAGGGATATCTCTGCAACATAAACACGAGAATAAAAACTGCGCGAGCCAGTCAGAGCTTTACTAGACAAGGTTAATGTACCTTGAACAGCAGCATTAAACAACTTTGTTCTTTTTTTTAAGTGGAGAGCAGAGCTACCTACCTACATTTTAAAGCATTATTTTTATAGAGGGAGACCATTACAGCACCTTCCAAAACAAACTGGTGCAGGGAAACATCAAATAAGCTTCTTCAAAGGAACCTGAAAACACTTGCATTTTGTGCACCCAGCCCCCGGCCCAGCAAAAGTTCCCAAAAGAGCCAATTGTGAATTTTTTCGGAGGGCATACTGGAAAGCTTTGAAGTGAAACGGAGCTGAGGAACCCAAGAAATGCGCAAACCTCCTCCTGCCGGCCATGAATTGTCCAGGAAAAGTTTCTGAATGCCTTGCGAGTGCTTGGAAAAAACAGGGAGCGGATTAATTTTCCAACAGTTCTTTGCTGCGAGCAATTAACTGTGAATAATTTATGATCAAAGTCTTGCCCGATGCTTTCAAACCTTGCCTTGCACACGTTGTTTTCCATTGCAACCTGGTAATCCCATGGGAGAGGAATCGCTGAGCACCTACGTTTCCATCACACAAACACTGAATCTCAGTCCCACGCCAGTCCTGCAATGGGAAGGTCCCGTCCCCAAGGCTTCAGCCAGGTTCAGAGGAGCTTCATGGAGGACAAAGAAGATGACGGTGAATAAACACGATGAGTTTTGGAGAGATGGAGTGGAAGAAGAGGCTTAAGTATGGATCTGAGATGAACGAGGTGCTGGGGAAATGGGAGATTTGTGGGGTTTGCGCTGTTTCTGTGGCCACCAGCAACAGCAACATCAGAGCCGTTGCTTCAAGGGTGGGCAGCCGAGATGGAACATGCTCAAAACCAGTCTTCCTCAGCAAAAATGCAACCATCAGCCACATTTTTCCATCCCAAACTGACAACTGCTGTCCTTCACCAATTTGTCAGCCCACACAAGTATTGCAAAATGCAAATCAGACCAATGCCAGCACAAAACCCACCCGCAACCTCAACACAGACACACAAACGATTCCGGCAAAGATCCCACCAGAAACTATGCGAGGACCTTTCACAACCATCGCTGCAGCCCATAAACACCCCATGAGCAATGATGCGATTTTTCGTAATGCCTTTTTGGGGTGTTTATTTTGCAAATCAAAGCCTGCAGCCTTCAGCAGCTCTCCCAACACCTGCACGAGTAATCGCGACGGGTAAACACAAAGGGAAATCTTTTTTGGTGGGCTCGCAGGATTGGTCTAAATGGAAACCTGCTTTTTGCTGGGCTTGCAGAAATCGGGCTAAAACCAGCAGACCTAACCCACCTGCAGAGACACGGGCGAGACGTGCACGGGAGCACGCAAAGATTTCAACACCCAAGAACAGAGCAGCGCCGCCGCACACCTAATAAAACTCTCTCCTCCCTTAAATCTGCCTCGTTTCTTGCTAAATCCTGCTAACACGCTTGCAAATTTTCCCTTCGGGAGAAGGAAAGAAATCCCTCTGGAGCCGGCTGTTTTCCTCTTTCCCATATGGCAGATAAATCAGAGCTCCCAACTTGCCGAGTTTCCGCTTCGCATCCCTCCCTTGCAGCTCTCCGGCTCCTCCCGGTCTTACGTCCCCCCTGAATTTCCTTTTAAAATACAAAATTCCCAATGACAAATGACTCTACAAACCAAAAGACAAAAATAAGGTTTCCCCTGAGGCATGCCAGGCTTCCCGGTATCGGCAGAGTTGTCCCCACCCAAGTCCCGAGCCAAGACACCAAAGATTGCGACGGGAGCCGCTAGATTAATCACCTCAATTTAAACCCCTTTCATTTGCGCATTCAAAAGCAATTATTTTGCCATC
>NW_009260185.1:103713-121047 GCF_000687185.1 Egretta garzetta
ACACTGTCTTCTTCATTTACGCTGAATGGTAGACCCTCAGATGTGTTCAGCCTGGTCTGAACTCAACACAACGAGGAAATTGGGGGGGAAATGAGACTGGGAAATGTTTATGGCGTAAGACAGATGCCACAAACGTTTTTGCAACTTCTTTTGCACAGTGACAAAAGGACAACCTGGCCTCAGGTGCATCTCCGTGAACGTACGGGTTTCAGGAGGAGGAAAGCTGAAATGGCTTTGTGCCTGGAAAATGGAGGGACCCATGTACAAGGTGGAAAAGACCAAGAGGACATGAGCCGGCCATGGGCGCTGGCAGCCCAGAAGCCAACCCTACCCTGGGCTGCATCAGGTGAAGCGTGGCCAGCAGGTCGAGGGAGGGGATTCTGCCCCTCTGCTCTGCTCTGGGGAGACCTCCCCTGGAGCCCTGCGTCCAGCTCGGGAGCCCTCAGCACCAGGAGGACATGGACCTGTTGGAGCGGGGCCAGAGGAGGGCTACTAAAATGATGCGAGGGCTGGAGCCCCTCTGCTATGAGGCCAGGCTGGGAGAGTTGGGGGTGTTCAGCCTGGAGAAGAGAAGGCTGCGGGCAGAGCTGAGGGCAGCCGGTCCGGGCTTAAAGGGGGCCCAGAGGAAAGGCGGGGACAAGCTTTTTAGTAGGGCCAGCTGGGACAGGACAAGGGGCTGATGTGGTTCAAGGTGTCCCTGCTCCTGCAGATGGGTTGGGCTGGGTGACCTCTGGGGGTCCCTTCCAACCCAAGGCATTCCATGATTCTATGATAAGTTATTTCTCAGAAGACGTCTTCAGAATAGGTGATTTCTATCATTAACCACTTAGAGCAATGCCAGCCTCCTGGTCCATACGGTAATTAGGTGGACACCCATGATCACACCTTTCTGTGCCTTTAGTGGGAGGTGTCTGGACCTTGTTGGCACAATTTGCTGAATAGGTTGGGTTTGGTCTTCTTGCTGGAGATGCTTTCCAGGCCAGGTTGCACTTGTGTCCTCCACGGACACGTGCTCGTGTCCTCCACAGACTCAGTTTCCTACAAGGGGAACAACCCAAAGTGCCCAAAGTACCTCACAGGCACCAAGCCCTCCCACACAACTGTTGGGAAGCTCACATCAAAATACTGATTGGGAAGAGGGCATCAAGGCAGGGAGGATCTCCCCAAAACGAGGTGCTTGTGATAACCCCAAGCCCCCACAAACCCACCAGAGAAGTCATTTCCAAGTGAATCCAACCTGCACCTTTATCAGAAAGGGGGCAAAACCAAACTAATGAGAAATTCCACTGCTTCATTGCATCCTTAATCCTTGGGGTTTTTGGCCGGGGGAAGGTCACCAGCAAGAATCAGGGCTGAAAGGGCAGCCTGGGGGAAGTAATCCTGCTTTTTTTGGCTGCTGTTTATTAAAAGGGACTTTCAGAGGAGGCAAGACTCAAAGAAAAGATGCTCTGCCGTGCCATGGACCAAATGAAGCTTCGCTTTGGGATGGAAGAACAAAAAATAGCTTTGGGGTCTTCCCCCGAGGTGCCCCCAACCTAAAAATCACCGGTTTTGGAACAAATTGGGCACTTTTTCAGGATATTTGCACAAACTGAAGGCGGCACCTCGGTTTTCAGTGACCAAAGACTCCTCTCTGCTCCTTTAGGGTTTTATATTTTTTGTCACCTGCCGGGTGCCTATGGTTTTGGCATGGACCGGGCGCATTTGTCACTGTCAAGTCCTAATTTTAGCAATCAGGGTTGACTAAAGGACTGTGAGACCCTTGGTTTCACGTACATCTTATTTTAAGCCCTGCGCTTCAGTTATTTTTAGCTGGTGACCATTTCTCCACATCCTACTGCCGTGCCAAAACTTTGCAGCGATAGCAGCCCATATTTCAGGGTATTTTTACAAAAATATCTCTGTGTTTTCCTCCAGGCCAGCCGTGGCTTGTAGGGCTCATCACAACATGTTTTCAATACTTGGGCTTTAATGGGAGATTCCCTGCACAGCCTGATTTCTAAAAAAACAAAAGAAAACCACAGCAAAAAAAGGATCATTTCCCCCTAAATGCTTACTGCATCTAGGGAAGGGGTGATAGAATTTGGGTGTACTGGAAAAGAACAAGAATTCCCCCCAAATAAAGCCCCACTGAGGTCACGACTTGCCACATCCCACTCCATTGATAAATATAATTGCCCAATGAATATAAAGCGATCAACCTTACCGTTTGGGGGTGCTCAGGGAGCCGCTGCCCTGAAAGCGTCCTCCCGTGCCCCCAGGAGAGGATTTTCTGGGTAGGGATCACAACCTGGGAAAGCAAAGGGTGAAATATTTGAATATTGAGAGCAAATGATGAAACGAGAAGGCAAAAGATTAAGCCGAGGATGAAGGTTTCTGCGCTAGGAAAGGTCTCGCAGCGGCATCAGCAAAGCCACAGTGGCCAAGTCCGCTCTTAACGCACTTTTTTTTGCAGGGTAGTGGGGAAAATAGGAGGAATCAAGGAAAACTTAGGTGGAAATATCCCCTGGGAGGTGAAAGCAGGGCTGATGGCTGAGGCAGATCAGAACCCCTGGGTTTTGCCCAGGCAGGTTTGAACATCTCCAAAGACGGACAAAAAATAAATCAGATTTTTAGAGGTCGAACCGAGATTTGTCCAGGAAACGAAGGCGTGCTCGCTGCCAGTCTGTCTGCGAGGGATGAAGGTTGATGCCGTCCTGTCCCGTCCTTTTCAGCTCCTGGAGGGCGGCAAATCCCCGGCACGGGATCTCACTGAGGGTTAGCGGTACAATCCGAGTCTGCAAAGGAGAAAAAAAGGGAAAAAGCAATGAAATGGCGTTGCCATTGGCCATGCCCCTGCTTCACGCCGGCTGTCACCATCCCTTTGGTTAATTATAATCTTTGCTCAGACGGTGCGAACGAGGGAAGAGCCATGAACTCAAAACCAGGGGAGCTCCCAGCTGTTATTTAATAAGCAAAAGTCCACGCCAATGTTAGAGATGATGCTGCATCTACCAAGGACCTGGCCTTTGCGGTGGCTGAGGTTGGGATTTCTAGACCCACCTACAGAGCCAGTGGAAAAATGAGGATGGGCTGAGCAAGGATCAGCACGGCCATGGGGCTGGTTTGTGCTTGACTGCAAAAAAAAAGGAATAAAAAAGATAAAATTCCCCAGATTTCTGAATATACATCACCTCTAGCAAGCCCCTCAGATCTCCCATATATGTCTGATAAATGTCCCTCGATATACATCACCTCCACCTATTACCTCTCTGTTAGGTGATAAACATCACCCGAGATCTCCGATATACGTCTGATATATCCACCTTGATATATATCAGCTGGTGGAGAGCTCCTCAGATCTCCAATATACGTCTGATATATGTCCCTCGATACACATAATCTCTGTCGAGCTCCTCAGATCTTCCGTATACATCTGGTGTATCCAACCTCCATATAAATCACCTCCAGACAGCTCCTCACCAATGTAAACCCAACGTACCCATCTCTGATCTATGTCACCTGACTGGAGCTCCTCACATCTCCGTTATGCACCTGATACATCTTGCATGATATACATTACCTCTGATGCTTGGATTGCCGATACATATCTGATATATGTCCCTCGGTACACATCACCTCTAGAGAGTTCCTCAGATCTTCGGTATACATCTACCTCGATAGGTATAACTTGGCACAGAGCTCCTCAGATTGCTGATGTATGTCTAGTATATAAATACACACCTTGATCTGCCGAGCTGCTCAAAGGTACATCTGATATAAGCACTTCTAGATACACATCGCCTCCAGAGAGGTCCTCAGATCCCCAAGATACATCTGAGATATCTACCATGATGCACACCACCTCCAGAGAGCTCCCCAGATCCCCAAGATACATTTGATATATGCATCTCTAGATACACATCACCTCCAGAGAGCTCCCTAGATCCCCAGTATACATCTGAGATATCAACCACGATGCACAACACCTCCAGAGAGCTCCTCAGATCCCCAGTATCCATCTGAGATACCTACCACGATGCACATCACCTCCAGAGAGTTCCCCAGATCCCCAGTATACATCTGAGATATCTACCACGATGCACATCATCTCCAGAGAGCTCCCCAGATCCCCAAGATACATCTGAGATATCTACCACAATGCACACCACCTCCAGAGAGCCCCTCAGATCTCCAAGGCACACCTGAGGGATGCATCTCTCCTATACGTCTCCTGCAGAGAGCTATGCCTCATGTGGTGAGGCCATACGGGAGATCCATGAGAACTGTCTCCCCTGGTTTTAGTCCCAATCCCAACCCCCTCGCATTAACAACACTCACATTTTTGTGCCCTCACAGCCTGTATCCACCATCACAGCCAGGAGTATGGATCCAAAAGACAGAGGTATACGGGGAAGCTTGCATAGAAGTGCCATTTCTGGAAATCTGGATGTCACCGAGGCCATTGCTCAAGAAGAGATATGGAAGCAACTGGGTGATTTCAGGGCAAAACAGGGCAGAAACCCCCAAACATGGAAAATTTGGTGAAAGAGGAGAAAGATCAAGATGCCCCTTGACTTCTTGGGCAAGCAAGAGGTTGGGAGACTTAATCTGGGTTACGCTAAATGCTCAGAAGGAGCTTGAGTCCAAAACTCTTCCACCTCAACAGCAGCTGAAATATCATTAAGGATATTTATGATCAAGAGCCTTGGAGGAGCATGCGTGGGCTGATGCCAAATACACATTGAGGACCCAGGTCTTGATTTGCATTGGATTTCTCTGGACAACTCTACGAAAAGCTCATGTTTTGCAGTGATCCGTCATCCCTGTAAAGCCTTTCCTCCCTCCCGCGGGACCGACTTCTGTCATCATCATCGCCGTGTGAACAAAACATGAGGACTAGAGGCAAAGGAGCAATAAATAAGGCTCTGGCAGTGCTAAAAGAGCTCTGGTAGGCTGATTTTCATCCTTGGAGGTGATCAGGGCTGAGGTCTTGGTGCTGCATGCATGTAGAACAAAAACACAGGCTTGTGCAGCATCAAAAGATGCCATCACCAAGAGCACCATGAGCCAACCCCACCAGGGACATTTCCCTGAACACCCCTGCAGAGGGAGATAAGTCTTTCTGAGCCGGCACACACTTTTAGCGACTTCAAAAGGCATCCTTTGAAGTTTAGCAGAGGCCTTTGAAGTCCTCCCGATGCGAAAGGGAATGGAGGAGACGCCTCCTTCAAGATGCTCCACCGCAGGCGACGCAAGCCAGCGAGATACATGGCATCCTGGGCACTCAAGGTTGCATGGAGCAGCTGCCAGAGGGTCATTAATGAGACGTCATTAATGACAAGCCCTCAATCCCCCAAAATGCCCTGATCAACCTCCAAAGATGCCCTAAATCCTGACCTGAATAACATCCCACCCCCGAGACAGGAACCCAGCAGCCTGTACCCAGGCTGCAAAAAGCCAAAGGCATCCCCACTAATAAGGATTTAAGTATAAGGGAATGCTAATCAAGCTGACATCTAGCAAAACAAAAGCCAGGGTTGTTGCAAAAAGTCTTGGATTTTCAAGCAAAAAGGCTTTGCCCAGCCCATCGCCTTCTTTCCAGTGTGAGCAGATCGCGATGCTTCCAACCTCGTTATACCAAGGCTGTTTAATCGGGACCGTCATTTTTTAACAAATTTAATGCCAGCTCCTCTGACTGAAGTGGAAGCAATGAATGGTGAAATCCCTAATAACGCCCGGAATCCATAGCAAGCTGCGCTGCCCCCAAACTCTACACCCACAGGAAAAACTGAAGAGATGCCGTACGCATGAAAAACAGTACAAAGGCAGAAATCGAAGCCCAAATTCCAGTTTAACCCTTTCAGGAGCTCCAAGGGGCGATCACGACCCTCCAAGCGCTTTGGCAGCACCTGCTGCCATCTGCAGTGAGGATTATTGCAATAAAAACCTTTGATTTGTTGGGATTTACCCCACCCTGGTGCAATTTCTGTAGCAACTCCAGCTTTTGAGTAAGGGCTAGGGCTGGATGTTGGGGATGCTTGAAGGTGCGTAGAGCAATGTGGTATGGTTTTAAACTGAAGCAGGGTAGGTTTAGACTGGATCTAAGGAAGACATTCTTTCCAGTGAGGGTGGTGAAACCCTGGCAGGGGTTGCCCAGAGAGGGGGTGGAGGCCCCGAGGAACATTCCAGGCCAGGTTGGACGGGGCTGTGAGCAACCTGATATGGTTCAAGGTTTCCCTGCTCCTGCAGGGGGGTTGGGCTGGGTGACCTCTAGGGGTCCCTTCCAACCCAAAACATTCCATGATTCTATGATCCCCACAGCCCTTAGGGTTTCCAGGCCTCTTTTCACCCATGTCCTTGACCCGACAAGACTCATGAAATGGGGTGTGAAGGCCTGACCACAATGCTTGAGCTTCTGCCTTGTTGGAGACAAGTGAGGCTGCAAGAAGAGGTCTTCCGCCATCGTCTTCTGCCATTTAGTGGAGGCCCCATCCCTGGAAGCATTCCAGGCCAGGTTGGATGGGGCTGTGAGCAGCCTCATCTGGGTAAAGGTGTCCCTGCTCCCTGCAGGAGGGTTGGACTGGGTGACCTCTAGGGGTCCCTTCCAAACCAAAACATTCCATGATTCTATGATTCTACCTCCCTGATCTCACAAGTTAAACCTGGTGATGCACTAAGCCCATCCTTCCTCGGAGAGAGCGAAAAGATTTACGACCTGCCCCCACGCACATGGTATTCTGCATTTCCGCAGCAGCAAAGCCATTTTGCCGCAAAACACGGGCCAGGAGAGACGAGTCCGTTGGTGGAGCCCCACGATAGGCAATTTGCATGATCCAAAGGGGGCGCACGTGGAAATATCGGACCCCCCCACCCCTGGATGCACACATGTGCGCACATCTGGGCCCAGGGAACAAAAGCGGCCTCGCGACACCGCGCCGATAAATAACGGAAAGTCAAAGTGCCCGGCGGAAGCGGCACCACACTGCTTGGCCTCAGGCGAGACGGCGCAAAATTTGGTACCCATGAGATCTGGAACAGTGGGATTAATAACACATCGATTTTAATGCAGCGTGGGTTGGGCAGGGGTGGGTTTTTTTTTCCCTTTTCCTTCTCTTTTTTTTTTTCTGCTTCACAAACAGCAAACTGAATGTTTGAGCATCTCGGCAGGGGGTTAATGAGGACTCTGATTAGTTATTCAGATTTGCCGATGCTGCCTCCATCCATCCTCGGCTGGGGGAATAACGGGGAAAGGGTTTGCAGAAAAAAACTCTTAAAGACGACCTGCATGGCTGTTGCAGCTCTAGCGGACGCAGGTTTTGGGGAGGCTCATGCCACAGGGGTCCCCAAATCCTAGTGCCAGCTTTGGTGTGGAAAAGCACATTTTCCCATCATTTGGGAGGGATGCAAAAAACTGCTGCATGTTGGGCCACACTGATTCTTATAAAGGCTCAAGGGAAAATATTTTGATTTGTGGGCTTTTTCACAGGAAAAACAAATTCTTGGGTGCTTTTAGTAAAATTTGTGTGCAATTATGGTCAGGGGTACACGACCAAAAATGATGGATGCATGGATGAACAGTTGCAAGGATGCATGGATGAAGAGATGCACAGATGCACAGATGCAAGGATGCACAGATGCACAGATGCACAGATGCAAGGATGCATGGATGAAGAGATGCATGGATGCATGGATGCACAGATGAAGAGCTGCACGGATGCACAGATGCAAGGATGCATGGATGCACAGATGAAGAGCTGCACAGATGCACAGATGCATGGATGCACAGATGAAGAGATGCATGGATGCACAGATGCAAGGATGCATGGATGAGCAGTTGCAAGAATGCCCAGATGAAAGGATGCAGATTAAGAGATGCATGGATGAACAGATACAAGGATGCACAAATGCATGGATGCAAGGATGGAAGGAAGGATTGGACTATCCCATAAGCCACCAGTGGACCGCAAAAGACGCAACATCTTCCACTGTTGCACTATTTTACACAGGATCACATAAAAGCCGAATAGCACACTTTATGTCTTCGCACAAAAGCAAGGAGCTCACCTCTTTGCTCCCGGTCTGAGAAATATTTTAAGCAGATTGAGCCACCCACTGCTGGTGAATTTTGGGGTTCACTTCCAGATTTAGGCTTTTGTTCTTGACCTGCATCAGGGCAACCTGAGAAAATAGATGGCAGGTATCCAAAAGGATGCTGTGAAAAGGCTTAAAGGGTGGAGCCAGAGCAGCATTTCATGGCACTGCAAGGGGGGATCGTCGAAAAACCTAGGCATTATTTTAGGGTTCGCTTTAGGATCCATTATTTCTTCGTCAAGAAGAAATATTTTGAGGATGGGTGGGGTGGTGACAGCACTCTCTCCGCGGTGAATTCAATGAACGTCAACACTTTATTTCAAGTTGTGTCTAGAGACCCAGATGGCTCTTGCTTTGAGCATCACTCAACTTGGTGTTCAACGGGGGTTTGGGGGGATAAACTTCCCAGTATTCGTGTCATTCCCCACGACGCCTGCCGGGATCTCGAAAGAATGACAAACTGGAGTTCTCTGTCCGACTTTGCCAACGCCGGGGCTCTCCATCCCAAGCAGGCTTAGTTCTCGTCGGCGTGTTAATTGTTGTGAATTAACAGCTCCAGCTGGAGGAGCAAACGAGCGATTTGCAACCTGAAGATAACGCCCAGCTTATCTTGAGTGATTTAAATTGGGCTTGGGGGTTTTTTTTGAGGGGAAATCTCGCCTTTCTGGTTGCGAATGCAACCACTCAGAACTTGGCTAAAATCACATCCCGAGAAGATGAATGCACCCATTTAGCAGAGGCAGCCCACGGCCACAGGAGGAGGTGGGGTGGTAGGAAAAGAAGTAAGAGATCCACATTTGGCTTTGCCTTGTACAGGAGAAACAGAATCTGTCCTCTCCACTGCTGGGCAACCTGATGATGGCAGTAGGGCTCATCAATGTTTTCTCCCCAACGCGCTTTCTTTTCATATTACATTTACATTTTGTTTCAAAATATTCATGCTCTCAAAAAAAAAAGGAAATCTCCCAAGCTTCACCCCCTTGCCCTCTGTCATCTCCTTTTCCCTTTTCTTTTTTCACTTGCTGCTAGATAGAGGGGATGAGAAAGAAAGACCACGACGATTATTTGTTTACAACCCTGGATCATCAACACGGGTAATTATTTTTGTTTAAATTGGCATTTTCACCACTTTCTAACCATTCTCCTCCTTTCTAATATCACTCAGGGCATGGGATTCAAGACGCAAAGTCCATCCCCATCTCCCCACCCTGTCATGCCTGGTTTCAAGAAGAACAAATGGTGCTGGCAGCGAAAAGGCCTCTACAGAAATGTTATTTCTCCTAGGGGAGTGCGTAACTGCTCTGGAAATGCAAGAAACGCTTTCTATGATTACAACCAAGAGTCTGCTGCCAGATCGAGTGAAAACTCCTCTTGCTATCCCAGCCAAGGTTGAGTTGGGAGTCAACGTCCATCGACCCTCAAGGCTTTCCAAGAGCATCAAGGTTGGGCCCCATCAGATGACCAGTGTTGTGGATGAAGTCATGGTCCTCCAACAAGGTCTTCTGCTGAAGTCAGGACAGTTCGTCTCCGTTTTACAGGGAAAAAGGGGTTTAATTTTTTCCCGAAGACACCAAGAAGGGACACAAAGGCAATCCTCACTACGGATGCTGCATCGAAATGCAACGGTGCGTCCTTCTCCCAACGATGGGAGGTACCTCCAAATACAGACCCAACGTCCAAGGCCGTGGGCAACGCTGCTGGGACGTGAGCAGCCTTGGATGCCTGGATCCCTGGGGCAGAGCCGCGCTACCTGATGACCTCCTGGCTCAATTATAAAGTAACAGGAGAAGCAATAAATCACTTTGGCGCCTTCCGTGGGCATGGCAGCCCTCGATAAAAGCCCAAAATTCAAGGGAGGCAGCCTGACACCGCACTATTCCCAGCGCACCCTGTTACGCAGATTAATCCTTCTTGATGGAGAATTACAATTAGGGCTCCGTCTTAAGGAGATATCAGCAATCAGATATCTTATCAAATGCCACCTCAATTATTCAAATAATCCCTGGCTCTTAGATTTGGGTGCTGTTTAGGGAAAGCGGTCCGATTAATGTGCTGACACTTCCCCATCACGTCCGACATCCTCAACTTCACGTCTGATTACGGAATTTGCATTCAATTTAATTTTTTCCATCTGGAGTAAATGAATAATCCGAGTACCTACCCCAGCCTTAATTACATTTGTTAAATTAAAAACCCGGGATGTGAGAAATTTAAATGCATGCAGCTCCGCGGCCAGACCAACCCGCACGTTCAACCTGCCGCAGCCCTGCCGTCTCCTGCTCCAATTTCTCTTCCTTCCCCACAGCCACGCATCAAAGAAATTACAACTCGAAAACAAAAATTCTTTCTAAGCGATGAAACAATAGATGATCTTTTGACATTTCCAGGGCTGTTTGCAGGGGAATGAGATAAAATGTAATAAATTCATATACTTCTGTGTGCTTCTTGGCTCCAGCAGCTACAATTTCCATCTCTTTATGCAGGAGTCCTGGGGAGCAGAAATCCTTGATAATGCCAAACAATTCGACACTTTATTTTCTCTTTACTCCGCACCATGCAAAACACAGGCTTCAAGCTGCCAGCTGCTGGGAGTGAAACCAGATGCCACATCCCTTTTCCATATGGGAACAGAAAGGGCCCCGTCTGGGGACACGCACGCTCCCCTCCATCGCAGCCCTCCGTGACCCCGGGGTTGCTACCGGCACGCGGCAAAGCCTCTCCCCAGCAGCAAAAAAAAATCATCGCAATGGTGCAATTGTAATTTTTTTTACACTCGGTCTGGTTCGGGCCAGATCCTGGTACCTTCAGCCCCGGCGAATGGCAGCCGAGATTTACCCCACGCCGCCCGATTTCCTAATTTTAAAATAAAAAGGTAAACAGAGGGGTGGAAATAAAACCCCGGAACCCGACATTTTGGTTCAAACAGCTTTGCAGAACCTTACTAAATTCCCCTTCTTTTGGAGAAGATGAAACTTAAAAGGCTGGAATAGGTAGACTCAAAGTGTCCAAATAATTAAGGAATAATTAAAGATAAATGGAAGATAAAGCACTTCCAGCTCTGGGCATTTTAGGAGCAATAACCCCTGCACCGTGTGACGCGAACTGTCAAATAAACAGATTTGGGTGTTGATCTGGATGTCAGCAACAATAAAAACATCCCGGGAAGTCTGTTCTTAGCGCTCCCGATGACTGAATTAAATAACTCTCACGCGAGCGACGGCGATGGTAACAATTGCCCCCGGTTTGGGGCTTGCGAGCCCGGTAATAAAACACGGCTAAAAATATTCAGGGAAGCCACGCTCAGGGAAAGCGAGACAGGTGAGAGCAGAGATGAAAATAGCTTTTGCCTTTGCTCCCAGCGTGCTTGCAGCGCAGGCGACATTTCTGCACTCCGGGGAAGCTGGATGTGCCTCCCCACCCCCAAAAAATCCCCCTTGGAGGGCGTAACAGAGCGTCCCCCCCTCCCCTGGCACAGCGGCAGGATTTGGCCGTCAGAGAAACGGCCCGGATGCCGTCTGATGGACGTTGCAGCTCCTCGTCCTTTCTGGTTTTTCTTCTGCTTTGTTTTGCGTTAACAGCTATGGTGCCGGAGGAGAAAACATCATGTTTTAGCAATGAGGTCCCCAGCGAGGCTGTTTAAAAATTAATTAGTGCGATGCAACATATTAGCGATGAATAGTAATTTTAGCTTCTGTACCCACTTCATCGCCTTCTACACCGTCATTATTCCAGCTCTTCTATGGTCCTCCCAGCCAACCCGGACCTAATATGGAGGGCACCCAAAAAATCTCTGCCTGTGGCTCCTGGAAATTCTCCATTTGACCCCAAACACACCACCACCCATGTGTTCTCTGTGGAGCTTTTAAATAAATTAAGGTCATGGTTGCTGAGCTGGCCAGAAGGTAGGAACCTGCTCTGCTCACAGAGCAGGTCTCCATCATCCCAAAACTGCAGTCATCCAAGGGCATGAACCTGGCCAGACCCCCCCCATGGCTCCTATGCAAGGTGGGTGTTGTGGTATGGAGGAGGTTGTGGGTCCTGGCTTCATCCAGGATGGAGGATGGAGGTCATCCCTCCACGGACTGAGATCCTCCATGGGTGGATATCCCCCAACCCTGAGGATGGAGAACCTTCAAGGATTGAGAGCCCCCCACCCCAAGAATGGAGATCTGCCAACCCCAAGGATTAAGATTCCCCCCCAAACCCAAGGAAGAAGATCCCCATAATCCAAAGATGCAGAACACCCTCAACTCTGCAGGTGAAGATGCCCAAGCCTCAAGGATGAAGTTCCACAAAACACAAGGGTGGAGATCCTCCTAACTCCATGGATGGAGATCCTCCTAACTCCACAGATGGGAATCTCCCCCAACCTCAAGGATGGGGATCCCCCAACCCCAAAGGTGGAGATCTCCAAAATCTAAGGATGGAGACCTCCCAATCCTTGAGGATGGAGATCCTCTTAGCCCCAAGCACGGGGATTCTCCCAACCCTGAGGATATGGATCCCCAAAAGCCACGGACCTGCACAACCCTGAGGATGGAGATTCCCCAAACTCCAAGGATGGAGGTGCCCGAACCTAAGAATGGAGACCTTCCAAGGTGAGAGATCCCCTCCAGCCATGAGGATGAAGATCCCCCCAAAACCCAAGGATGCAGATGCACCCCGTTCCCCAACCCAAAGAAGGGCAATCACCCCCTGGGACCTCACTGGCTGCACTGGGCAGGACCTGGGGGCATCACCCTGGTCCAGTGACGGCCACCACCCAAAACCACAACCCCAAATGAGCCACCCTCCCACTCCTTTGGGCTGCGAGCAAGGCAGCAGGGACCGAGGAGCCTGGCCTTCAGGTGGATGGCGGAGCTGAGGGGGATTTGTGGGGACATCTGGAACGCATTCATTTTACGGCATGTTTCATATCACAGCCAGGTACTGCGAAGCAGTTAAGTAGCAGCAGGGCAGCACGTCCCCATGGGTGGGCTGCGGTTTGCGCTTTCAGCCCGCGCCGCCCCGGCATGACAAAGGGGCTGGGGAGACGGAGCTGACGTTTTCCAAACACAGCTTTGTGCCTCTGGGGACAAATCCAGAAAGAAATTAAACCCCAAAAGGCCGAAAGAAAAAAAAAAAAAGAAAAGAAAAAAGAAACCAAGCCCCACGTCCAAGGGATGTTGATCCCTGTATCAGGCCATTAACAGTCCCATCACAAATTGGAAATGACTCCGATAAATTAAATGGCTTAGCAGCTGCGAGGAAAGGCCCTTCTGAAGATTCATTTGTTTCACGGAAAAGAAATTAGTTGGGAATTTTAAATCTTTTCCAGCAGCTCGCCGCAGACACCCTGCCAAAGCCCGCGTGTTGCTGCTCGCACAGCCCTGGGACGCAGCCGGCCCCCGAAAGGAAAAGTTCTCTGCAAGCAATGGAAAGCGGGGGGCCGCGGGCGGGCTCCCCATAGCGCGCTGCCACCGAGGCCGCACCGCCTCCCGCAAACCTGTTAAAAGCCGTAAGGAGCGAAGAGGCCTGAAAACGGGAAGATTTGACCCAACACACCCCCACGAGGAGGGCAACCCAGCCACCGAGCTGCAATTGAAGTAACAGGGGGGCGGTACGGCAGGGAGGGCTCGGGGCATGGCAAGAGGTTGGGGCTGCACCCCTGGGTGCAGTGAGGTGCAGTGATTCACCCCCCAAATGCAGTGAGCCGCTGTGATTTATACCCAAAGCAGTGAGATGCAGTGATTCACCCCCCAAATGCAGTGAGCCGCAGTGATTTACCCCCGATGCAGTGAGCAGCAGTGATTTACCCCCCAAAGCAGTGAGCAGCAGTGATGTAACCCCAGACGCAGTGAGGTGCAGTGATTTACCCCTCAAAGCAGTGAGCCGCTGTGATTTACCCCCAGTTGCAGCACGCCCCCGTCATTGCCCTGATGGCTCCCCACAAACCCCAAACCTCCCCACTGCCCTAACGCTGCCAGGCAGGGCAACAGCGGGGCCAAGCTGCCCTCACCCCAGGCGCCCTTTCTCCAGTGTTAACACATGAAATTAATGCGTTAAAGCACCCCGCGTTTGGAGGCTTCCCTGGCAAAGTGCTGCTCCCCATCCAGGCCCCTTTTAGCTCATGCAAAATGGGGGGGGGGTTCACCTTCAGATGCTATTTTGCAGGCAGCAGTATCTCAAAACCCCTTCTAGTGGAAGTTGAGAGGTATAAAAGATGCAAAACGCCCCTAAATTATTCACGTGGTGTTTCAATCGAAGCCCCACAGTGGGATAAAGGGAAGGATCTGGTGACACAGCCACGACCCTGGGATGTCTCTTTGCCTCTGTTTGGATGGAAAAACCCTTCTTGTATTTACTGGGGAGAAGGGAGTAGGGGAGAGGATGAAACAGAAGGATTTCCCCCGTCCAGAAGAGCTGGAGGTCGAGGAAACGTGTGGAGCACCCGTTCTTTGGGTGCATCCAACCAGAGCAACCCAGTTGAATTTGCCCTTTGGCAACACCGTAGCTTTTCAAAACTTTTACAGGACCAGAGGAGCAAAATCAAAGTAGGGCACAGGAAGAGAAATTGCAAACCATGAAACCCCACCACGGCAAGAAGGGATGGAAGCAACCAAAACAAAAAATGGTGAAAAATGAATAAGAAACTCAGAAGTGATTTTGCATTTCAAATACAGAAGGCCTTCAAAAAGGAAAAACCCCGAAAGATCTTTTTTCTTCCCATTTTTCCTCTCTCTTTTGCCTCTTTCTGTTTCATTGAGCATCCAGGTGCTTCTGAGCTGGGATTTTCATTTCCCCGCCTCCTACTGGGGACAAAACCCCAACAACCCAGTGCAAAAAAACCCCAAACAAACCAACCCAGAAGTAGGACACCAAGCCCTGCTCAATCCAAACTCAGCTTGACGCTCACTAATTACCCAGTAATCGTATTTATATGCTGCTGGCACACTCGGAAATGCAGCTCCTAATAACCAAGGTCCGCATCAATATTAATGTCCTGGCTTGACTCTCAATACCTGGGGACCGAAGGGAGATAAAAAAACATCAGAGCAAAGTGAAGGAGGGAAGAAAATGAAATAAAAAATCATTTCTTACGTGTTCGACAGGAAGGGAGTGCTTGAGATCAAACGATGGGATCCCCCCTTGGCGTGTACCAGCCATAAAAATAAATATAAATTGTAAGTACCCATCTCCGGGGCATAAATCTTCCAGCAGCAGGAAATTTTTCACCATCCACAAGCCCTTCCCCAAACTTTGAGTTCCCCCATAGGTAGGAGAAGGCTGGAAAAACTCTTCTCGTTATGTTAATGGTTTTCTAAAACCTGGGGCTTTCCCTTTACGTGAGTTACTCCGAGATGATCGACTGCAAATATTCACCCCTGCAAACTTCAGTCTGCTTTCGGTCGCTCACGCAAAACCTCCGGCTTTGGGTTGGCTCAGCAAGAAAAGCCGCGTGAAACGAGCTCCTAGCATTTTATTTTTTCCCAGCAATGCTTCAATCCTTATGGGAAGAGGGAGCGCGTCCCCCAGAATTCACCGACGGTTACATTGCACGTGAATACGCACCCAAATATTTGCAGAAATGTGGCTACGAAGGGCACCGCCCGGGTTGCAAACCCGCCCCGGCGCCACTCTGTAATTCGATTAAAAACCTCTTTTCTTAATAATTTCTATGCAGAGACACTGGGCACACTGGGAGCTTTTAGGCAGAGTTTAAATGGAGTTAATAAACTATTAATAGCCTGCAGTAAGGCTGTGATAGATTTGAGCTGCGTGTGCTCCGGACGCCTCGGCACAAGGTGTTATTACCAACGTCCGCGCTCGGCACACGTCAAAAAAAAAATCACGCGGGTCTTCCATGAAAAGCGCAGTTCCAGGAAACCCAGCATTTCTCCGGGCAAGATGCGTATTTTCTGGACTTTCTCCCTCAAAATGAAATCTGGCGATTCGAGAGTAAGCGTAGACATGGTGTTTACCCCGTGGAGCACTGGGTGTAGTGTAAATCCGCACTGTTGACCCCTTAATTAGTGTTGATCCATGCTTGTTAGTTATTAATATGCAAAGAAAATGAATGGAAGCCATAAAGGTCATGTCCAGACATTCAACCTTAGGACGTTCCCAGATCACTGTCCCTCAGTACTTTAATTTCTGTCAAAGTTGAGAATTTCCCTATTTTCAGTCAAATTCCAAGCGGGAAAAAGACCAGTTCTGGAAGGATCTTGAAAGGGATGTTCTCCTTCCCCAGCAAACCACAGTTATGAACCATTTACTGGCGCGGATTTCTTTGAGCAGTTATTAAACAACAACGAGTAACGCGTTGACCTTTCAGAGAAGAGTCAACCCCGCGTTGATGATTATGACAGCCACAAGTATGGCGTTGACCCTTAGAGAAGAGCCACCCTGCGCTGATGACTACAAGTAGGGCGTTGACCCCTAGAGAAGGGAAGAGCCAACCCTGTGTTGATGACTACAACAACGCGTAAAGCTTTGACCTTTCAGAGAAGAGCCAATCCCACATTGATGACTATGACAGCAACAAGCAATGCGTTGACCCTTAGAGAAGAGCCAACCCTGCGCTGATGACTATGACGGCAACAAGCAATGTGTTGACCCTTAGAGAAGAGCCAACCCTGCGCTGATGACTATGCTACGTAGAAGCAGGACTCAAGCCAACTGCCCAAAGACTGCCATAAAAATTAAACATTGCTATAAAGTGACTTCAGACATTGCAAGAAATCCCCTGAAAGAGGATATCTGCAACCTCGTTTGGCAATTTGGGCTGGAAACAGCTGTCTACAGTTGTAGGCTTGGCCATCAATTCTGGTCAAACTCAAGATCTTTCTAAAGAGCCTTTGAGTGACCCAGTGGAAATGGCAATTTTTCATACAGAAATTTTCCCGAAGCTTAAATCACCCCTTCATTAAATATTTCTCAGTTCTAACTTCTGGAAAGTGGCCGTGAGGTCTATTCCAAGAGGAGCCATCTATGAGAAGAAGTCCAAGGGTAGAAAACGAGTCTTTTTCAGAGAAAAAAGTAAGGATTTCCACTCAAGAGATGCTGATTGGCACCACTGGAGGACCCAAAACCAAACCCTAAAAAAGGAGTTTTTTGTCTTCCTTTGTTGGGGTGATGGAAGAAGAATCATGAGAAGGGGTGGTGAGGGGTCTGGAGCACAAGTCTTACGAGGAGCGGCTGAGGGAGCTGGGGGGGTTCAGCCTGGAGCAGAGGAGGCTGAGGGGAGCCCTCATCGCTGCCTACAACTGCCTGAGAGGAGGG
>NW_009260185.1:121095-123207 GCF_000687185.1 Egretta garzetta
GCGGTGCTGAGGGCCAGGGTTTGGGGGTGGGATGGCAGGGGTAGGGGGGCGGTTGGGCTGGGGGAGCTTAAAGGGCTTTGCCAACCCAAACGATTCTGGGATTCTATGATTCTAAGAAGCAAAACCTTCTTCCAACTTCTCCAGCTGCAGGTGCTCATCACCTTTTGGGCATTCAGAAACACCGTTTCTCCAACCAAAACCACGTCAACCCATGAGAAGACACTTCCCCACCACCTCCAACTATGACGAGGGAAACGGGAGCGCCTTGCCTCAACCCTGCCATCGGCACCGGAGAAAACACCCAAATCACCGCAACTTGCAAATCCCTCCCTCCCTTTGCCCCTCCCGATGGCTGCTGTCCGCCAAGGAACCTCCAAAATGCCCAAAATCATAACCTACCAAAAAAATAACCAACATCAAACAAGAAATGGAGCCGATTAATTAATTGGGAACCGACGCAAGTCAACATGCTGCACGATCAACTTGCCGTATGGCCGGGCACAGGTGATTTCTCAGCACTCAGTGGTGGCCCCCATTTTACCATGAAATGGGAGCTGCAAGGACTGGGATTGGGATAAATAAGAGATTTTGAGGGCGGTTGACGCTTTTCAGCTCTCCATTGAGATATTATTGGCTGATCTCCTACACAGCTGCACCCTGCTGAATAGGCGCAGCCCACCTCCAATGCCATTGGCCATCAACCAACGTGGGAATAAACACAAGTTTGGGGGGGTTTTTTCAGTCAATGTGACTTATTGGGGGCTTTTATTTGGTTTTTTGAGGAATAGGCGGTGATTTATCCAATATTGCAGTTAGATGGGCAAAAAACCCTTTATTTGCTGTCTCATCTCCACCAAAGTGGGCAGCTGGAGGAGGTCCAGAGCAGCGACCACCATCCTGTGGTAAAGTGGGTCAGGACTACTTAAAACTGGGGGGAAATAATTTGCTTTCTTCTGCAATAAATGCGCCTTTTTCTGAAGCATTTGTTGAGAACGGAGGAAAACATTGAGTTTTGAGATGCCGCAAAGAAATTTAATTTTTGGTTTGACACAGCAGCTTCACTCGGTGCCATTTTAACGCTATTTTAAGTTGAAATGTCAATTTGAACTAACATTTTAAAATGTCAAAACATTTCACGTCTGCAGACAGAGCCGACAGGGGTTTTTTTTTTTTGCTTCCATGTGTCCAAACAGAAAACGCTTTTGGAATTTTACCGTGGGAAAAAAAAAAAAAAATTTAAAAAAAAAATCAATATTTTGACTTCTTGGAATGAAAACAAAGTTAAAATAGAATATTTCCTCCAGGACGCAAACAATATTTTCTGACAAGCTGTAATCACCGAAAGAAGCAAATGTTTGCTGCCACGGTCTGTTCCAGCTACGCAGGAAGAGAAAAGAAACAGGGATTTTTCCTCTCGTGGGCTCTCCGAAGCCTTTTTTCGCCAGTTATTTCCGTACATCCACAGCTTTGCTCCGTTATATCCCAATGGGATAAAATCAGGGCGCGGGAAGCCCCTTCCGCCACCCAGCGCCATTTCCAACGCTCCCATTTTCCATAATAACGGGGGAAAAAAGCCCAGAAAAAAGAGGAATTTTCTCCCCTAGACGAGGCAGCGGGTGATTCGGGGGGGGCGGTCACTGTGTTTTGCATCGTACCCCCTCACCACCAGCGGTTTGGGGGATTTGGGCGGGGGGAAACAGCACCGGGAGTCTTTTCCCGCTCTCGCGCCGGCTGCAGGGAGCACGTGCACGGGGGGTGGTTGGGGTTGGGTTTTTTTTAATCCAATATAAATGCAATTTTCCAGTGATCTCACCTTTTAAAATCCTGCCTTGGCCATGCGTTGCCAAAAAAAAAAAAATAAAAAAATAAAAGCAATCCAGGCCGGCCGCGGTAAAATAATAAAGTTTTACTGATTGTTCTGGTGCCAGGAGCAGGGTGTAAAAACGCGGCGTCGCAAAACGGGATGAAAACCATCGGGTTTGGAGCTGTCGCCAGGCTGTAAAGGACATTTTTGACCCCGAAGCTCGCCGCAGCATCGTCCTCGCCATCTCCCCCAAATTTCTTCTCCTTTTTTTTTTTCTTTTTTTTTTTTCCCTGACCCCGGGCTCCCGC
>NW_009260185.1:123219-127058 GCF_000687185.1 Egretta garzetta
AAAGGAAAAAAAAAATCCACCCTTTTTAATTTAGCAAAGCTTCCTGGATATTGCTCCTTTACCGTATTCCCTTTAAAAATACGGATATAAATATCTATATGGGTACGCATGCACACGTGCGTATCGACACGCGTATGTATGTGCCGGAGGATCCGCGCGCGCCGTCTCCCTGCGAAAAATATATATAAAAGCGTGCCCTAATCCCCTGTAATCTCCTTGAATTACACCTGAGCCACCCTCCCCGCAGGTGACCTTTCCACAAAAGGCTGTTTCTATGCCAACGGCATTGTTTGAGCCGGGCGAGAGAAAAAACCACGGCACGATCAGCTTTAATTTTACCTTAATTCGGCGTTTTCACTGACGGCCGGGAGCCCGTTGACGCCGGAACCCCCCCTGCCCATCCCGGGAAAAAAATTAATATTTCGAATTAATTCCTATAAAGGGTTTGAATATTCGGTGGGGAGCTCGGTAACCTCAAGCCAATTTAGATTTTGCCCAACTTCCCGCCATCGTTACTGGCTTAAATTCCCCTCGCTTGGGGGTTTCCGAGCAAAATCCTGGGGCTTTAAGGTCCTTTTCACCTTAAAATGTGTGTTTTGACCTCCTGCCCCACCTCGCCCTGCAAACGCCACCCGCCAGCACCGGTTCCTACAGAAAAATCCAAACCCATAAAATTCTGAAAGTCCGGTTTGTCCATTTTCATGGATTTTTTTGGGAATTCCAGCAAGGAGCTTGTCTCCAACAGAAAAAAAATTAAAATTACGATAAAATTCTGAAGAATTATTTAAAAAATAAGACCCATCACGCCGGCGAGCAACCGCGGGCAAGAAGGCAGGGATGCAATTTGGCGGAGTAAAAGCAGCTCAATATAAATAATTCCCCACGGAAAAAGGCTGTTTTGGCTCTGGATAATTTAATTCCATTGAAAATTTGGGATCTTTTGCCTCGCTCTCTTGGGTCCCTTCAGTTCCGACTCAGCCCACAAGGCCGCATCCCGAACCCGCGTGTTGGAAAATGACACAGAGAAGGAAAAATGAGATTTTTCCCAGCCCAGATGATCCGGTTTTGTTTGTTCCTGGGGTTTCCTGGTGTCTTTTAGAGAGCGGCACAGGGACCCACGGCCCGAGGGTCGCAGCGTCCCCAGAATTCCCTTTTTTTTTGGCTCGTTGCGAGGGGGACGTCATCCAAATTCCTGCCCATGCTTTTTTCATCGGCGGGCGGGGATGTATTTTTCTTCTGACCCAACCCCAACACCTTCGCGGGTCCTGGGAGGGAAGATATTTCCCAACAGCTCCGTCTCACAAGGCGCCAAACCAAGAGGATAAAAATACTGGTTGCCATGGGAACATAAACGCTGGAGTTTGAAAACACCGAAATTAAACCTCGCATTAATTTCGGTCCTTAACCCCCCGTTTTTGCATCCGTGTTTTGGGGGGGGGTTGGAGCAAAAATCTGAATTTCAAGTGACCCAACCAAGGTTTAACGTCTTTGCAGCTGTTTTCCCAGGGCTGGACGCAAACCAAAGCAGGAAGAACTTTATAAAGAATTTTTTTTAAATTTAAAGATAAGGATTAATCCCGGCTTGCGGAATCGCCTCTCGCCCTCCAGCCTCGGAGCCATTGCTCTGCATAGGCCCCGCGGACGCATCCCAACACCGGGACGAGGGGCCGAGCGTCCAGGGCTAACAGATACGCTATGAATTTTTGCGTTTCATCCAGAAAAACAGCTCACGAGGCTTCGTTTTATTTGCTCAAAACACACGGCGATCGCTTAACAAATATTAAATTTTAGTAATAAGGCCCCAGAGCTAACACTGCTTGGCCAGAGCATCCCCTTTTCCGGTGGCATCAATAGCTTCGAGCGGGCTTAAAGCAACTTTTGGAGTTGGTGTCTGCAAAAGTGCTCGGCCCAAGAAGGGATAAAACCACGCTCAAGGGCAAATAAATAATTTTTGACTTCATAATAAGCAACAAATTTGGGACCGCAAGTGAACAGATAGGCAACAGGTCACGTAGGAAAAGCTGCCTGGGAATAAAAGGATTATGAATCAAAAGGGGGCAGGGGGAATCCTCTGTGCAAAGAAAGATTCCCATCATTAAACTTGAGTTTCCAAAGGCAAAACAGAAGAGGGAATTCATTCCGCGCATCAGAAAAACACGGAGTTACTGGAACTAATTTATTGGCAATGGCAATAAATCGACTCTACACTGGCACCTGAGGAACTCAGCAAGTTCGAAGGTTTTGCGGTGCAATGCAATGCGCCTGCAGGTTTTGCAGTGCAAGGTGTGTGTTTGCAGTTCCTGCAATGCAATGCAACGCAACGCAGGGTGTTTGCAGGTTTTTGCAGATGTTTGAGGGGTTTGCAATGCAACGCAATGCATTTGCAGCTTTTGCAATGCAATGCATTTGAGGTTTCTGCAATGCAATGCCATGTGTTTGCAGGTTTTGCAATGCAATGCATTTGAGGTTTCTGCAATGCAATGCAATGCATTTGCAGGTTTTGCAACGCGCCGTGTCGCTAGGTTTTGCAATGCAATGTGTTTGCAGGTTTTGCAATGCCATGCACTGCAATGCGATGCCTTGGCAGGTTTTGCCATTCAGTGTGTTTGCAGGTTTTGCAATGCCCTCTGCAGCTTTCGATGCTGTGCAATGCAACGTGTCTGCCATTTCTCCAATGCAATGTGCTTGCAGGTTTTGCAGTGCACTATGCGTGCATGTTTGGGCAACTCTGCATGCTTGCACTTCTGCAGCTTTCCAGTGCAATGCATATATGCATTTTTCTGCAACTTTGCAATGCTCATCTGCTTTCGTTTTTGCCTTTGCAATGCCTGTTTGCCTTTTTTTTTATTCTTTTGCAACTTTGCCTGGACCTTGCAACTTTGCATGGCTCCAGACACTTGCGCTGGAATCCGTCCGACCACCTCCATAACATGGGTTAATTTTCCTGCAAAATTCAGGCTGATGCTTTTGAAACCACCCCCAAATCCCGGCTGCAAAACTCCAGGTGACAGACACGATGCGGCACCCTGTTCTTTCCACAAATGGCTATTTCCATCCTCTTATTTCCCAAAATAGGGGGCTTCTGAGTAATTGAATTTCTCTAGAGCAACCAGGCCGCAATACTGCTGCATTTTGAGGGGAAAAAGCTCAGGTTTGGGGCATTTGTGGATGTTAGTGGGATGCTCCACCGGGCGCAGAAGCAACTGCAGGAATTTACTTACCCAAGAGATGCTTTCTTTTTGCAGCAATATCCCACACACCCCCCAAAAAAAACCTGGGGAGAAACAAGCCTCTGTGCCCAAAATGGGTGGGTTTCACCCCAAATTCCTCTCTGGGACAGGAGGGTTGGCCGCTTGCATGCCTCGGCAAAAAGAAAAAGTAAGGAAAAAAAGGAGGGAAAAGTAAAAAAAGGCAAGGAAAAAAAGGACGGAAAAGCAAAAAAAGGAAGGAAAAGCAAAAAAAGCCAAGCAAAAAAAGGCAGCGAAAAGCAAAAAAAGGCAAGGAAAAGCAAAACAAAAAGCAAGTAAAGGCAAAAAAAGGCAAGGAAAAGCAAAAAAAGCAGGCAAAAGCAAAAAAAAGCAAGCTCATCGGAGCAGTTTGGGGAAAAAAAGGTTGAAATCGGCTTCGCTGAGCTGCTTTCCCGTCGCCCCATAATCCCTCGCTGTCCCCCAGTGGGCTTGTGCAAACAGCATCCGGCCGGTGAGCGGCCGGGCTCCGGCCACGCTCCTCCGAGCTGGGATTTTAAATAAATACGTGCAATCTGCTGCGGGCGAGGGGCAGGGCGAGAGGTTGCAGCCGGGGTCCCCGGCGCCGGCAGGGGATCTGCATTTTTTGGGATG
>NW_009260185.1:127182-127998 GCF_000687185.1 Egretta garzetta
GTATATGGAATATTCCCAATTAATGGGTCGACTTTCTGAGTAATGCGGCCCGAAAATTCAAGGTTTGGGTATGGCAGAGAGAGGGGGGAGAGGCCATGGGGTCACTTAATTCCACTATATATTATATATTGTGTATTGCATATGGCATATTACATATTATATATTGTATATTGGGTATGGTATCTGGCGTATTATGTATTATGCATTGTATATTGTGTATTGCATATGGCGTATTACGTATCATATATTGTATATTGTGTTTGGTATATGGTGTATTACATATTATATATTGTATATTGTATGTTATATATTGGTTATTGGTTATTGGATTTCTGTCAGATGTTATATGGGAACAGTATATAAGGTACGAGTTGTTATTCCAATAATATAGTCTATATTAATCCCATATATTGCATATGTGCTATGCTATGTATTAGAGTATATATGGGAACAAGAAATTATTTAGTCTCTATTATTGCCACATATGGATATATATCACATGGTGGGAAGAATATATCATATAGTGTGTATTATTCCTAGACATGATCTAATATTATATTATATAATACATTATATTCTGTATTCTATATTCTATATTCTACATTCTATATTCTATATCATATATTTAATATATATTAATGATGAAGTTCAACAAGGGCCAAGTGCTGGGTGCTGCTTGGGGAGGTTGAACCCCATGCACCAGTACAGGCTGGGGGTGACCCGCTGGGAAGCAGCTCTGCCCAGAGGGACCTGGGAGTCCTGGTGGGCGACAAGCTGGCCATGAGCCAGCAGGGTGCCCATGGTGCCTAGAAGGCC
>NW_009260185.1:128337-136162 GCF_000687185.1 Egretta garzetta
GGGGGGTGGCACTGGGTGAGCTCCCCAGGGCCCTGCCAGCCCCTGCCATGCTGGGATTCTGGGATTCTGGGTTATATATTTTATTATACAATATTTGGTGCCTTTTCCCACCCTGAGTTTTTACCCAGACCTGTTTTTTTTTGTCCCTTCCCCAACACAAACCACGCCAATAAAGTGAAGATGACAATATATTCATTAGGCTTGCTCACGCTCATTAAAACTGGCTGTGTAGGAAAGCATGACTCCGCTTCGGAGAAGGAAGGGGGGAAAAATGCAAATTCTTCTGCATGAAAAGCGGAGATTTCCCTAATCGCCCCAATCAAACGCCGGCGCAATTATCTGTGGCCAACCCAACGGGTTAAAATTATCCTCTTCATCTCCGGACACAGTAAGGAGCCGAAAAATGTTTCATTTTAATAAAAATGAAATCTGGACCCTGCAGAAAGCAGCTTCGCTAATGACATGTTTACACAGAAAAAGACAATTTCTATTTAATGGTGATTACTAGCGAGAAGAAATTAAACTTCCTGGAGTATATGGGTTAGAGATAATGGGCAGGCGAGAAAGTTATGGAGGGTGCGTAAATCAGGAGCGCCGAAACGGGGGGCTAGATCCGCACGTGCTGCTCGCTGGGAGCACACAGGGGTTGTGCAGGGGTCTTAGCATGCAAAAAATGTATCTATATTGCTACAAGGACTTTTGTGCAGACGTATGCGCTTGCATACCTGCAAATATGCATGTGTACGCACGTGCAGATATGGAAACACACGTGCAGACATGGAAATGCACAGGCAAGCTTGCAAATGCACGTGCAAACATGCAAATGCACAGGTGAACTTGCAAATGCACGTGCAAACATGGAAATGCACGTGCAAACATGCAAATGCACAGGCAAACTTGCAAATGCACGTGCACATGCAAACAGGCCCATGCACATTCAATCGTGCAAACATGCAAACAAAGATGCAAACACGAAAATGCGCACGCGAACATGCACATGCAAATATACAAGCGGGCATGCAAACAGGCAAATCCACATGCAAGCATGCACAAGCACACATGCACATGCAAACATGCACAAGTGCACATGCACATATACAAATGCACACGCAAACATGCACAAGTGGGCAGGCATATGCAAACATGCAAATATGCAAATGCATGCATATGCACAAGAGTCCTCGTACAAAATTCAGGTTTGCACGCTAAACTCGCCGGGTTTTTTTGCTCCCACATCAAGAGAAAAAAGTGCAAAATAGGGTTTGATCGTGGAAATCCAGGGGTTTGGCTCGCCGGGTTACCGGCGCTGATCCTTCCTAATTGTTTTTTTTTTAATTATTCTTTTTTTCCCAGGTAGAAAATTATTTTTTTTCCAAAAAAGCCAAGCCAAGATCTTTTCACAACCAGCTCCTCTGTTCCTGTATTTGCATCCTGAAATAAGTTTTTGGGTTCCTCTTTGTGCCAAGGCCATTCCCTTCCCACGCCGACCTGTGCAAACCCATCCCGGGGCAAAATCATTCCGACGTCGGGCTTTAATGTCTGCTCCTTTATAAAGCTGAGCAAACATCTGCAGAACAAGCCCAGATGTGAGTCGTGTGTCGTGTCCTCCCCCAATTCAGGAATTTCAGCTCCGAGGCACATACTAAGGCAGCGTCTGGGATGGTTTAATCATAGTAAAATTAAAATTGTTATCGAAGCATAATGAAGAATGCAAGGAGGTTTGCAAGGAAAACCCACCCAAACCCAACGACCCTGAGCTGACGTCTCCGGGGAGCTGTTGGTGCGGAGGAACGGTAAACAACGCGCGGAAATGCAACTTAATTATCTTTGCAAGCAGGGAACGCAACGGGAGGCTGCAGCTTCCAAGGGCAGCGGGAGCGGAGGGGTGCGTGCAGCCCCGCGCTGGAGCCGGAGCAGCCCCCGGGCGGCGAGACAAGGACGTCTGCAGAGTTGAGCTTAAATTTGAAGTCGAATTCGCGGCAGCTCGGCCATGGCGATGCTGTTGGGGATGCTCAGCCTGGTTCGCACCCGCCTGGGCAAACCCCGGCTTCGTCGGTAATTGTTCTGCGCGGGTTTTTTATCTCATTAGGACAAGAAAAGCAAATGCTTGGCTTGAACTTGGGCGCACGCGCCCACCCCCCCCGCATTAACACCAGCCGGGGATTCAGCACCCATCACCCTCTGGGAGGATCCACCATGAAAAATCACTGGAAAACATAGGAATGGGGAATAGAAATGCCCAAATTCAGCTCTTTACCCAATGCTCCAGAAACTCCAGGCACGGCTTGAGCTTCTCCGGAAGCACGAGCCCCTTCGCGTCATTTTGGCATCAGCTGACGCTAAAATCCCAGCCCAAACCAGCTCAAAGGCGGGAAGATGCCGCGTGGCGGCGGATTTGGGAAGGGAAAGCGCTTGGGTTTTGCAGGGGCTGGGTTTGCGCAAGAGCTGCTCAGAGGGTGCTCACAGCAGCTGGAAAGGTATTTTATAGACATATATATAAGCTGGGAATTGTGTTAATTTAAACCGAGGATGCTGGCGGGGATGCGGGGTAGGAGCAAAGCAAGGTTTAAAATCCAAGGGTGGGGATTGGCTTGGATTAAAGCAAGGATGGGGACTGGCTAGGACCAAACCAAGGATGGGTTAACGGTTGGACTTGATGATCTTAAAGGTCTTTTCCAACCTAGACAGTTCTATGATGCTATGGGGACTGGCTACAACCAAACCAAGGATGGGGACTGGCTACAACCAAACCAAGGACGCTGGCTAGGACTAAACCAAGGATGGGGACTGGCTAGGACCAAACCAAGGATGCTGGCTAGGATCAAATGAAGGATGTTGGCTAGGACCAAACCAAGGACGCTGGCTAGGATTAAACCAAGGACGCTGGCTAGGACCAAACCAAGGACGCTGGCTAGGATTGAACAAAGGATGGAAGATTAACTCAACCCAAAGATGCTGGTTAGGGAGAAGCAAAGATGCTCCCTGGGACAGAACCAAGGACACCAAAGCAGGGATGCTGCCCAGGAGCACAGCACGGGTGCTGGGTAGGATTAACTCAAGGCCACTAGAACCAAGCCATGGGTGCTGGGTCTTACCAAACCAAGGCTGCTTGCTAAACACAACCCAAGGGTGCTCGCGAGGGTCAAAGCAAGGCCACTGGCTACCATTGCACCAAGGAGGCTACCTAGAAGCAAACAAAATGATGGCGAGGATTGATGTGAGCTACAGTCAAACCAACGACGCTGGCTAGGATGCAACTAAGGATGCTGGTTTCAAATGGAGGATGCTGGCTGGGACAGAACCGAGGAGCATAGCTAAAATCAAGCCAAAGATGCTGACAAGGGCCAATGCAAGGGCGCTGGCTGGGATGGACCCACGGACGCCAGCTGGAATCAAACCATGGAGGCTGGCTGGGCTCGAACCAAGCTGCAAGCAAACCAGAGATGTAGGCTAGGACCAACGCCGAGACACTGGCTGAAAGTGACTCTTCAGTTGGATCTGACCTCTTTAAAAAAATGCTCATTTTCACATCTCCCCAGGCCGCCGCAGCCCAGCGAGGCTCAGCACCACTCCGCAGCCCCTCCGGCGAGGCTCAGCGGGGCCTGGGGCTGCCTGCATCCCGCTGCCGGCCCGGTACAGGCGTGCCTCCCCGAAACCCCACGGGCTATTCCTTACTGTGGCGGGGGGTTTTCTTCTGCACAAATCGTTCACCCCCGAACTCATGGCACAGCCCCGGTCAAAAGGTGCTTTTTATCCCGATTTTCTTGCTCGGAATTTCTACACCAAGCGCAGGGCTTGGCTGTTACACAGAGATGCTGCTTTCCGAGGGAAATTCAGCTTTTAGCAAAGGCTTCCAGCAACCCCAAATCAACCAAATGCCGCCCCCAAAATCTGTGTTTCGTTCCTGAGCTCATAAGAAAACCTGGAGAAAGGGGTTTGGGGTGGGTTTGGTGCCAGTTTGCATCGGTAAATCACCTGTCCCAAGCACCGAGTGATTCAGTCTGGCCACGTCCTTTACCCACCTCCCCCCCAAAAATAATCCTTCTGCTTTGAAATTCAATTACCTGCTTTTTTTTGTCTGTATTAAAGAAAAAAAAGGTGATCTTTCCTAGAAACATCTGATTTTTCATCACTCCCTTGAGACACCCAAGCTAGATTTAACCCCCACAAGTAATTCCAGAACAAAGTGGCCCAAGCTGGCGTTTTCTCTGAAAATCCTACCGCGATGCAAGAGCTAGAGGGAAAAACCGGTCCCCGCCCACATGCCCAGTGGCACCCAGTTTCCAAACGGGGCAGAAATTAATTCCCCCGCTGAGCTGGGAAGCCAACGAAGCTGCTTCACCATTTTTTCCTGCCCTGGGATGAAGATAAATTAAGCCCCGTGTGTCGCTCAGGCCCGGTTCAACGTCACATCCTAAAAAAAATCTTAATTGCAAAATGGTTTTCTAATGATTTTGATAAGGATGCGACTCCGGTGCGACGAGATGCGATGCTCCGCAACCACGACTCATGTATTTGAGTGCCATAACGTCGCAATCCGGGGCAGGGAAGGTTTGGACGCGTGGTTATATGAGCTCTGTGCTTAATGACGGGCGCCTAATTAAGGCCGGGGAGCGCCGGCTTCGTCAGGAGACCCTGCCTCAAGTCTGCCCTGGGTTTCTTTTTGGAGGCGAGCATCCCTGGCCGTCTGGTCCTTCATCCCAGCAAGGTCGCGTCCGCAATAATTAAGTATTTTGGCTCATCAGGTTGCGCCACTCTTGCGCCATCAGAGCCGCTCTGCGCCGAAATAATCCCAAACAATATCCTGAATTATTCTGCCGATCGAGATGGCGGTTGTGTTCCCAGGGATGGAAAAGCACGTGGAAAAGCACGGATGCTCTTAAATTCCTTGGAAATAAGGAGGGCTGAAAGCTTGGAGGGCTGCAACTCCCAAGCACGGCTGCTAAATAGGTTGAGGATGAGGATGAAGGCAACGGCGTGGATCCGTCCCGGCCGGCCGCCGGATGGCGAGGAGCCCCGAAAGGACAGGGCGAAAATTAGCGAGAGCCATCAACGTAACGAAGCGGGGGTCTGGTGTCGTCCCACCGCTGGGTTAATGGAGCTCTGCAGCAGCAGCTGGCGGCCGCCTGCGCGGAAAACGCAGGATTTTGCCCCAAATCAGACACTAAACCGCACTTTGGGCGTGAGGCGAGGACGCAGACGGTTGCGCGCCATCGCGGCCGGTCGCCGGTCGTTGCTTTTCCCCTTCCCGGGTGCACAAACCCCTGCAAAATCCATTTAAGGGGCAGCTTTTTGCGGAGCGGAGGTGGAATTTGCTCCACGGCTCGGATGCTTCAGCGTCATCCGGCGCAAACCACCGCCGCCCTTGCCCGGAATTTTGCCATTCCCGGTTTTTCTGCTTTCTAAACCTTCAATGGCAGCTCCGGGCACTTAGAGCAAACCTCAGGTCCCCCCCCAGCGTGAGTCACCCCGATGCTGCGAAGACGCCGTCTCTAGTGGCATCCCCGCAGGCGCGACACGACGCGACGCTCAGCCCGCTTCTTCCCTATGGCAAAAATTCTTCTTTCCTTTTCTTTTCTTTAACGGGGCACAGGCAGTTTGGGGGGGAGGCAGCGACCCCCCATAAATCCGCCACCCCCCGCAACAGCCATCCCCGCCTTTCCACCTTTTTATCTATGTAAAATATACATTATCCCATTAAATCCATCCAATATCTATATTATTGCACTACTATACATATTTTTATATATATACATATATATATGAGGGATATATATGTCTCCACCAACATTATCCAGTTGTGTCCATCCAATATACATTATTTGATTATTATAGATATATATAAGCGCTCTATATGTCTTCACCCACATTATCCAATTAAATCCATCCTATATATATATATTATTGCATTTTTATATATATTACATGGATATAATTGGATGATGTGGACGAAGATGTAGATATAATGTCTATATACATAACCATCCTACATATATATACAGAGAGAGGATAGATGGGGGCATAGAGAGGGTATATAAAAATATACATGTATAATATCCATTGGATTGATATATTGGATATATTATACTCTGTGTATTCAACAGATATAGAGATATAATAGTATGGATATGATATTATATGGATCTAATCTATCTGACAGATATATATAAAATAGAACCAATGGCTTGATATAATGTAATATATCAAACATATTCAATATATATCACACATCTATAGGTTATATATAAAAATATCCAACATATCCAACCAATATGATAGATCCAATGGCTGGATATAATGTAATATATCAGATATATCCAATATATATCACATATATAGAGGTTATATATATAAAAATATCCAATATATGCATCCAATAGAATAGATCCAGTGGATGGATATAATGTAATATAGCCAATATATCCAATGTATATCCAATATGGATATTATATCCAATATATCCATCCAATATGATATATCCAATGGCTTGATATAATGTAATATATCAACTATATCCAACATATATCACACATATATAAGTTATATATAAAAATATCCAATATATCCATGCAATATAATCGATCCAATGGCTGGTTGGAATGTAGTATAGCCGATATATATCCAATATATATATATCCCACCTTCTGTAAGCATCAACCTTTTCTGCTCTCATTTTTCATCTCCTTCAGCAAACCTCCACACTTTTACCCAAAAAACCCCAACTTTCCAAGCTTTTGCCTTTTTCCTCCCCATTGCAGCAGCCGTAATTCCAGGCTTTCTGCGCTCGCGATGATTAAAGAAGTTTCCCCTCCGCTCTGGGGTGCCCCTTGCTTCCCAAAAGAGCTATTTTTTGCTGATTTACCAGGCTCATGACAGCGATGCAGCCATTTCAGCCCAGGTTTCACCTATTTTTCAACGCCTACCCAAATACGGGAGAATTCTGGTGGTGCGGCTGGCTCTGAGTATTTCACCAGACTGAGAACTTTGCTTTTTCAAAGGGTTTTCCATGAGTTTCCAGCTGAATTTTACTTTGCTGAGAAGGCCCGTGACTGCGCTAATGTCGGCCATGTCAGGGCGCTTTGGCCCTGAGCATCACGCAACAGCCGAGGCTTCAATTTTTGCCTTTTTTTGCAAAAAAAAGTAAAGTCCTGCTGGGAATTGATTCATTTTTTTGCCCCAGAAAAATCCCCTGAGCCATGGCACCCAACTCCACGTGGTACCAGGCCGGATCCTGGCTCCATCCCAGCACCTGGACCACATCCGCACCCAGCGGAAGAAGGGAAAGCACGGAGGAAGGATGGCGAAAAAAAGGGGACAAAAAATAAAGCTGAATAAAAAGGGTTTATAAAATAAAAATAACGCTGAGTTAATACCTGCTTCAGGAGTGAAGAGAATACCCAAGGGGCTGAAGAATCTTAACCAAAACCCAAAAAGAGCTTTGCCTCTACCCCTGGCTGCTGGGTGGATGCGTTTGGTGACGGAAATGGGTATTTTATACCAATAAATAGATGATATCATAGAATCATGGAATGGTTTGGGTTGGAAGGGACCCCCAGAGCCCACCCAGCCCAACCCCCCTGCAGGAGCAGGGACACCTTGAACCACATTAGGTTGCTCACAGCCCTGTCCAACCTGGCCTGGAATGGTCCCAGGGATGGGGCCACCACCCCCTCTCTGGGCAACCCCTGCCAGGCTTTCACCACCCTCACTGGAAAGAATTTCTTCCTTAGATCCAGTCTAAACCTACCCTGCTTCAGTTTAAAGCCATCCCCCCTTGTCCTGTCCCAGCTGGCCCTACTAAAAAGCTTGTCCCCCCCTTTCCTCT
>NW_009260185.1:136375-140654 GCF_000687185.1 Egretta garzetta
AGGGCTGCTCTCCATCCTTTCTTCCCCCAGCCTGTATTGATACTGGGGGTTACCCCGACCCAGGGGCAGGACCTTGCCCTTGGCCTTGTTGAACCTCATGAGGTTCCCAGGACCCCACCTCTCAGCTCGAGCAAGAGAGCGGCTATTGCTCCCCCGCGTGAGAGCGAGCAACGTGGGCATTGCTACGATAAATAACCTATGCTCTAGGGTAGATAGCAATATAATGATTATTGGCAATACAGGGCTGTATAGCGAGTCATATATCAATATACCGCTTAGATCAAGGCATAGATTATCAATTTCTAGGATATATATTCTGTAGCTGTTTCTTCGTAAATATGCTGATGCGTTATATCAATATATCACGACGTTATCCTATCGAGCAATGGTATTACATCGCTATATGTCGTGTATTTCACTACTATGTATTTATAGCCGTGAATCCAGGGTATTGCCCTGTATCCAGCAAAACAAGGGGTGACGAAGGCGGCTTGCGCACACCAGCCGGAATGTCAAGCCAAATCACTTTCTAAAAAAAAAAACAAAAAAACAAAAAAAAGGGGAAAACCCGCACCCGCCTTGAGGATGCTGCAACGACAACGGTGCCGACCACCACCCAACGCCATCCCCCGCCCCGAGCCCTTCATCCCGGGGAAAGTTCTCCCAATAAAAGCAAAGAAGCTGCTTAAATATCTCTTTTTCTTTTTTTTCCCCCCTCTTTTTTTGCCCACAGAGCTGGAGCTGGGAATCCATTAGCCTTTAATGAAGTGAAACCCTCATCTTGCCGGAGCCACCTCATTTAGCGCAATTGTTTCGCAGCCATTACGGAAAGACAATTACAAGGAAGCGGCGAGAGTAATTGGAAATGCTGGCGGGAGTTGGGCGAAATGATAATAAATAAAAATATTCCCCCTAATAAGCTTGCCAGGAGGGGGGTGGGCTGGAGAAAATCAACATAATTAGAACTGAACCTCAGCAAGGAAAAACAGACAGCGGGGTGGCGAGCGCTCGGCACGGAGAGTAAGGGGAGAAGTGAAGAAAACTTCCTTTTTTGCCCCCGAAACAGCAGGGAAAAATACTTTGCCCACCTGTACGAAGCACAAAATGGTTGGGAATGGGGATCCCATTCCCTATGGGGATGCAGGCGATGCTCCGGGATGGGTTTGCTCCTCCATCGCCTGCTCCGAGCGGGAATTCAAGCCAATAAAACCCCTGAAACCCGAGGTGGTTTGGACGGCGGGACGGCGGTGCCGAGCATCGCCGGGTCACCTAAATTTCTCCCCAACAGAGGTTTCTTTTTTTTTTTTGCATGCAAAATGCCGTTATTTTAGCAAAACCTGCATTATTTTAATTACCCTTAAGGACAAAAAAGCAGCACAGCCGGGTATTTGAGAGGAATTTTGCTTGGTGATGGAAGGGAGAAGGGTTCATTCATGTCCCAACCCCCCCACAGGCGGCCATCAGGGGGTTCCCTCCTTGCTCCTAAAACCCCATCTTTTTCCCCCAAAATAAGCCCCGTGTCCTGCGCAAGCCCCCAGACTCTGTCCCCAGCCTCATCCCGCCCTGCTGCTGCTTTTGCAGCTCCCCCAAAGCAGTTTGCAGGAAAAAAAAGTCCTATACATTGGGGGTTTCCCCCCCAAAAAAGCCACTCAGGCAGAGGTTTGCACCCAAAAAGGTCTTTAAAACAGGGGTTTGCACCCAAAAACGTCCTTTCAAGCAGGGTCTTGAAGCAAAAAAAGTCCTGAAAATGGGGGTTTGCAGCAAAAAAAGTCCTTCAAGCAGGGGTCTGCAGAAAAAAAAAACCACTTTAAATGGTTTTTACATTCAAGCAAGCCCTTCAGGCAGGGGTCTGCACCCCAAAAAGCCCTAAAACAGGGGAGTTGCAGGAAAAAAAGCTCTTCAGAAAAGGGCTTGCACCAACAAAGCCCTTCAAAGAGCGGGTTTGCACCCAAAAAAGCACTTTAAACTGAGGTTTGCCCCCAAAAAAGTCTTTCAAACAGGGGTCTTGCACCAAAAAAATCACTTTAAACAAGGGTTTGAACCAAAAAAAGCACTTTTAGCAGGAGTTTGCAGCCAGTAAGTCCTTCAGACAGGGGTTTGCACCTCAAAAAGGCCTTCAAAAAGGGGCTTGCTCCCCCCAAAAGTCCTTCAAAAAGGGATTTGCAGCAGCAGAAGTCCTTCCAACAGGGGTTTGCACCCCAAAAAGCCCTTAAAAGAGGGGGGTTGCCCCCAAAAAAGCCATTCACGCCGAAGTCTGCACCTGAAAAAAAGTCCTTTAAAGAGGGGGTTGCACCAGAGAAGCCCCCCCAGCATCTTTCCTCTCTGCTCCCAGTCTCCACGCGTGCGATATTTGCCCCCAAATGGAATGTCAGAGGCCTGGGATAAAGCCCTATCCCATCACATTTTCCCAAATAGAGGGGAAATAGTCCCTAGGGAATCACGGTTCCTATCGTTGCCTTCCTACTGGGAGTCTCTGCGGTCCTGCTCGAACCAATGGGGCTGAGACCGGGATGCTCCCAAATAGAAAATACCTCCTCAAATAATAAAATATCCCAAATAAATAATCAAATAACCTCCCAATACTAATAAAATACTCCCCCCAAAATAAAATAGCCCCTAAAATCATAAAATACTCCCCCCAAAATAATAAAATATCCCCCCCAAATAAGAAGATACCCCCCAAATAATAAATATCCCAAATAAATAATAAAATACTCCCCAAATAATGAAATACGCCCCCAAATAATAAAATACCCCAAATAAATAATAAAATACCCCCCCAAAATAATAAAATACCCCAAATAAATCATAAAATACCCCTCCAAATAAGAAAATACCCCACGGCTCGGCTCCAGCCCTCTGGAGCAAAGGCAACTTTCATTTAAAAACCACGCACGTTTTTTTCCTCGCCGCTTCCGACCTCCGTTAAGATCATTATCCCGGGGCGAGAGAGGCGATAAAACATTTTTATTCTCTTTTCTTTTCCTTACGGTGGGATTTTTCAGCAGTGCATCCCCCCCCCCCCGCCCCCCCAGAAGGCCACATTCCTCCTCGGTCACCAATTATTTTGCTCTCAAAGGGGTTCTCGCAATTCTCCCTGTAACTTTTTTAGCCTTCCCGTAAGCCGCAGGTGATGCTCCTGCCGCAACACCCTGTTATTAAATAATACTAAATAATATTAAATTATATCGAGCAATATTAAATAGTATTAAATGCTATTAAATACCCTGCAAAGCTGCAGGCACAAATATTTGGGAACTGCAAACCGGGCTGGGATGCTGCAGCGGGTACCAGGGAAGGTGTTGAGCAAAGCTCTTGCAAATTGGGGGGAAATTGGGCTATTTTGGAGCTCTTCCGTGCACTGACGGCAGAGGAGGGAAAAGGGAGGCAGCCGGGAGCGTGGAGGAGTGAGCAGGGGAACGTGCATGGGAGGGTGAGCGGGAGCTGGAGGTGTGCAAGGGAGCGTGCAAGGGAGCGTGCAAGGGAGCATGCATGGGAATGTGAACAGGAGCTGGAGGTGTGCAAGGAAGTGTGCATGGGAGTGTGCAGGGAGCATGCAGGGAGTGTGCAAGGAAGCGTGTGTGGGAGTGTGCAAGGAGTCAGCAGGGAGCGTGCAAGAGAATGTGCATGGGAGGGTGAACAGGAGCTGGAAGTGTGCAAGGAAGTGTGCAAGGGAGCGTGCAGGGAGTGTGCAGGGAGCATGCATGGGAATGTGCAAGGAGTCAGCAGGGAGTGTGCATGGGAACACACATGGGAGGGTGAACGGGAGCTGGAGGCGTGCAAGGAAGCGTGCAAGGGAGTGTGCACAGGGCGTGCACGGGAGCGGGGAGTGTGCATGGAGCGTGCCCGGAGTGCGCACGGGAGACGCTCCAAGCACGTCACTGCAGCCAGAAATGACCCAGAGAGAAAAAGAAACTTGGGGGAAATGTGCAAAAAGTTGATTTCCAGGGAAATTTTCTTTTTTCTTTCGTTCCCGGGGAGGAGCAGGACCCAAAGCCGCGCTCGATACGGAGCGGGGAACACGGCAAGGCTGCGCCGCCTTCTTACGTTAGTGCGCGCCCGAGCGACCCCGAACGCTGTCGCAGCCCCCGCCTTTGGGTGCAGAAATACGAAATTTCACTGCTCGACGCCCCCCCTCTCCCCCAGGGGGTCTCCAGGCGCCCGCTCCGAATCCCGTCGGATTTGCTGGAATTGGGAAAATTCACGGCGTTACCGCCCCCACCAGCCGGCCGGCGACGCTCTGCAGGGGACTTGGCATCACCTCCGCACTCGTGGGGCG
>NW_009260185.1:141682-142795 GCF_000687185.1 Egretta garzetta
CCAGCGGTGCGCGGGCGACAGCGCGGGCCCTGCCTGCGACGCCCAACTGCACAGCGAGCACCCCGGAGACCGTCCCCACGCCCGCGCCCGTCGCGCACCCGCTGTCACGTGTCACCTGTTTGCATACGTGTTATACATTCATGCATCATATACAGCGTCTATAGTATCGATTACCCATTAGCTATTATATCGTATATATCAGTCATATAGACCGTATCTGTTCTCTGTTTTCATATATTATCTATTACCTATTTCCATATATTATCTATTATTTATTTTCATATATATTATACATTTACATATCATATATTATACATTATCTATAATATTTATTATCTATTATATCATATGTATCAATCATATAGATCATATGTATTACTTATTTCCGTATCTTATCTATTACCTATTGTCATATGTTATCTATTATCTATTTTCATATATTGCACATTTATGCATCATATATTCTACATTATCTATATTATCGATTATCATCTATTCTGTGTCATATATATGTATTATAAACTATTTTATATCATATATCACATATATCAATCATATAGACCTTATCCATTATCTGTTATCTGGTTTATATATTATACAGTATCTATATTGTCTATTAGCTATTACATAAAATACATCAATCATATAGATCATATCTATTACCTGTTTCCATATATTATCTTTTACATATTGTAATTTATTGTCTATTCATTACCTATTTTAATATAGTATCTATGATATATTTATGATATATTTTTGTATTTTTATATATATATACCATATACCATATACCATATACCATATACTATATACTATATACTATATACTATATACTATACATTCTGTATTATCTGTATTATCTGTATTATCTATTATCATCTATTTTATATATGTATCTATTATAATCTATTCTATATCATATATATTAACCATATAGATATCTATTATCTATTTTATATTTTGTATGTTATATATTATATATTTTATATTTTATATATTATACATTAAATGTATTACCTATTCTCATTATTCTATACCATGTATATCACATATATCGACTGTGATCCAGCCTGCAGCGCATACCACACGTACCAATCACAGAGCCCGCTGTTG
>NW_009260185.1:143717-145115 GCF_000687185.1 Egretta garzetta
CCCAGGGGGGGTGAGGGAATGGGGGGGGGGGAGGAGAAAAACCAGTGCTGCGATAGAGAGATACGCGGCTTCGGATCGAGCGGGGCTTTCCTGAATTCGCAAGGATTTCCTTCCTGAATTTCCTGAATTCATTTTCCTGAATGCCTTCTATTTCCTGAATTAATTTTCCTGAATTTCCTGGATTTCCTGTATTCATTTTCTTGAATTTCCTGGATTTCCTGAGTTCATTTTCTTAATTTCCTGGATTTCCTGAGTTCATTTTCCCGAATTCCCTCAATTTCCTGAATTCATTTTCTGGAATTTCCTGAATTCATTTTCCTGAATTCCCGCATTTTCCCGAATTGCCTCAATTTTCTGATTTCATTTTCCTCAATTCCCTCAATTTCAGGAATTCATTTTCCTGAATTTCCTGAATTCCCTCAATTTCCTGAATTCATTTTCCTGAATTCCCTCAATTTCCTGAATTCATTTTCCTGAATTTCCTGAATTCATTTTCCTGAATTCCCGCATTTTCCTGAATTCATTTTCCTGAATTCCCTCAATTTCCAGAATTCATTTTCCTCAATTTCCTGGATTTCCTGAATTCATTCTCCTGAATTTCCTGATTTTGCAGGATTTTGCTATCCTGGCGCTGCGGCTCTGCAGAAAATCCAGCGTACCCTGAAGTAAACCCACCGCCTGCCACAACACCCCAAAACCCGGTGACAAATTTGGGGGCTGTTTCAGCACCACAAAACCCCACTCGGATTTTTCCCAAGCAACCTTTAGAGAAGCCCAAAACCTCCTGAATTTGGTTCTTGGCCACCAGAAATCCACCTTTTTTTTTTTTTTTTTTTGCGGGCGGGGGGAAAAAAAGGGATGTGGGGAGCAACCCCTCTATATTTTGGGGGGACGGGAAAGACTTTTTAGGGTTGCAAAAGTTAATTAATTTGCCGAGGCAATGTTCGCATCCCGCAATCCCCGTGGCTTTTTTTTTTTTCTCTTCGGTAGCCGAGTGGAAAGGTTTATTTAGCCGGCAGCGGCGACGGCTTCACAAACATTTCCCCCTATCCTGCAGGGAGAACGGCACCGACCGAAAGGAGATTTAATTAGCGAAAATCTCGTTAGGCAAACGAAATTATCCGTAAGACAATACTCCTCTGGACAGGGGGTCTGATTAAACAAAGCCATTAATTGAGAAAGGCGCTCCAACCGTCGGCTTGGCTCGAGGACGGGGAGGTATTTTGGGGGGGGGAAGGGGGGGTATTAATGGTGAGCCCCCTCCGCGCTCGCCGAAAAGCCCTTGAGCATCTCATCAGCGCGCCTTGATTGCATCATGCAAATTGCAAGCCGGCACGCGCCAACCCGCCGGTAAAAGTTTTTTTTTTTTAGTTTCATCCCCCCCCCCAAAAATGGGGA
>NW_009260185.1:145404-148312 GCF_000687185.1 Egretta garzetta
CGGGCCCCGGAGGGAAAACTAAAATCGGAGCAAGCCGCTGCGCTGAATAATTCCCCGCGATTTAAAGGCGGGGGTTATAACAACCGGCCGGAGGGGAGACGAGAGACGCCACCGCTCTCTTAACCTTCCGCTTTACGGGGGGGATTGTGGAGCCACCTATAAAAAGCATCGATTCGGGGCAAGAATTCCAGGAAGCGCTCCAGGATCCCTTAAAAAATGGAGGGGAAAAAGGAAAGGGACCCAGCGAGCGCCTGGGGATTTTTTTTGTTCATGAGGAATCGCTGGGGACCTCACGCCCGCCGCCGGCCCGGCTGCGACGACCTCGCCGAAACCAACCCAGGGATGTGTCAGGTACCGGGGGAGCGAGACGATGGAGCGGGGCGACGATGGATGCTGAGGGAATGAGGCACCCAACGCCGGCGGGAGCAGCGGGTAATTAAGAAATCCCAATTAAATCCCAATGAAATCCAGGCTGGCAGAGCCCTGCGGCCGCAGGAGAGGGTTTGCGAACACCCTTGGCAACAGCACCCTCTAATTTGGGGCACATTTGAGCCCCTTTGGGCCAAAATCCTGGCAGGAGCAGCACGGAGCGTGGAGCTCCGCCATAAACCGCTGCCGATGACTTCTCCCCATCCAGATTTAAAAGGCAAAGAGGAAAAATCCCAGTTTTCCATGGGCGGGATTTTTTCCCCCTCCTCCATTATATTTTGGGGGGGAAAGCCCATGGAATCCACCCCCGCTCCCCCACCTTCGGGCCTTCACCTCCCACCGCATCCCCAGAAATCCCAGCCAGACCCCCCTGTGCTCCCGGGGTGGAATAAAACACCCGACCGCAGAGCGGATAAATTATAGGGAATGGCTGAGCCCTGCCACGGGAACAAATTCCCCATTACATACGGGAATATATGTAATATTCCCCAACATATATCCCTCAGGGAATACATATTCCCCGATCTCTCTCTCTTTCTCCCCTCCAATACTCCCCAATATATTTTATTTCCCAATACATTGTATTCCCAAATATATTTTCCCAATATATTCCCCAATATTACATACCTATATACAGCTACATATAAAAAAATAGCATATTCCCATATATATATATATGGGGAATTTTATATAATATGATATTCCCCAATATATATTGAAGAATATATTAATATGTTATATATATTATATTATATTCTTCAATATATTCTATTCCCCAATACACTCCCCCAATATATTCCCTAATATCATATATAAAAAAATATATATTATATCCCCCTATATATACATGGGGAATATAATACAATATTACCTATTCCGCATGTATATATATATGGGGAGTAGATAATATTCCCCAATCTCTTCCCCTATATATTGATTTTTATACAGAGAATATATTTAATATTCCTCAATTATAAACGTCTTAAAATATATTTACATATATATATGTAAATATACATTATACATAAATATATATAAAAATATATATACAAATATATATACACACATATTTACATATATATTTGTATATATTTACACACACATTATTGTATATTTACATATATTTATATAAGTAGATAATTGTCAATATATAAATACCCCAGATATATTTACCATACCTTCCCCGTACGAGATGGGACAACTCCGCACTGATGGAGGAGGCCCAGCAAAGCCAGAAGCCCCCGGACCGGCTCTTTCGGAGCGATGCCATTCCCAGTTTGTCCCCATCGCCCGGCAAGAACCGACACCCGGCGAGCAGGAGGCCCGGCCGCGCGCCGAGGGTTGGCCACCGACACCCATTTCACCCCAAAAGACGCCTTCCGCGCCCTTCGGCAGCCAGGGGCCCAGCTGCAGGGTGGGGGTTAATTTCATTTCACCAATTTCTATTTGCTTTATTTCTTTTTTTTATTTTTTTTTTATACTTTTTAATTTCGTTTTGAATTGGGGATGGTGGAAAGGGAGCAAAAATTCCGGTGGTACCCAGGGCCAGGCGGTGACGCTCCGGCTCCGCATCCCATCGAGGATGCTCGCGGGATGGATCCGTTCCCTTCCCCCTTCTTTCGGTTCCGGCGCTTCATCGCCCACCCGCACCCCCAACCGCACCCTAAATCCCACTCAATGGCACAAACCCACCCTGTTTTGCAACCCAGCAGTCGCAATTAATGTAATTCTTCGGATTTTTCCAGCAATATCCACCAATTTTTCCACCTCTCAGGCTCAACTCGCTGTTGTCCCATTTCCGCCCCAAATTTGCTACGAGTTTTGAGCAAAACCTACTTAATTATTCGCAGGCAAAAGGGGTTTATCCATTAACGATGCTTGCAAGGTCCCACTCTTGGGACGTAAAAACCATTGGAAAATGTGGGTTTATTTAAAACCTGGTTTCATCAGAAAATCAGATTTTGCAGAAAACCCCTGGTTTTCACGCCAACCATCAAGAGGCGCCAGGTGCGGATGGGAATTACGGAGCTGGGGCATCAAACATCCTGAAAAATTCATTTTTGAATGAGATGGGAGCGACTGACTCGGCAGCGTGGGATTTTTTACGCTTGCAGTGAAGACGTTTTGGGGGTTTTTAATGTTAAAAGTGAGATTGGAGCTGCTGGGGTCTTGAATTGGGGTGCCCTGCGAGCATCTGGGCCCAGCTCTGTTTAATGAATGACCTGGGCGAGGGGATCGAGGGCACCCCCAGTCCGTTTGCAGATGGCACCGAGCTGGGCGGGAGTGTGGATGTGCTGGGGGGAGGGGGGCTCTGCAGGGGGACCTGGCCAGGCTGGAGCCATGGGCCCAGCCCAGGGGGGGGAGGGGCAACAAGGCCAAGGGCCGGGTCCTGCCCTGGGGTCACCACAACCCCAGGCAGCGCTCCAGGCGTGGGGCAGAGGGGCTGGAAAGCTGCCCGGCGGAAAAGGCCCTGGGGGGG
>NW_009260185.1:148558-152309 GCF_000687185.1 Egretta garzetta
CTGCTGCTAAGGTCAGGTTAGACATTAGGAAATATTCCTTCCCTGAAAAGGATGTCAAGCCCTGGAAAAGGCTGCCAGGGGAAGGGGTCGAGTCCCCATCCCTGGGGGGATTTAAAAGACGAGCAGACGAGGTGCTCAGGGCCAGGGTTTGGGGGTGGGATGGCAGGGTGAGGGGAACGGTTGGGCTGGGGGAGCTTCAAGGGCTTTGCCAACCCCAATGATCCCATGGTTCTGTCTTTGCAGATTTGGGTACCGCCCCATTTGCTAATTTGGATGCCACATCAAGCTCTTTGCTAATTTGGGTGCCCTGTTGGGGTCTTTAATTTGGGTTCCCTGAGAGCATCTCTGCTGATCTGGGTACCACCCAGTGGTCTTTGCTAATTTGGATGCCACGCTGGGGTCTTTGATAGTTAGGGTGTCCTACAAGGATCATTGCTAATTAGGGTGCCCTGTAGGGGTCTTTAATTTGGGTGCCTGGTGAGCATTTTTGCTGCTTTGGGTACCATCCCATGGCCTTTGCTAATTTAGGTGCCACGCCAGGGTCTTTGCTAATTAGGGTGCCCTGTTGGGGCCTTTCACTTGGGCACCCCATGAGCATCGTTGTTAATTTGGGTGCCCTGCTTTGGTCTTTAATTAGGGTGCCTGTTGGCATCTTTGCTAATTAGGGTGCCCTGTTGGGGCCTTTCATTTGGGTGCCTTGCGAGCATCTTTGCTAATTAGGGTGCCCTGTTGGGGTCCTTGCTGATGAGGGTGCCCTGCAAAGGTCTTTGCTGATCTGGGTGCCCCGTTGGGATTGGTGCTCATTTGGGTGCCCTGCTTAGGTCATTAATTCGGGTGCCCTGCAAGGATCTCTCTTTGCTAATTCGGGGACTGTCCCATGACCTTCGCCAGTTCAGGTGTCACACAAGGGTCACTGCTAATTTGGGCGCCCTGTAATAATCTTTGCTGATTTGGGTGCCTTGCCAGGGTCTTTTTTTGGGTGCCGTGTGAGCATCTTTTGCTAATTAGGGTGCCCTGCGAGGGTCTTTGCTCATTTAGGTACCATCCCGTGGTCTTGGCTAATTTGGGTGCCCTGCTGAGGTCTTTCATTTGGGCGCCCTGCATGGATCTTTGCTAATTAGGGGGCCCTGCGAGCATCTTTGCTAATCTGGGTCGCAAGCAGCGCTGCAAACCTTCAGCAGCAAAAAAGCCACCACGGAGGCGACATCAGCTCCTGCCTCCATCCGACACCCCCCGCGGGCGAGCGCGGCGCTGGTCGGGACGCCGGCTGCATCCGTCCCTCAACTGCGGGCGTTGGGGTGCCAGTGGCTTTGCACCCTGAAATCCTGCGAGGCGCACGCCACGCACATCCTTGCAGGGGTACCCAGGCAGCTCCTGGGATGCCTCGCCGGCATCGGAGCATCCCGAAATCCCCTCCGCAGCCCCCGCGCCACGTTAACAGCTCGTATTTTGCTAATTGTACAAACCTAATGGGGGAAGGCGCTGGCGGGGAGGGAAAAAAAAAAAAGGGTAATGGCCATCAGGCCAGCAATAAACCAAAATTAATGGTCCGTGCGAAGAAATCATGTCCACTTAATACCAGCTTTGAAACTCTAATAGAATAATGTCGTACCGAGGGGGGTTCGCTCCATACGGGGGTCGCTTCCGGCGCCGTCCATCACGCGCAGAGCAGGGCGAGCCCCCGCCGGAGCAGGAATATTTGGGGAGGTGAGCGGAGAGAGGAATGAGCATCCTTCATCCACCCAGGAACGTGGGGGGCAAGCGGGAGGAGGGAGGGAAAAGTGCCAGGGGAGGGGAGGGGGGCGCAGCCAGCGGGAGCTGGGCGCCTTTCGCTGGTCCGGCCTCTGGAAGCGCAGCTTGGAGGTGGCCAGAGGGGAACGCCGATGGCAAATACCTTGCCGGGAGCGTGCCCAAAGCTGGGGGGTATTCTCTTTTTATTTGCTTTTTTTAATTTTTTTTTTCATTTTTTCAAATTTTATTATTTATTCTTCAATTTTTGTTTTGTCCTTTTATTTCCCTTTTCCAATTTTCTTTTTTCCTTTTATTTTCTTTTTTCCTTCTATTTTCTTTTTTCCCATTTTCTTTTTTCCCTTTATTTTTTTTCTTCCCGATTTCCTTTTCTCTATATATTTTCTTTTTTCTCCAATTTTCCTTTTTTTTTATTATCTTTTGTCTTCCTTTTTTTTTCCTTTTTCCATTTTCTTCCCCTCCTCCCCCCACCCCAGAAAAGAAAACTCAATTCCCTCACCACACCAGAGGGAAAAACCCACCCAAACCTCTACCACACCAGCAGCCCCAGCAAGCCGGCAGCACCGTGCCCACACCGCCCAGGGATTCCCAGTCCCTATTTCCAGTATCTCCCACCCAATCCTTTTCCCAGCCCTGCTTCATCCCGGTAAAATTTAATTATTTCAGGATTTATGCTCATCCCGGGACTGAACACCCAAGTGTACAAATATCCCCATCCCGGGCAGCGAGGGTGGGGAGGAGGTGCATCCCAAACCTTCCCTTGGGATTAAAAAAAAAAAGATACAAAAAACTTTTGCCCAGGGAAAGTTTGGGCGCAAGCAAAGCCCTTAATTCCAGGAAAACCGGGATTAAAAGCGGATGTGGAGTATTTATATGAAGTTGTGTAAATACAGACGCCGCAGCCCGGCAGACGTCACCAGCGATTTTAAAAATCTCAACTATGCGCCGGGAAAAAAAATCCGTGTTTTCCACCGAAGCTGCACCACCCTGGAGCCAAAAACCCAGTAAAAACCAGTGGGGTTTTATTATAAAGCCCCGAATCATACTGGAAATGCAGGGATGCCCTCTCTGACAGCGTCCCCAAACCAGGCTGCGATCTCTGTCTCCGGCTACGGGACGGCTCCCCTCCGATGATGCCAACCCCCTGCTCAGGGAGACTCCAGAGCTTTTTCCTATGGGAAAATCCTAATTTTTCACCCTAAAAATACCAGGGCAGGGGGATAAATGTTATCAAATGCTCCTGCTGTTGAGGAGCCGCTCGGGGCCGGAGGAGGATGGGGACAACGGATCCTCAAGGATGCTCAGGGATGCTCCAGCACCCTGCGCACAAGGGGAAAAATAATGGATAGACGCAATTCCTGGCCTTTTCCCACAAGGATTCAGGCTATCCATAGGGAAAACTCGGGAATATAACGTAATAAATAACTGGGATCGCGGGCACGAGCTTGTTTTCACCCCCCACCTGCCCCCCAAAAGGAAAAGGAGGAGCAAGCGGCCGCTCATCCAAGCAAACCCGGGATGTACGCAAGGGATGCGCGCGGCCGCCCGGGCTCGTGTTGCCGGATCCGGGCTCGCCGAGGCGGCGGGGCCGTGCCGTACCGCGGCTATTTTGGGAGGAGATAGCCTTTCACCAGCAATTTCCCTCGGTTTCATGTGACAGCGACCCAGCAGCCCTAAAATAAACGGACGATCGCTCCCCTGTCTTAAAGGGAATAGAAACCCAAATGCTGAACAGACCAACGCCGCCGCCCCAGCGACCTACGTTAGCGATTTTCCTTATTCCAGGTCACGGACAGCAAGGACACCAAGGGCGAGAAGTGCTTTGGGTGGGGGCAAATATTTGGAAATGTCTTCATTAAAAGGACACCGGACCCCAAGATGCTGCTGAGACCCAGAGCTCGGGGATCCCACAGCGGGTTTGGGGGATTTTTACCACCTATGCGGGGCGTTTCCTCATGGGAATGAAATAATAAATAAATAAATAAATAAATAAATAAATAAA
>NW_009260185.1:161632-163492 GCF_000687185.1 Egretta garzetta
GATCCGGGCTCGCGGGGGCGGGGGGCCCGTGCCGTACCGCGGCTATTTGGGAGGAGATAGCGTTTCACCAGCAATTTCCCTCGGTTTCATGTGACAGCGACCCAGCAGCCCTAAAATAAACGGACGATCGCTCCCCTGTCTTAAAGGGAATAGAAACCCAAATGCTGAACAGACCAACGCCGCCGCCCCAGCGACCTACGTTAGCGATTTTCCTTATTCCAGGTCACGGACAGCAAGGACACCAAGGGCGAGAAGTGCTTTGGGTGGGGGCAAATATTTGGAAATGTCTTCATTAAAAGGACACCGGACCCCAAGATGCTGCTGAGACCCAGAGCTCGGGGATCCCACAGCGGGTTTGGGGGATTTTTACCACCTATGCGGGGCGTTTCCTCATGGGAATGAAATAATAAATAAATAAATAAATAAATAAATAAATAAAACGCTTCGGACCCCAAGATGCTGCGGAGATCCGGAGCTCGGGATTTGGGGGACTTTTACCCCCTATTCAGGGCATTTCCCCACGGGAATGAAATAAATAAATAAATAAATAAATAATAAACGAAAAGAGGCTTTGGACCCCAAGGTGCTGCTGAGATCTGGAGCTTGGGATTTGGGGGATTTTTACCCCCTATTCAGGGCGTTTCCCCATCAGAATGAAATAAATAAATAAACAAATAAATAAAAAGCTTCTCTCCCTGGGCACCATCGGTCTCTGCCAGCCGCGTGCCCGAGGTTTTGGGTTTTTTTTACCCAAAGCAGCGGCAAAGATGCAATGCGCAAAAAAAGCAAAAATTGTTGGGAAAGTTGCTGTTGGCTCCCTTTTTTTTTTATTTTTTATGTTATTATTTTATTTATTTGATTATATTATTTTATTATTTACCGCCCGGCAACAAGCCCAAGGGGGATTTTTGCTGTTTGGGGCCAAAAAAACTCTAATTTGGGATTATCCCCATCCTCCCACTCCCCGGAGCTGCTTATTATTATCCAACATTAAAATAAATTCATATTATAAGCATCATATTATACATTAAAAGGATTTCATCAGATTTTCAATCTCCTGATTGAAAATGATCCTTTACGGGCTGGAAAACCCCTCGGCATCCCTCACGGGAGGCCAACGTCGCTTTTTGGCAGCTCCAGCTCGCCCGGCAGCGAGTCCCGGAGTTATTTCGGCAGCTCCGGGGACCTCAGCTCTGCGCCATTCGCCTCCCTCGCTTGCGCATGGGACGCCAAGTTTGAATTTCACGTTACAACCCAAAAAAGCCAACACTCAGGCAAGGATTTTTCCAGGAATCTATCTGAGCACCCGCGCTGCTCTCGTGCTTAAATGCTGGTGGGAAGCGGTATCTGAGGGGTGGTTTTTCCCCCCGGGAATCGCTGTCGTACGGCGTGCCAGGATGTTTTAACTCACATCGGCAAAGTTATTTTTATTTATGAGGATCTGACCGGGTCGATCGCCAGCTCGTGGAGGATGCTGCAAGGATTTTCCTCCCCCGGCGCGGCGGCGGGGAAGGCAACGCGCACCCAGCGCTCGCTCCGCTCTCCTGCTGTCGCATTCCCGACGATAACTCGACCCATCGATCATTTTCTATCACAGACCCATCAACCCGCCATTTTCTATTATCAATCAATCAATCAGTTGGGTTTTATTAGAAGTCAATTAGAATTAAATCAAATTTAATTAGCGTTAGGGTCAATCGCCGCCAGGCTAAACGCCACCGTGCATCCCCCCCGCGCCCCAAAAGCAGGTATTTATAGCCGGCGCGTCTCATCCCCGCTGCCCTCAGCCCCGGCGATTAATTAAATTAGCACAAAGAGGGGCTTGTTGAGCGTCTCCGGCCTCGCGAATTCGAGTCGGCG
>NW_009260185.1:164077-166931 GCF_000687185.1 Egretta garzetta
TAAGGGGGGTTGCTACGGGGTCTTTGCAGATGGGGTCTTGCTAAGGGGGTTTTGCTAAAGGGGCCTTTGCTAACGGCGCTTTGTAAGGGGGAGGTTGCAAAGGAGGCTTTGCTAAGGGGTCTTCAGTAAGGGGCTCTTGCTAAGGGGGGCTTTGCTAACAGGGGCTTTGCTACCGGGGTCTTGTTAAGGGGTCTTCACTAAGGGGGTCTTGCTAAGGGGGGTCTGCCAAGAGGGTCTTGCAAAGGGGGCTTTGCTAAGGGGGTCTTGCTAGGGGAGGTTGCTAAGGGGGCTTTGCAAATTGGGTTTGCTAAAGCGGTCTTTGCTAACAGGGTCTTGCCTAAGGGGGTCTTGCTAAGGGGGGTTGCTAAGTGGGTTTTGCCAGGGGGATCTTTGCTAGCAGGGTCTTCAGGAAGGGGGCTTTGCTAAGTGGGGTTTGCTAAGGAGGATTTGGTAAAGAGGTCTTTGCTAGCCTGGTCTTGCTAAGGGGGGTTTGCAAAGAGGGTCTTGCAAAGGGGGCTTTGCTAAGGGGTCTTCACTAAGGGGGCTTTGCTAAGGGGGGCTTTGCTAAGGGGTCTTTGCAAAGTGGGTTTGCAAAGGGGGTTGTGCTAAGGGGACTTTGCAAAATGGGCTTGGCAAAGGGGGTTTGCCAAGGAGGTTTTGCAAAGAGGGTCTTTGCATACCAGGTTTTGCAAAGGGGGTTTTGCTAAGGGGACTTTCCCAGCCCCATCCTTCCCCAGATTTACCCTCAGCGCGCCCAAAGCAGAGGCCCGGATGCCGATTCCGCTGCATTCCAGCCGTTTCCAGTGCCGGCCTTCATCTCGACCCGGCAATTAACTGTTAAAGAAGCGGGGGGGAAAATAAACCCTGAAACCCCTGAGCCCTTCCTAACTTATCACAGGAGCACGAGAGCGCTTATGCACCGAGCCCCTCTCCGAGCACAATTAATTCGGGGTGAAAAAGCTCCCGGTAATTCCCGCAGGGATAACAGCGCCGGGAATTTCTCTGGCTTCCCCCCGTCGAGCCAAATCCCAACATAAATGGTTGCAGGGAAAATAAAACCCCCCTGACGTCTATACCTTGAGATAACCTTGGCCACTTTCCAGGTGCTCGGCTATTAAAGATGCTCCTAAATTGCTTTATTTGGGGTTTTTAGCATAAATATTCTCACCGGGTCCTTCAGCTACGCTCTTTGGGATGGTAATTTGAAAAGGGGAGGAAGAGGGGAAAAAAAAACCCAGCAGTTTTTGGAGGTTGTTTAGGTAAAGAGGAACGATTTAGCGCAGCGTAGGGTGAGATTAAAACGGAAAAGGTTACGGGAAATAGAAGGAAAAGCTCCCGGCGGCAGGAGGAGGCTCCCGGGATGAGCGGAAGACGCTGGAGCGCTCACCAAGAGTGAAAAGCAACGGGTGCAAGGGGGGGGTGCGGGGGGGATGAGGTTGGCATGGGAGAAAAAAGTGGGAATGGGGATTATGCCCGAGGTGGGGGGCGGGTTTGGGGTGAGTCACGCCCCGAGGCTGGAGAAGCGTCCCTAAAACTGCACGGGCGTCCCTAGAACGGGACGGGCAAGCCAGAAACCGCGCCAGCAGCCCCAGCTTGGCACCAGCATCGCCAAAAGCGGGCCGGCATCCCCCAAATTGCGTGAGCATCGCTAATGTTGCATGAGCACCCCTAAAATCATACCAGCAACCCCAAAATTGCACCAGTGTCCCTAAAAATTGGACCAGCATCGCTAACATTGCACCAGGATCCCTAAAAATTGCACCAGCATCCCCAAAATTGCACAGGCATCGCTAGAACTCCATCAGCACCCCTAAAATCACACCAGCATCCCAAAACTTGGACCAGCATCCCTAAATTTGAACGAGCATCCCCAAAATTGCACCAATGTCCCTAAAAATTGCACTACCGTCTCTAAAATTGTACTGGCATTCCCAAAATGGCACCAGCGTCCCCAAAATTGGACCGGCATCCCCAAAATTGCACCGGCATCCCTAAAATCACCCCAGCATCCCCAAAATTGTACCAGTGTCCCTAAAAATTGCACCAGCATCCTTAAAATTGGCCCACCATCCCTAAAATTGCACCGGCATCCCTAAAAGGGTACCAGCAGCCCCAAAATTGTACGAGCATCCCTAAAACCACCCCAGCATCCTTCAAATTGCCCCAGCGCCCCTCAGAATTGCCCCAGCATCCCTAAATCTGCCCCAGCATCCCCGGAGCGAGGCGGAAGGCCGGGGAGGGCGGCGGTGCGGCCGGCTGCCGGCGCTGATAGGGGTTTTAATTACGGGCTCATGACGAGCAGGGGAGTTATCAGATGGAGCCGCATCCAGGCGAGCGCCCCTGCCGCACTCCGGGGAGCCAGCAGAACCCCGGATCCAGCCGGACCGGGCTGCAAACGGCCCCGCGGCCGAAGGGAAGGCGGCCCCAGCCAAGGTTTCCCAGCGCCCATCCCGGGAGGAGCGGCGGATGGGGAGGGAAGTCACGCGCCTCCCGGAACGCCAAAACTCAAAGGGTTGTCCCAAAATGTCTTTATGGATGAAAGGGGGCTCCCGGTACCCCCTTCAGAACCCACCCCTGGCCGTTCCAACCCCGGCACGGGGACGCTCCAGCCCGGCAGCACCAGGGGATAAAGCCCGGACTAAATCTGAGCCAGATCAGATTCAGTTAAGGCGCTGCCTAGAAGTCGGTCTCTTAATCCTGGCTTATTTCACCCACCCTGTTACGCGCCAGATCCTTACAGGAAACCAGCCCGCGAATAGCGTTAGTGTCATCCAGTTCTTCTTATTATTAATTATTTCTTTATTGTTATTTCTTCTTTCTTTAGTATCATCTACTATTTCTTTATTATTATTTC
>NW_009260185.1:167575-167860 GCF_000687185.1 Egretta garzetta
CCTTTCCAGACACTTCATATAAATGGGATTTTCTTGGGATTGAGATAATAAATAATAATAATAAATTTATTTATTTATTTATTTTATCTATTAGTTCAATTGTTTGTTTGTTTATTTATTTATTTACTTATTTTCAACTCCTTCAGCAAAGTTAATGCGCTCAGAATCCAGACTTAAGGGGGGTTCCAGGCACTTTATATAAATGGGATTTTCTTGGCATTGAGATAATAAATAACAACAATAAATTTATTTATTTATTTATTTATCCGGCCGGCCATTTATTTA
>NW_009260185.1:167960-173857 GCF_000687185.1 Egretta garzetta
TCTAAATTAGGCGAGCCGTAAGGAGCAAGGCCAGGGAGAGGACGCGAGAGGTGGGACGGAGAGCGCGGGATGCGGGATGCTCCGGTGGGGAGATCCCCGCCGCCCATCTCCGAGCTGATTATTTATAATTATTTATTATGAGCTGATCAAGGGGCTACTAAGATCTAAGACCCGGAGAGGGTTCGGCTCATCAACCTTGCTTGCCAGCATCTTCCTGGCGGAAAGAGGCGGCGGAAAGATGCTGGAAAATGGGGGCAGAGATAGAAAAGAGGGGGGAAATCAAGGAGGTAGAAGTGGTTTTTCCTGGAATAGGCACCAAAATCACCACAGCGCATCCCGGCCGTCCCCGGCATCGCCACCCGCAACAGGCGGCAGCACTGGGAGGGTGAAATGAGCAGCTTGGAACCATAAATTCCCTTTTAAATTTATTGCTCGGGAGCATTAAAGATGTCGCAAGCGGTTTGCATCCCCCAGGGCAGGGGGAATTCGCGCCGGGACGAGGGCGCCGCTGTCCTGAACGTCCCTTCCCGGCCTCGAGTGGGGTTGGAAAAAGGCTTTTAGGGCTCGACGGAGCCGGACGGAACGCTCCGACGCGCCCAGGCGCGACGCATCGGCGAAAGGCCGGCCCTGCCTCCCCCAAAGAACCCACGGAATACCGCGCCGCTGATCGGATACTGCGAAATGAACCCCCTGCCAGCCAATATTTGGGTTTTTTTTAATAATTTGGAAAAGTTTTGGCCCGCTGCTTGATGAGCGGCGTTATTTTGGCATCGCATGGGAGGGGGGGTGAGCATCGGCGAGGCCCCGTGGGGATGCGGGGGAGCCCTGCTGGGGGCACGTTGGGTTTTCTGCCCGGCCCAAGCTGCTGAAAAGAAGGAAAAAAGGAAAAAATGGGAGAAAATAAGAAAAGCAAAAGAATAAAATGGAAAAGATAAAAAGAAAGGAAAAAAGGGGAAAAAAAGGAGAAGTAAAAAAAGGGGAGGGGAAGGGGAAAAAGAGGAAAAAGATGGAAAAAGGTAAAAAGGTAAAAAGGAAAAGAAAGGGAAAAAAGGAAAAGAAAGGAAAAAAGGGAAAGAAAGGAAAAACAGGGAAAAGGAAAAGAAAGGGAAAAAGGAAAACCAAGGGGAAAAGGAAAAGGAAAAAAGGAGAAGAAAGGGAAAAAGGAAAATAAAGGAAAAAGGGGAAAGAAAGGGAAAAAGGGGAAAAGGAAAAGAAATGGGAAAAGGAAAAGGAAAAAAGGAAAAGGAAAAAAGGAAAAGGAAAAAAGGAGAAGAAAGGGAAAAAGGAAAAGAAAGGAAAAAGGGGAAAGAAAGGGGAAAAGGAAAAGGAAAAAAAGGAAAGAAAGGAAAAAGGACAAAAAAGATTAAAAAGAGGGAAAATGGGGGGGAAAGGAAAAAAAGGGGGGGAAATGAGGGGAAAAAAGGAATAAAAAAGCAGCTTTTCCCATCAAGGAAAAATTCAGGGGGTCCCAGCCAGAGCCCGGAGCTGCACACGGGGCAGCGTCGCGTGGGTGCCGCTTCCCGCCGGGGCGAGGGGATTCCCAGGGGCCCAATCCCGTCTGCAACCAGATCCTTGCAAAAACACAAAATGGGGGCGAAGTAGAACAGGGCCCTCTGCAGCCAGTCCCAGCTCGGGATTATTTTTAATTGGCTTTACGGGATTTCTCGGTAGGAGCCAGGGAGCCGTCGCGGCCGGGGAAGGAGCAGAAAAACCGCGGGTTTGGTTATAATTGTCCGTCGTTTGGTTATAATTGTCCGTCGTTCGGGCAGCGCCTCATCAAAGCCGCGAGCCCCACCCGAACATTTTTATTTTTATTTTTGTTTCTCATTCAGGAATTTCACGGCTTTCACGGCAGCCTGCAAAATTCCCCTCCACCTGTGTGGAAATAATCCAGGTTTTGGGGGAAGCATCAGCGGTACCGCACCCCTAAATTGAATTTTTATGGCCTTTTTGGGGGGGTGGGTACCTGGAGATTTGGGATTTTCCTGCCTGGATTTGAGCTGGGGGACGCAGGAGGTGGGCGCAGCACGTGGGATGTGGGGAGATGGTTGAAGTATGGGAGGGGAAAGTCAATAGGAAAAAATTAAAAATAGAATTAAAAATTATCTCAAGTAAAAATGAAACATGAAAGACAAACTGAAAGAAAAAGGAAAAAAAATGAGTAAAATGAAAAATAAATTAAAAACTGTGACGAAGAAATGAAAATGAATTAAAGTGAAGGCACGGAGTTGGCACCGTGGGGGCGGCTTAGCGGAGGGCTTGGCAGTCGGGCTGGGGGATCCTGGCGGGTCCTTTCCAAGCTAAACGATTCCGTGATTCTACGATTCTATGAAAATCAAAAAGAAAATAAAAAAAAGAAATGGAGAAATAAAATAAGAAACAAAGTAAGATATAAGAAAAAAAGAAGAGATAAAATAAAAATAAAGAAGAAATAAAATAAGGGAAAAAAGAAATAAAATAAGAAAAAGTAAAAAATAAAATAAGAAAAAAGAAAAAAATAAGAAAAAAATAAGAAAAAATAAGAAAAAGAAGATAAAAGAAGAAAAAAGAAGAAAAAAGAAAAAAGATAAAAAGAAAAAATAAGAAATAAAATAAGAAAAAAGAAGAAATAAAATTAAAAAAACAAAATAAAAAATGAAATAAAATTTAAAAATAAATTTAAAAAATAAATAAATAAATTACATTAAAGAATAAATAAAAAAATAAATAGAACTTTGAGGGTCATGGAAAATTATTTCTGGCTGCAACAGCCCCTAACCCGGAGTTCTCAGTGAGCCTCGTCCTCCTCCCAAGCCCCCTTCCCCATCCCAGCCCTCGCTCCCTCGGAGCATCTGCATCTCGTTAGCGGCCACGAGCGTCCCCCTGGAGCAGCACTGACCGACACAAAAAAAGCCCTTTTGGCCTCTTAAAAACCTCCCCCCCCCCAACACGGCAGAAGCTCGCACAGGTTTCACAGCCGCTCGTTTGAACTGAGGGGTGCGCTAACGAGGGCTTGGCTTCCCGCGGAAGAGGGGAGGCCAAAAGAAGATGTGATCAGGCGGAGGGGAAGAGCCGAGGCCGAATTCCCGTCTTATTTATACAGCTGCAAATCACAGCTGGGCAAAAGCGACCTCATTCCGCTGGGACCGCGGCTCCATCCCGCCAGGACCATGGCTCAATCCCAATGGGATCGCGGCTCCATCCCAACGGGACCATGGCTCCATCCCAATGGGATCGCGGCTCCATCCCAACGGGACCGCAGCTCCACCCCAATGTGAACCGCATCTCCAACCCAATGGGACTGCAGCTCCATCCCAATGGGATCGCAGCTCTCCACCCCAATGGGATTGCAGCTCCACCCCAATAGGACCGCACCTCCATCCCAACAGGACCACAGCTCCACCCCAACGGGACCATGGTTCCATCCCAACGGGACCGCAGCTCCATCCCAACAGGACCACGGCTCCACCCCAATGGGACCATGGCTCCATCCCAACAGGATTGCAGCTCCATCCCAATGGGATCGCAGCTCCATCCTGCCAGGACCACGGCTCCATCCCAATGGGATCACGGCTCCATCCCAACGGGATGATGGCTCCATCCTGCCCCGTAGGGGCTGCTTTTCCCATGGGGATTACCTGGAGCATCACCTCGGTCTTTGCAAGGCTGGAGGATGTTCAAAACTGCGTCTAAATTTAATCGAGGATTAACTCCCATCCCTCCGGATTATCATTTTGAGCTGGCATCCTAACGATCTGACTAATGACGCTGGGAATTGATTTATTCCTTTGCTAACTGGAGGGCATTTGTTCGCACCCCCGTTGGCGGCCGTGAAAATTATTTGGGAGTCGAGTTATTCGACGGTACCCGGGACAGTGAATTCCACCGAGAATTGCCTGGATCCAGCAAATTATCCCGCCAACACCCCAAAAAGGCGTTTTTCCACATCCCAGAGTAATATAAGGATGGCGAATAATCAGGGATGGGACACCGGGATGTGTCCCTGAAAAAAAAAGAAGATATTGAGGCTCGCTCCCGCTCTCCCAGCGGGGTCGGGGGTGTCAAATCTCCCCTAATTTATCCCTCACCAGGACTCATTTTTTATTAATTATTTTCAGCCAGAGCAGCTCCCGGGAAAATAAATGAGGTGAAACTGGGGGTGTCCCAGCGCCCCGGGTGGAACCAGGACGCGGACGGTACCCGGGGCACAGCCCAGCCCCCCGCATCCCGGCGGCTGAGGACGGATGGGTGAAGGGTGCTCTTCCCAGCGGGACCGCGCCGCTGTTTTAAGGGAAAAACCAACGGAGACTCAATGGGATGCTGGCGAGCAACTTGCAAGAACCCCCAAATTCATTCAAAAGTTGAGTGGAAAAGCAAAAATCACCCGGAATCCAATGCTGCCCCAGTGCTGGGACCTGTTTTATCCATGAGTGGGGGAAAAAAAAGGTTGTTCCGTTGTTCCGTGATGCTCCAGTGGGACAAAACCTTCCCCTCCCAACCCAACTTTCTGCCTTTACTTAAAAAAAAAAAAAAAAGAGTTCCTTAAAAAAAGACATTTCCTTAAAAAAAAGGAGATTTCCTTTAAAATAAAAAAGGGATTTCATTAAAATACGGCACTTCCTTAAAAAAAGGAGGCTTTCCATAGAAAAAGGGCGATTTCTTTAAAAAAAAAGGTGATTTTAATAAAAAAAAGGGTGATTTTACAAAAAAAAGGTGATTATTAATAAAAAAAGTCGATTTCTTGACCTCCACCTCCCAAAAATGATGGCGGGGGAACAGAAAACGTTCCCGCATGCCCGGCGGGAAGCCTGAGCGGCATTTTTATCCGCGTTTTTCCCCCCCGCTGCGATACTGGGGGGGTGTTTAATGTTATATAGATATAAGATCTTACATATATAATGTTATAGACGTATAATGTTAAAATCCAGGGGGTTACGGGACCCCCCGATGCTGTTTTGGGGGGCCAGGGCTGCAAATTGCCATAAAGCCCCCGATTTGGGGATGACGGGGAGCGCAGCAGCTCCTTCCCTGCCCGATGCCGCCAGCTCCCCTATTAACCTCTCCTGTAATTAGCCTTGAGCAATTAACTTGTGCCCCTAACGAAGGAATCTCAGCGCGGGGAGTTAAGTAAAATAGGGAGGAGGGGGGGGAAAAAATAATAAGGGGGAATCGTGATCCCGTCATCCGTCTGCTCTGTACGGCTTAAACCCCCCCAAAAAATGTTATTTTTTAAGGCAAATCACCCCAAATCCCATTGATTCACCCAAATCCCTCTCCCCATCCACGCGGGGCTGAAAACAGCCCCCCCAAAACATCAGACCCCAAAGGTTTGGGAGGTTGGATTTATTTTTTTTTAGGGAGCACCCCATCTCTCCGCACCGGGAAGATGCCAAATACGCCGAGTCAGCACTTTTGGAGACACGACGCCCAAAAGTTTCGCCGAAGCCGGGTCCAACCGAGCCACGCGCCGGTTTTTCCCCCCCGCCCCCCACCTCCGCTCGCACCACTTTGTGGGATTTAAAGGTAAAATAAGTGGCAAAAAGTAAAATTAAGCCGTTTCCCTTCCTATTTTCTGCTTCTCCCCGGCAGACAGCTGCCCCCGCATCCCGGCCAAAAATAATCCATCCCCCCCCCTCCCCCCCGCCTTCCCCTTAATCTCATCGCCCCGGCTGGGAGTTGGAAAATATCCTGCCGGGTTTAGGGTTTCCCGTTACCCGGCGGGCGGCGAGATAGTGGGGAAAAAGATCCTTGGGAGTGAGAAAAACCGGGAAGAGCCCAAACAAAGAGCCGGAGCCAGAGCCTAAATTGAGCTTCGACGCCCGGCGAGGACCGGGATGAACCCCGGGGGGGGGCGGTGCGGGGGGGACGCACACAACACCGATCCCGCGGCAAAACTTCCCGAGCCGCGCGATGCCGCC
>NW_009260185.1:176215-176743 GCF_000687185.1 Egretta garzetta
GGTGGGGAGCACGGGGAGCACTGGGGAGCGCGGGGAGCACTGGGAGAACTGGGAGCACTGGGAGCACTGGGAGCGCTGGGAGCACTGGGAGCGCTGGAAGCACTGTGAGCGCTGTGAGCGCTGGGAGCACTGGGGAGCACTGGGAGCGCTGGGGAGCACTGTGAGCACTGTGAGCACTGTGAGTGCTGGGAACACTGGGAGAACTGGGAGCGCTGGGAGCGCTGGAAGCGCTGGGAGCACTGGGAGCACTGGGAGCACTGGGCCCTGCAGCCGAATTTTCCCACATTTCAGCGCAAAAGCCGCAGGGACGGATTTCTCCGGATCAGCCCGGCCACGATTTCCTTTCTCCTGATTTTCCCTCCCCTTCCCCAACAAAACCAAGCCGTCAAACCCGTGTGGGTAGGGAACACCGAATTCCTGCCCGTTTCCCCCGGCATATCGGGCGGGAGAGGGCACCACTCCCAACAGCCCCGGAATTCCTTCGGGACGGGTTCAGACGGGCGCCGGGGGATGGCAGCGGGGCGCAGG
>NW_009260185.1:177196-186711 GCF_000687185.1 Egretta garzetta
CGGGAGCCAGCGCGGACGAGGAGCCGTAACGCTGTCGCTGGGTGTTCCAGCCAGCCGGGGCCCCCGGGCAAAAAATATTTGGGGTTTTTCAGAAGCTGGAGGATTTGGATGGGAGAGAGGAGGGGGAGGCGGATGGAAACGCCGCTGTCTTGGTACCAAAGGACCGTGGGATCGCCCGCGCTCGGCATCGCATCCTGAAAAATGGAGGGGAAAAGAGGGCGGGCACACGTGGGGCAGTTCTGAAGCCCCGGCATCTCCGAAAAGGTCCAAGTGCCGAATGTTTTGGGTCCCCTGAGGCAGGGCGGCCCCTTCGCAGCGGGCATCCCAAGTTCGCTCCCTGAGCATCCCGCATTCGCTCCCCGAGCATCCCACGGTCACTCCCCGAGCATCCCACGGTCACTCCCCAAGGTTCCTGCATTCACTCCTTGAGCATCCCGCATTCGCTCCCCGAGCATCCCAAGTTTGCTCCTCGAGCATCCCACGTTCACTCCCCGTGCATCCCGCATTCACTCCCTGAGCATCCCACGGTCACTCCTCGAGGTTCCTGCATTCACTTCCCACACATCCCACATTCGCTCCCCGAGCATCCCAAGTTTGCTCCCCATTCATCCCAAGTTCACTCCACATGCATCCGGCATTCACTCCCCATGCATCCCAAGTTCACTCCCCGAGCATCCCAAGTTTGCTCCTCGAGCATCCCACATTCATTCCCCGAGCATCCCGCATTTGCTCCCCGAGCATCCCAAGTTTGCTCCTTATGCATCCTGCATTCAGTCCCCGAGGATCCCACATTCACTCCCTGTGCATCCCGCGTTCGCTCCCTGAGCATCCCAAGTTTGTTCCCCGAGGATCCCACATTCACTCCCCAAGCATCCCACGTTCACTCTCCGTGCATCCCATGTTCACTCCCCGTGCATCCCGCGTTCACTCCCCGTGCATCCCGCATTCACTCCCCGTGCATCCCACGTTCACTCCCTGTGCATCCCATGTTCACTCCCCATGCATCCCAAGTTCACTCCCCGAGCATCCCTCATTTGCTCCCTGAGCATCCCAAGTTTGCTCCTTATGCATCCTGCATTCAATCCCCAAGGATCCCACATTCACTCCCCGTGCATCCCGCATTCGCTCTCCGAGCATCCCGTATTCACTCCCCATGCATCCCACATTCACTCCCCAAGCATCCCACATTCACCCCCCGAGCATCCCGCGTTCGCTCCCCGAGCACCCCAAGCTCACTCCTGTGCATCTCTTTCCCCTTCCCCAATTTCTCTCGCCGATGGCCAAAGTGATTCCTCCGCCCATTCCAGAAACTCGCCCTCACCCTCCAGGAAAAGTATCCAGGCCTGGATTTTTTCCTCCGCAAAAGCAAACGCCGCTTCTTCCCTGGAGAGCTTTTCCAGAGGTTCATTCCCATCCCGGTTAAACAGAAGGGCGCCGGATTTCCCCCTCGCATCGGCTCCGCTTCAACACCTCACCCTGGGGTCTCGCTGTATTTTTTTGCGGCAGTAAATGAAACGTCTCCCACACTCAATCTTTGGGTCTTTCCCTCCCGGAAAATCACTTTTCCGCCGTCCCCGCCCACCCCTGGATGATCTTTTTTTGATCGGCTCTCATCCCGCCAGCCCGAGCCCCCCAGATCCGCCAGCCCGGGGCCGCAGCTCTTCCCAAAGCCCCAAAGCCCTCGCGCAGACACCTCCCGCCCCATCCCCATCCCACACCACGCCCAGAGCCACTGGGAAACCTCCCTGAAACGAAACCCTCGTCACTCAGGGACCCCCCCAAAATCCAGGGGTCGTGCCGCTGACCTGCCCCAAAGCCGGGGTGTGGGCATCTCGGAGAGGTTTGGCACGCCAAGTCGGTGTCGTAAATATGTCGTTACCGCGAGGGAATGGGCGCTTCTCCGAGAGCACGCGGACGGCTCCTTCGCGAGAGCGAGGAGCAGCTGGAGCGAGTTTGCGGAAATATCGAAACGTTTGGCAGGAGCGGCGGCGGGTAAGCCGGCAATGTTTACATACAGCAGCTCGGTCTGCGCCGTTTGGCGGCTCCTCCGTAAATAATCCAAATCTCGTTCCGAGATCGCGCTATTCCTCATGTCGGGTTTCTCTAAGAAAACCGTGATGGGATACTCGGGAAAAATACGTGAGAGCGAAGCCGAGTAAATTATTAAATGGCGGATGTTAAAAACAAGGTGGGGCGTTAGGACGCAGCCACGGCCGGGGCTTGGCTCCTTAGGCTGAGCTTTGCGGCTAAGCCCAGCTTAAGCACGGTGAGCGGGGCAGGATAACCCTGCCGAACCACAGGCTCGCTGCCCGGGGGGATGGCCGAGCCCCTCAGGGGTTTAAGGATGCTAACAAGGGATCCCTAAGGAAAATTTAGGACTCGTTTCGGATCAGATGCTCTCCCAAATCTGTCCCGGCTCAGGCGCTGGTGGCGCCCGCCAGCCCTTCCTCCCTCCGGCTCGGGCACCGCGCGGCGGTCGGGGGACGACGCTCCCAGCAAATCGCCCGTCCAAGTTTGGGTTGGATTTTAAGGCGCTTTGGGCACAGATATTTCCTCGCCCTGTTCAGAGCCCTCGCCCGTTCTGACTTTCGAAGTGAGAGGAAAAAAAATCGGCGTCACCCAACGCGACCTGAAAAGCAACAGAATTAACCCGGGACGGGACAGGCGGACAGTTGCCTGTCCAAACCCAACGATGCTTGCCCCAAATCTGGGCTGAACTTAAGGGATTCCCCAACATTTAATTATTTAACTCACGGAGGATTTCTATTAAGGCTGATTTCCCTCGGTTTGTTCCACGCCAGGTACCCACAGGGCAACCCCTCTTCTTAAATACGTTTATTTTTACCTCTGCACGTGATTCTCCTGGGAATAATCGGAGAGCGGACCCCAAAAAGATCTACGGCACCGAGGCGACAGCATCGCTTTTGAAGCCACCGTGCGTTTTAAGTGGCCCCAGACACGCAAATAAGAGCAAGTGACGCTGCCGATCCGACAACTATTAATAGATAAATACACGGGGGAAGAGAATTAAAGGCTCTATCGATAATCCATAGGTGCCAGGCGGCTCTATTAAGAATAAGTGATCGATGCCGGGATGGCTCGGTGTTCCCAGAGGTTTCCCCACGCGAGATTAAATAAGATTAAGGTTTATTTCTCGTGCGGGATTGACGGCTCAATGATAAAGCAAGATGAAGCCAAAGGAAAGGATTTTTTCCCTATCGTCGCCTCCATGAAGCAGCCGGGATGGGGGGGGAAATACCTGAAAAAAATGGGAATTCTCCCCTCCCTGCGCTGGCTGAGCGGGGCTAACGATGGCTCGTGGAGCCGGGAGAGCACTTTGGGCTCCTTCTGGAGGAAAACTGCTGGATAACGGCAGGTTGAAGATATTTTGATTAGAAAACCTCTGCCGCCAACTTCCTCCTTTGAAACATTTCATTTCGAGGCGTAATAAGTCCGCAGCTGGTTCTCGCTGCTCCTTCGGGCTCTTCCAGGCAAAGTTACTGCGAGCATCCGACCGGCTGATCCTTTCCCGAGCATTTCCAGGAATAAAATTAAAACAACAACAACAAAAAAAGGGAGGATCTGGGTTTTTAAAGTGACTTACCTCCCGCACGCAGGCAAGATTCAGCGTCCGGGTTCCGGAGGCGACATCAGCCAGGTGAGATAGGGATGGGCTGGAGGAACCCGCACCGGGGGGAATGAAAAACGTAAATAAACACAAAACTTCACCTTGTACCACCACTGTGAAAATAAGCACGAGGGGGGATTAATGGGATAAGCCAGGTAAAGCAATAACCCCCCCCGGGTTGTTTTTTACTCGGATCTCTGCGGTAGTTGGGCACCAGGCAGCCGGCAAAAGCAGCGTGGAGATGCCAAATCCTGCCCTTTTAAATTTTGGCTCCACCTGAGATGTTTCTTCACCTTGGCTGGGCTTCAGCATCCCCTCCCCACCCTCGTCACGGTTCAGTCCACGATGGGAGCTCAACCTTCACCCGCCGCAGCCCTTCACCGAGCGCCGCCAGCGCAGCACCAACCACCGGCACCGGCCCGGCTTCCGAGGAGCCGGCGGAGGGAGAAGCGGAGAGATGGTCACAACTCTTTAAAGATGCAAATTGAGAAGCAGCCATCATAACAAGAGAGCTCTGTTAATTCTCTTACGAGTATGCAGATTTCCACGCCGACTTTTCCGAGGCTTATTTGTTTTATTTAGCAATAAATTTAATACCGGTTCCCTGAAGCAAGGAGACAGATGGACTATAAACTTTGAATTTTGAGTAGCTTTCCTTCCTTAGGTTGGTGTCATCTTTGATCTCTCCTGAAATTACATCTAGGGAAGTTTGCAGGGATTGAATTCTGCTCTTTTACAGCCCTCAAAGCCGCCTTTTAATAATTTTTTTTTTTCCTCGCACGAGTTATCCGAAAGGATCTGGAATAGCATCTAAATGATTCAAGCCCTCAGCTGCTGGAGTTATCTCAGGGGCTTGCTGATGGACCTGAGAAAACCAAAGCACTACTCAACATCTCTTCCGGCAAAGGAAAGCAAAACAAGTTTTATCCATCCTTCGGGATGCAAAGCTCCCCAGGTCCCAGACCAAAACCCCGGGGCTGAAATAAATTGATGCCCTTGGAGAAGACGGGGCAACCGCTGCATGGGTTTGGAAGGACCACGGGGTCATGACGCAGCAGAAAGGACTTGTCTCCTGGTTTGGGGTTGTTTTTTGCCATCCACCAGCAATTTAAAAAATCAGGTTGGAGGTGAGGAGAAACGCCTGGCCGGGGAGGTCGGTGCAGCCCAGGGAAGTCCCCGCGAGGTGGGTGATCTCCAGCCTCGGCTCGTCTGCAGGTGGTAGGACAAAGCCATGAGTTGATCGAGCACCGGGATGGCCGGATACACAGGAACATCCTTTTTACCAAAGACCCTGAGGTGTGTGAAAATCCCAAATTTCATTTGGGGATATAAAAGCCACGTCCCACGCGCTCAGGCCTCGGGGAGAGGAGATCTTAAGGGCAACGCTGTGATTTTTGAAGGAAGCTCCCAGGAGCCACACAGTGCTTTGACCTTGCTGCTCCAGGCCCAGATGGTTCCCACCGCGACTAATTTCCCCACTGCCACACAAAAATAAGGAAGGAAATTAAATTTTTTTTAAAAAAACAACAACAACAACAACGGCTGCATCATTTTGAAGCTGCTGCCCGAGGTACGGGGGAAAAAAAAATCGATAGCTGTCAAATGAAAAAGGGTGAGAGCAAGGTGCTGCAAGGAGGGGAGAACCAAACTGTAATTAAAGCTGCTTGGCTCCCCCCAAAAAAAACCCCTGCCTGAAAGTCTTGGGGACTGCAGCAACCAATTTGGGCCATTTCAGCAGCTGTTGGTTGCTCAGGGTCACCCAACTTCCCACCATGGATGGACATTGCCATCGGCCAACCCTTTCCAATAAGGAGACATTATCGACCGCTCGCTTGTGATTGAATTACTACGGATGAACATATTGCAGGCACATTAAAGTCTAATGAGCGGCCGGTGATTAATGCCATTACGAGGATACCAAAAGAACTAATGATGATGAGCCACTTAGAGTGAAGTGTCGAGGGGTTTATTATCGATGACTCCTTGGTTGCTCGCCTAAAAACTCTTGGGTTGGAAGGAGGGAGAGGTTGGCACAGGTGAAGGCGAGAGGTTTCCAGAAGCGATGACACAAGGAGGTCCCGTGTCAATACTCTTTGAAGGGTAAGATTGATGCGAAATAGCATTTCTTGGAGAAACACATGAGAAATTGAAGTTTCTTGGAAAGACACTTTGGGAATACCATTATAAAGGCAAATTACAATTTTTAGCATCTCCCCAGCCCCTGTTCTCGCCTTCCTTTCTCCCCTCGACCTTCTTATATTCATTTTCTGTCGGTTCTCTCACTCCTTCCTTTAGCTTTGCCTCTGCTCCATCACTCATAGCACCCAGGGAGGGCGCTCTTCCACCCAATTTAAGTCTCTCAGAAGGTTTCTCTCCTCTATTCTTTACTCAGATGTGTCCAGGCTGTCAATATGAGGGTCAGATTTGGCCCCGGTGTCACCCAGGGGCTTTGATCCTATGGGGAAACGTCACCTCATGTGGGCACGATGGCGTTCAAGCACCCCCAGGAGACAACTATGGGACCTTTTTTTTTTTTTGGTAGGGTTTGTTAGGGAAATCACTCTGCAGTTGCCTTCACTTTGGAGAGCCAAGTATCAAAAAGCCTTTTTTGTACTGATGTACGAATTTACTGGGCTGAATTAAAATTGCATTTAATATAAAAAGTCAGCAAAACCAGAAAATTACCAACTTGCTCCCACCCAGGCATGTTTTGAACCACAACGGGTGATGACAGAGACCCCCCATCCATTCATCCATCCACCTTCTCCAAGTGTTTCTCAGTTGAGGTCAGACTCATCCCACCATGGGAAATGCTTTCGCTCCCCCACCTCCCACCAGCCAAGGCATTTGGGGGTTTTCAGAGGCATCTCCTTGTGCTGGGATGGGATTTTTGATTTTTTACTTTAAAAGTGACTTCATATCCCATCCAACTGTTTTTTGAACGTTGCGGGATTTGTCCTGTTTGAAGTCTTACATCCTCATTTCCCATCAGGACGATTAAAATTGATTTCTGCCATCAGCAAGAGAAAGATAATCCGAAGTGGGTTCCTGCGAGAGCGAGCCCTATCCCCACCGGAGCCATTGCAAACCCTCTGCTATGATTTTAACTTTCTTTCCTTAGGGCTTTCTCTTCGGAAAAGGGCAACGTAGCGCTTCTCGGCCACACGCATCCTCCACGAAGTCGGGGGGAACTATTTAACCTCCTGGATTTCCATCGCAGAAAGGGGACCGGGGGATTTAAATAGCTCTTGTTTACCACCACCACCCTCCCAGAGGTATTTTTAGAGGGGTAATCGGATCCTCTCGACGCCTTCGCTTTGCTTTCTCGGGCTCCGCATCCTCCGACCCCATCCCTGCACCTGTCCCAGTTTGTATCCGGGCAAACCGAAAGGGGATGGGTTTTTCCCACTGCGTTAAGCTGGTTGGTTCCCAGTGCACCCAGAGGCTTTGCAGAAGGAGGACTGGAAAATCCCTTTGCAGAGGGATTCGGGCTGGAAAAGCATCTCCAAGGTGTAAAAACTCCGGCCGATGATGAAGATGTGGAAATGATGGGCACGGAGGGCGAGCGGCACTCGGGGATCCAGCCATGCCCGCCTTTACCCATCTCTTAAATCAATTAAACCAAGAATAGCCTAAATAAAAAAAAAAATCAATTAAAATCATTAAAATTAATTAAATAAATTTTAAAAGCAATTAAATAAATTAAAAACTAATTAAAGAAATTTAAAAGTAAATCAATTAAAACCTGAATATCCTAAATCATCTCTGAAATAAGCCTAAAACACCTAAAAATACCATTTTTCCAGGCTGGAGGATCCCAGGACCCCCACCACCATCCCACTCCCGCACTGGTTTGCAGCAAACCTCTGTAAGCAAATTTATGCAAATGAGGGCAGTGGGTGGTTCCTATCGCACCGCAGGGGGGAAACGATGGGTTTGTACCAACACTGCGAGAGCTCGGCGTTCCCTGGCTGCCATCCCCAGGCTCCTGACCCAGGAGAAGCCATCCCAAAAAAGGGGTCCCCAGCCAGGTCCCCGCCATCTGACGGCGTCCCCATCGCAAGGCTTAAATACCTTTACAAGAGAGTAATTTAACGCCATCCCCAGCTTAAGCTCCATATCTACCGGGCGTGAAATTAGTTCCAGCAAGCTGCAAATTTGCCGCTAATAAAAATATTTAGCAATTCGCTAGTCTTTAAATCAGGAGCGGAATATTTTCGTGCTTGCCTCAACGCCTGTTTCTTTTTAATTCTAATACGGGAGCGTCGGGGAGCTCCAGCTGTAAAACGGCAAGTTTTACGACTGCGCAAAGAGTTTTAAATCAGTTCCCCCAGCGCTTCCAGCTCCGCCACCAAGAGTTTGACCATTTAATATCATTCGATATTAGATCGTGTCGGTCATTTGGCCACTGGGATGAGCTGGGCACGGTGAATTTGCAGTTTTTAACCCAAAAAAGGCCATCTTGACCCAAATCCGCCCTGTTTCTGGGGGCTGCTCCTCGAGCGACGTCTTACAAAAGAGCTTTGATCCATCCGATCCTGCCTTGCAGCCCTTGAAGTACGGTGACCTCTTGGCCGAGCGCTTGATTAACCTCGGCACTAATTGCGTCTCTCCACCAAGGCCACTTTATCCAATTCTAACATCAGGATCTTTTCCTTTGGCCTTTGCCAAGAACCGCCGCAATCCCCTGATCTTTTCCTTGGGAAAAACGACCCGCCATGACGAAGCATCCTTCAAAACCTTTCCTGGGCGTGACAGCATCTCCCATCCACCGGTGACCACCTGGATTACTTGTGTCCCAATCAATTCTTCACATCAGGTTTTGCCGGGCTGTGAGCATCCAACAGGATCCGGACGACCCCGCTTCTCCTTACTTCTCACGTGAAGTGCAGTATCGCTTGAGAGCCTTGCCCGGAAGGCTTTACCGTACCTAGATCATTGATATCAAATACATTGGACCTGGAATTAATCATTACCGCATCGTTTGTCATCGGTTTGATGCATCCTGCATAGAGCAAGGGTTTGGATGCAAGTTAAAAATTGCGGTGAAACTCGGAGCTGCAGACATCCCCATGTCAGCCGTTACCCTGGAAGAAACCACGACAAGGATGAAGTTTCTCCCCATCACTGCAAACGTGAAAATCCTCAATTCCTGCTCCTTTCCTACGTTTTTTAATTCACATTTTATATTCAGCATTGCTTTTCCCCCCTTTCTGGTTTGTTGGGTTGGGTTTTTTTCACAGGTGCAATGCAACACAAGCAGTAAATGACACCAAATCCTGGCAGGTAAAAGCCGGAAAAAAAAAAACCCTCATTTTAGGACAGCAATAAATTATTCTTTGGCCATAAAATCTAATCTTTGTGTTCAACTGACCAGCTGCCGGAGCGGTCCCGAAAGGCAAATCCCTGCCAAGGGGGACAGCGGGGGGAGGCCGAGATAAAGAAGAGGGCATTTAGGATGATGAAGGTGGTCAATGGACTTAAATCCAGTTGGTGGCCAGTCACAAGCAGTGTCCCCAGGGCTCAGTCCTAGGGCTGGTCTTGTTTAACATCTTTATCCATGACCTGGGCGAGGGGATCGAGGGCACCCCCAGCCAGTTTGCAGATGGCACCGAGCTGGGCGGGAGTGTGGATGTGCTGGGGGGAGGGGGGCTCTGCAGGGGGACCTGGCCAGGCTGGAGCCATGGGCCCAGCCCAGGGGGGGGAGGGGCAACAAGGCCAAGGGCCGGGTCCTGCCCTGGGGTCACCACAACCCCAGGCAGCGCTCCAGGCGTGGGGCAGAGGGGCTGGAAAGCTGCCCGGCGGAAAAGGCCCTGGGGGGGTTGGTGGAGAGGGGGCTGGATAGGAGCCAGCAGGGTGCCCAGGTGGCCAAGAGGGCCAGCGGCAT
>NW_009260185.1:187118-188766 GCF_000687185.1 Egretta garzetta
GGTTGGGCTGGGGGAGCTTCAAGGGCTTTGCCAACCCAAACCATTCTGGGATTCTATGATTCTAAGACATTTCTAAGGAAAGTTGTGCTTGGAAATATCCCACCGTCAGGGTTTGGTTTCCCGGGTACCTTCCCCCAGTTCCTTAGCTGTGGATTTACAGCTTGCGCTCAAAGCAAGCCACAGCCCTGCCGCAACACCTTATGTGCCATATAAATAAATATTTTAGGGATGTTTTGGAGTGCGTTGGGATGCTGGGCATCATTTCATCTCCAAATCTTCGTGCTTGAGTTACCATTAACTGTGGATACGACAGATGGGATTAAAGCCAACAAACAACACGGCTAAAACCTGACCGCTGGCTGTGGCTGCTGGGGCAAATATCAGATTTATTCTTCAACCTCTGGCCAAATATCTGGGACCTGGGGTGGTCCAGCAGTGGGTTCAGTATCTGGATGATTCCAGCTCTCTGCTGCAACCTCTTGCATTTGCTTAACATCGTCATTGCCAGCGTCGAGAAACTACCAGGCAGCACCAAGAGGAGATGAGGGAGATGATAAATAGTGAATAGACCCAGTCGGTGCAGGAATGGGTTACAGACGCTGTTGTTAAAGCTGTGGATAAAAGGCAGAAGGGCAAAATTCAGCAAAGGAAAAGCCTCGTTGGCTAATGGACAAAAATGATCACTTCGAGATGGAAAGCCGAAGGAAGAGCCGAAAGAGAAGGGTCTCTAGGAACAAGGCTATGAAGAAATTTGAGGTTTTACAAACTACCCACCTCCAAAAATGAAAATAAATGGGAAAAAAAGAGAAAAGCTAAAGGAGATTCTCAAGCAACAGGAGCAAATTTATCGCCTCCGACTGCCAGCAGGAGCAGGCAACAGGGGCAGTAGCAGAAGAGAAGGGTTGGGAAAACGACGGCGAAGACGGACATTGCCAAGGTGGGGTTTGCAGATCAAAAAAAAAAAAACAAACCCTCTCTGGTGGGATTAACGGCACGAGAAGGAGTTTGCTATCAAACATGCGATTTAATGTGTTGGCAGGCGGCTCCTGCCTGATGCCAAATAAAGGCAGGTGTCGGAGACAGTTTGCGCTCCGCTTGCCGGACTGGTTGATGTCACGCTGGCGACTTTGATTTCATCGCCGGGAAAGGCAGGTCGGCGCCGCGCAGCATAATTAATCGCCATTTTATTCCTCCCATTGGAAGAAATGACAGCAAGGCAACAGCAGTTACGTGACATTTTATGCAGTCGAAAGTATCAGCCTGCAGGGAGTTGAGAGGAAAAACTGAATCTATCAACGTATTTCCTTTTTCGGGGTTAACTGGTAGACGAGCCATGAGCACCGGCATCGAGTCACCCATCAACCCCCATGGACCGATCTGACGGGCACGATGCGATGGGGAAGAGCTGGGATTTAAAAACAGGCAGAAAAATGGGTTTTAAATGGGAATTCCTCGGCTTGGTATTAAAAAATGCTCGGTGCATGGGCAAACCCCCGCGGCTTGGCTCAGAGGCCCTCGCCGCCCGCTGCGGCTGTGCCACGGCCGTGGTTGTATTAACCAAATCTGCCGGATTTGGGCCCGAAATATTTTGAGGGTGCGGGCAGTTAAACTGCAGGGGGTTGGGGTCAAGGCCTTGCTCAAACCCAGC
>NW_009260185.1:189398-193571 GCF_000687185.1 Egretta garzetta
CGGGCCCGGGGGTGGCGGGTGTTGCCTCGGGGGAGGCCCGGGGATGGGCCTGTGCCTCAGGGGTGGGCTTTTACCTCCGGGAAGGCCCCAGCTGCCACCCCGAGGCCCCGGGGATGGGCTTTTACCTCAGGAGGGAGGCCAGGGACAGGCCTTTACCTCAGGGATGGGCCCCGGTGGCTGCCCCAAGGCCCTGGAGATGGGCTTGTGCCTAAGGATGTGGCCGAGACCTGGGCCTTTCCCTCAGGACTGGCCCCAGCAGCTGCCCTGAGGCCCGGGGGCTCAGCCTTTCCCTCAGGGATGGGCTCTGAGGGCTGCCCTCACACCCTGGGGCTCAGCCTTTCCCTCAGGGATGGGCTCCAAGGGCTGCCCTCACACCCTGGGGCTCAGCCTTTCCCTCAGGGCTGGCCCTTACGCTGCCCTTTTGGTCTCCTGCAGCTCGCAGGCTCCCGTTGGGGCAGGCTGTGTCGCTCACAGAGCGGGGACCTATTTATTTCCTTAACAAACCCCCTTATTTACACACCGTTATACATGGCCTATGTGGTTTAGCTCACGTTCTGCCATCCCCAGGCCCAAGGGGCTCTGTGCAGGAATCGCACCCGTAATTTTATCCCTCCCAGCCCTGAGCTCAAGCAGCTTCTGCTCCCCCTCTGCCACCCCCTTTCACAGCTTGGTCCTGGCTCTGTGCTCCCACCTGCCTCCGTCTTCCGACGCACCTCGGAGCATGCTGGTAGCCATGTGGCAGGTAGTTTTGATGACTTTCCCTCTAATTCTGCATCCTTTCGCTTTCCCCCAGCTCTGTTTTCTATTTTAAAGCCCAGTAACTGCATTTTGGCTCTCTTGTAGGTTATTTTCGTGCGCAAGCATGGAGCCATCTGTGTTTTTAGACAGCCCCTCATCTGTGCTGTCAGGCGCGGGGATCTCCCCTGATTTTGGGTCGCATCAGGCTGCCTGCATGACCACTGCCTGAGCTGCCATCTTGAGCTTTCCCAGCGCTCTTTGAGCTTTGAATACACAAATTTTTGTGGCATTTTAGGTGCGGCTTCCTCTGTTCTATTATTAATGCACATTAATTATTGCTCTTCTAGATTGTGATCTGTGTAAATCGCTACTAAAGATCCTTGTAAGTTTTTTTCTTTTCTCTGCTTTGCGTGGGACCTGCTCGTGTAAAGGTTGGCAGCGAGATGAAGGGCAGCCAGCCGAGCGCGTGTTTGTGCCCGGGAGGCCAACAGAAATTGAAAGCTTATTTTTTTTTGGATCTTCAATTGGACTGGACCTGCCCTGACTATCAATAATACATGACCTGGGCTTTCTGCACCGAAACTCTACTAATTGGCTAATTAAAAAGTGAAACATGCAGAAGGAGCCAACGCGTCGCTCACAAGAGACTCCTTCTGCAGCAACACCAAGGCTGAGCGTGTGCTAATGCGTTTCAGAAAACGGAGCCGGGGGTGAGCGAAGCTCTGGGGTAGTCTCGGGAGCCGAGAGGACGATTTCGTAACCAGCCTTCTCGCGGTTGGCTTCTCATTGTGTCTTGCCTTGTATCTTCTTTTTTTTTTAAATCTTTTTTTTCCTTTTTCCCCCCATTTCCCTTCTAAAAGGGAAATGTGCAGTTCCTCGCAGCGCTGGGAGGTTTGTGCCTGGGGAGAGCTGCTGCAGGTTTTGACCCGTGTTTCTTCCCTGTGCTCGGTCCCGTGCTGCTCTTTTCCTCCACATCAGCTTTCCCACGAGCGGCTTTTTTTCAGAGGAAAGGGATTCTTCTTTCAATCATTTGTCACGCACCCCGCTTCCCACAGAGAGCACCCGTGTCAGGAATGAAAAGTGAGGGAGAAACCTGGGGGAGCCCCAAAGGTTTTCCTCCTGGGGTGATCTTGGACAGTCCTCTCTTCCAGGACGTGGCGTGCTCCCTCCAGGCCCCTGGCGCAGACCCAGGCTGTAACGCATGGTGTGGGTTTCTTTTTTTTTCTTTTTCCCCTGCTCTCCGCAGATCGTGGACACCTTCTTCATCGGGCGCTTTGTCCTCCTGGCGGTGATGAGCCTGGTCTTACTGGGGTGCCTGTTCCTGCTCCTGATTTACCACCTCATGGAGCCGACGTACGCCAAACCGCTCCACAGCAGCTAGCAGCAGCCGGAGGCGGCAAACCCTGCAAAGGGAAAAATCCCATTTTCATGGCAATGAACCAGGAAAGGAGACCAGGAGACTGTTCTGGAGGTGAACGCGACGAGTTTTTCCCAGCTCAGAAAGAGCTGGCGCAGCGAGCGAAGCGTCACTTGCACCCGGCGCTGCATCCTTCGTCTTTAAAAGCAAAGTTTGGACTGAGCCCGAGCGCCTTCCTCTCCAGGGACTCTGCAGATCGCAAAGGTGCTTTAAACTCTTTTCTTTCCTCTTTTACAGGAGAGTTGAAATCCATGCACTTTCTACTACCCTTGATTCAGTGAATTGAACTGAGCCCAGATGGTTTGTTACCGTTATCCGCAGAGATGGTTTGTTACCGCTCCTTTTTCACCTGAGTTCAATAAAACTCTCTGAGAACCCCCGACTCGGTCTTTATTTATTCTCTTTTGCCACCCTTTGGTGACAGTGTCTCTGAAAACTGCCTTTTCCTGGGGCAGACGGGGGGGGTTGGGGTTTGGTTTTTTTTTTTTTGGAAATTCAGCGTGTGGGGTTGTGGATCATTGGGGACGTTTGCTTTGGCCATTTACTCCTCTGTTGTCTCTGTTTTCGGCCCTCTTGAGCCGTCCCGCAGCATTCCCAGGAAGGAGCTGAATGATCCTGGTGGGGGATTTGAAACGGGGGCAGTAGTCCCCATTCCCTGAAATCTCCCCTCCGTGAGGATGCGGAGGAAAGCCAGGTCTCGCCTCCCTGCCAAGCCCACAAAAACCCCTCTTTCTTTTCCAGGACCGTGCTGGCGCCCGAGAGTCGCCCAGCTGTGGTGGGACCCCAGGTTGTCATCCCGGGGCAGGAGCTGACGCCTCATGGTTTCTGCCTAAAAAACCAAATGGCTGCTCACACTGGTGCAGCCCGCTGGCTGAAGGTTGGCTCCCAATACCTTTTCTCTTTGAGGGGGAAAACCCCCCCACATTTGTGTTGTTCAGCAGCAGCGACGGGGTCAAATCCCATTTATCTCCCTATTTTCTCATGGAAATGGAGGGGGACAGCCCCACTGAAGGGGAGCGGGGAGGCTGGGCCAAGCTGTCAGCGGGCAGATACCTCCATCCCCTGCCCTGCTGCAAATCAATCCGCTGGTAGCGGCTCGCACGGGCCGGATGTCTGTGCTTAATTAGTGATAATTACTGCTTTGCCGTGCCTTAGCCATCCCGCAGTAGCGATGGTTTATTTTCTTGCGTGAAATCTCACAAGGCTTTTAACTTGCTTGCAGGAGAGAAGCGTTTTGGTGGCCCGGAGCGTTGCGTGGCCATTTTCGGAGCGGGGAAGGAGCCTTCACCACCCGTGCTGCGCCGGGGAGAGGTTCTGCAGGTGCCCCACGCTGGCGGGGCGAGGTGAGTGCTGTTGCGGCTCGCGTTCTCCAGCCCCGGAGGGATGAAGCCGCTCAGCCTTTCACGGTTGAGAGGGCAGCGAGTATTGCTGAGGTTAAAGCCGAGTGCCGGAGCCCTGGGGGGCAATATAGCTGAAACCCTGAGGGCAAGAAACTCGAAGCTCTTGTACAGTTTGGTTGGGGTTTTTTTTCCCATTTTAGAGATATTTTTTTTTTGCTTTTTTTTCATTTTGAACTGGAGATGGTGACGAGCAAATAACCAGCCAGCTTCTTCCAGCCCTGTCCTGCCAGCTGTCAGTCACAAATACCGCTATCAGGACATGAAAGATTAATAAGGCAGGGCTAGCGGGCTCGGAGACGCCGCTTCCCTGGCAGAAAAAGCCCCGGCACCCAGGAGCCCTAACTCGGTCGGCTGAAAACGTGTAAGTACATTTCAAAAAAAAAACCAGGCCGAGGAGAGGTGTATCTGCGCTTCGAGCTGCGTAAACGCTCAATCCGTGCCGATCCCGAAGCCTATGTCCAAGGGAGTCGATCCATCGTGTTAAGGAACATGCCCAGCATTTATGCAACACAAGCGCCTTGGGTCTCTTGGTGATTTTCAAGTTACGCCTGAAACAAAATTCATATTTAATTCATCATCTTAATAATATTTATGAACACAAAGCTAGACTTGCGGCTC
>NW_009260185.1:193627-195152 GCF_000687185.1 Egretta garzetta
CGAACGGGGAGGCAGCCGGGGCCCGAAAGAACCCCAACCCTAAAAGCAGAAGGGAGAAGCTTCTTCCAGTTACGCGCCGTAAATAAAGGCAAGGCCTTTGCTTTTCCCGTCCCCTTAACCTGCTTGTAACTAAAACCGCTCCAAAGGCTGATCCTGCGGGGGTATTCTGGGGAGAGCGGAAGGCCACGCTGCAGGAGGGACGCGGTGGCTCTTGCACAAGGCAGCCGTTCCCAAAAATCCCGCTAGTTGGGGAAAGAGCCCCGTGTGCTCTCGCCCTCCCCCAAGACGCTTTGAGCTCCATCCTCGTCCTCCGCCACCCTTGGCAGCGGGGAGCGACCGGCTGGATGAACTCAGCCGGGGCTCTCTCCGGGTGTTTGTTTATTCTGGGCGATTCTGCTCCTCCCCGCACAGGGGCTTTCCAGACGGTTCCTGTTTATTTTTGAGAAAGGAAAGACCGCGTCAAGGAATTGGTATGAGCCGGAGCAGCTTTCCAGCCAGCCTCAAATTCTGATTTTTTTTGCTGCCGCCCCCCACCCCAACCGTCAGCTCCTGGGGGATAACCTCTCGCTAGCACGTCCGCCTCCGTCTAGCGCCGTGATCATTATTTTATTTTTGCAATTAATGTGTAGCAGGAGGGCAGGTTTGGCTTAAATCCCAACCTCTCCGTGGCTGGGGAAGGTGTTGGGACCTCAGGAGATGTCATAGCCAAGCAGCCCTGCTCCGGCCCGGCTTTCTCCCAAAACTGCCAGCAAACGATCCCAGCCTTCCCCTTGCAGGGCGGGAGCGCCGGGCTCTCCGTGCCCCAAGGAGCCAGCCCCATGCAGGCGAAAAATCCCGCTGCATCCCAGTGAGAGGAGCCTGCCGTGCCAGAGGGGATGTTTGCAGGAGGTGTCACGCGCACCAGGGAGAGGGTGGCCAAGCTGCTTGCAGGTCAGGTGGGAAAACAGCCCCTTCCCCCCCTAAATTCCCTGCCCGGCTCGTTGGAAACGAGCAGGGATGATCCCGCGCGGGGACGGCGGCACCCAGCTCAGCACGGGCTCCGACACCCGAGGGCGGGTGGTGAACGGTGCCGGAGCTGGGCTGGAGGGAGAGCAAGCGTCGGCAGCAGAAAACCCTCTCCTTGATTTAAGGTCCTTGAATGACGGCAATTCCTCACGCCTCACGCTGCGCTCTGCCGGCACTTAATTACCCTCACTGGTAAAAGCTGGCCTCTTATTTCCACCTTGACTTTGCTGACTTCAGCTTCCCTGCTGTCGAATCCTGCTTTGCCTTTGGCTGCTAATTAAAAAGCCCTTCAGCGTTCGCCGGCTGCTCCTTGCATAGGTAATTACGGACCGTGCCCCAGCCACCTCTTCACCTTCACAGCAGCCCGGCGCACCGGCGGCGTCCCTCCAAAACACGTGCAACCCCTTCCCAGGCTGCCTCCTGGCAAAGCTCAGCCGGGACGGTATCGCCGCGGCGGGGGCCGTGGTGTCGCCTGTAGAAAAACACCCGGGCTCTGCATTTGCCAAACGGGCCCCCAGCG
>NW_009260185.1:195933-196301 GCF_000687185.1 Egretta garzetta
CCCGGGGGGCTTTCAAGCCCCCGTCGGCCCCCTCGGCTGGCTCCCGGGGCTCAGCGTGCAGGGGACCCAAGGCCATCGCCGCCTCAGACGCGCCGCTGCCGCTCTCCGCGTTGCCTGTCCCCACCCTGTGCCGCCCCAGCGCCGTGCAGGGGGTTACAGGGAGCTGATCCCACCGGCCAGCAGGTTTTCTTCCTTTTTTTTGTTTTTTTTTATTTCTTTTTTTTCCCCTTCACTGATGAAATCAGCACTTAATAAAATCACATCAGGCCCAGATGTTTTCTCCTCGGGTTAAGATCCAACGAGGTGAAGTCAATTAGGGTTCAGATTTATACCGGGCAGAAACGCAGCCCCGGCACCCGGCGCGGCTC
>NW_009260185.1:196604-197391 GCF_000687185.1 Egretta garzetta
GCTCGCAAGCGGCCCCTGCACCCCAGCACCTCGCACACCAAAGTCGGGGCCCCCACCTTAGCCAAGCGCCGCTGCCCGGGCCCCCAGAGCCACCCCTGCCCAGGGGAGCCCCCGCCACCAGCAGGCCAGAGGCGCCGCTGTGACCTCCCGGGCGCCTGTCGCATGGCTCCTCCTAATTAGGAGGCGTCTAACGAAGACCATCAGCTGCCCACGCTGGACTGAGAGCAGCCACGGTGTGAGGGCAGCTGTTTGCCGTGGCGCGGGGGCTGATGCACGGCGACGGGTCCTCCTTTTGGGGCTAACTGGTGTGAATTAGGAATTGTAATCATCAGGACAAACGGTGGTTTGGGTTTGGTTCGGGGGGGAGGGTTGGAGCAACGCCAGCTTCATTTGGGCTCAGCGAACAGCCTGGGAACGCGCTTTACGTAGGACAAGCGGCGCTCGGTCGGTGAGGCAGTGCCTGAAGAGATTTGGCGCAGTCCTCCTGCCCGACGCCCTGAAGCGCCGGGATGGGGCAGGCCTGCAAACGAGAGGCTGCGCGTGGCAAAAAGCGAGAAGAGGGGCGCAGTCGCTGCCCCCAAGCTCACACAGACCTGGCCGAGCCCCGCCAGGAACGGCACGGAGCGGCAATGCAGGTTTCGCACGTTTTTATTAATAAAATGGCCAACGGTGAAGAATCGGCCCAGAAAACGGGTCAGTCCGGGGCCCTCGGGCTGCTCCTCGCCGCTGCCTCCCTCCGAAGCAAACCCGCGGTGCGGTGCGAGCCCGCGGGGCCGTGCCTGAGGCC
>NW_009260185.1:197446-198060 GCF_000687185.1 Egretta garzetta
GAACGGGGAAGTGGCTCCGCCGGGAAGCCCCAGCCCCGTCTGCGCTGCGAGCCCGGAGGAGAAGCAGGCGCAAGGAGGAGATCTGGCCACCCTTCCCACTCCAGCCAAAGCTGCAACGTCCCCAAAAAAACCCCCAGCATTTGCGCCTCCTTTCCGCAAGCTGCTCCGGAGGCGGCGCGCTCCCCAAAGCCCTCAAAGCTGTTGCAGGATTTCCACAAACCGAGCCAGCTGCTTCCCCCAGCACAAAACAACCGGATTTTGGTGCAAATGGGGACCGTGCCGACCCGGCCAGCACCGTCCTCGCCCCATCCGGCCCCGGCGCAGGGGAGTGGAGCCCGACAGCCCTCCACCGGCAGCCGGAGAAGGCGATTTGGGCCACACTTACCGCAGCGCAAGGCCCAGACTATTGGTCTTTCACCTGCAAACACAAGACATAGAGGACCAAACGCTCGCGGGGGGTCCGGGCTTTGGCACCCCCACCGTGGGGACTGGCTGCGGCCCCTTCCCCCTCGGTGCTCGTGGGGGGGCTTCGGCGGCAATCGGGGGTGGGCCAGTGCTGATTTGGATATCATTTACACCCTCGCCGCAGGGATTTGGCCACGGGGTTGATTAGC
>NW_009260185.1:198236-198743 GCF_000687185.1 Egretta garzetta
CTCTTCCCTGGCCATCGCGATTTGATCCTTTGGTTCCCAAATCTTGATCTCAGCCCTTAAATGATCAGCAGAGCGGCTGTTTCTAGGCTGAGCCTGCCAAGCGAAACTCAAAATCGGGGCGAATCAGGCTTGCGTTTGCATTTAATCCTCAGGGCTCGAGCGGGGGTACTCACACCGAGCTAATTCCCATCCAGCACTGACTCTGTTAGCTGCACGCTAGAGCTACAAAGACACAAGGACGTGTTTAGGGCTGAGAGAGTTTCGTGAGGCGCGGGTGGCTAAAATCCCCCGGGTGCTGCCCTGGCTGGAGGTGGAAACGTCTCTTTGTGCCCACAGGAGCGAGACGTGGGGCGGCCGGCCCCGTGATGCCCGCGCGGAGATGCAGCAGTGACAGCAAGGGATAACAAACGTCTTTCCGGAGCGGCACCGACGCCACGGTTTGGCATCGCGGGAGCGGAGGCCGCCCCGGGGCAGTACGTACATACCCTCTCTTCCTCGCTATGCAGC
>NW_009260185.1:199135-200501 GCF_000687185.1 Egretta garzetta
AAAAGGGAGCCCTTGAATATCCAGGGTAGCCAAGTGGCTCCTGCCGGGGGGGACCTACCAGGCAAGCCAAGACGTCGGCTGCTATCAACATGTAGAAGACGTTATTCCAGCCGGTGGGGGAGATGAGCCCTGCGAGCAGCGGCCCTAGCGCGGCACCTGCGAGGGCACAGGAGGCTCGTTAGGAGCTGCCCTGCGCACGGGGAAGAGGGGGTCAGGACCCCCCAGCGCCGGGGGAAATCGGCGCTTGGCGTCCCCCAGCTGTACGGACCTATGGATCCCGTGCCCTACATGGTGGACATGACAGACAGTGGAAAGGGCTTTGGCGTTTCCTTTGAGAGACTCGTGGGTTCCCTGCAGGGATGGAGGAGCAAAACTTAAGGAGGAAAAGCAGCTTCAGGGTCTGCAGCCGGCAAGTCCGAGCATGAGGCCGCTCACACCCCGGGCAGCAATTGCTGTGCGTCGGACCCAGCGTGGACTGAACTCAGACTCTGCCTGCAGCCAAGCCACAGCAAAACCGGGATCGCCAATGGCCAGCAGCAATCCCAGGTGATTTCCCAGCACATTTTTCCCGCTCTGATTGCACTTAGAGGGAGATGCCACAGGGCCAAAGCAGAGTCACGAGGTGCAACAGCCCTGCCCGTCTCCACTGGGCTTCAGAGGCACAGGAAAACAAAGCTAAAATGTAAAAATGCCAGCAAACCATCCCTCCGGGAAAGAGGGAGCAGCCGTTGGGCGTGCAAGGGCAGCGTGGCGGGGGCCGAGCTGCGCCTCTTACCAAATCTGCCGAAACCGCTGTCGTGATGAGGGCGTAGGGCCCGTTAACCAGAGCGCCGCAGATGATCAGCATCGCTACGAGGAGGGAGACGGCCGCGGAGGTACCCAGGAAGAGATGAAATCTTTAAGTCCATCATCCCTGGCCCATGTGCGGCCATCGCCGTCCCGCGCATCCGTCGCCGGCACATCTCCGTTTTCCCCCAGAGATCCCACCCAGCAGGCAGCGAACGCTGATCCAGCACCACCCTCCCCCAAATCCCAGGCTGGGAGCCCAGCTCAAGAGGAGAAATAAGGGCAGGTGAGTCCGCAGCATCGGCCCTTCGGTGACGGGAGCCGGCTGCGCCGAGGAGCCCCTTACCTATCGATGTGCCGATGCCGTTCTGGCCGACATGGTTATACAGGAACAGCTGGAAAAGAGACACGAGACGAACCCGTTACGGCTGCTCCAGCTGTTTTCCTGAGCCTTTTCCTTGCAGCAGCACCTCGGGGACGGGACGGAGAAGGTGGGGACCTGAATTATCGCCAGCGCCAAGCTTCACAACCCCTACCTCTACGCAGCGTTTGAAGAGGAGAGCACCAGCCGGGACGGGGA
>NW_009260185.1:200997-201496 GCF_000687185.1 Egretta garzetta
GGTGGGACCCCCAAGGCTTTTAGAGCGGGGTTATGACAGGAGGGAGGAAAAAAAAAACCCTAAAGGGTTTTTCTTAGCTGTCGAGGACTAGATGATCCCCTCCCAGCCCCCACATCTGGACAGCCACCCCAGGAGCATCTGGGCACGTGGGTTGATCCCAGCGCTCGTCTCAGCCGAGCGCGTGACCAGCTCATCCCAGGCGCTTGGGAAGAGGAAGGTGGCCATGACTCAAAGGAGCCAGAGGAGTGGAAACCCTCGTGACCGGGATGTTTTCCCCGCCGACGTGTGACAACGCACCATGGGAGCGGCGATGACCAGCATCACACAGCACGTGGTGGCTCTGCCGCCGGTGTAGTCAGAGATGAGGCCGGCAAAGATTCCCCCTGCAAGAAGGAGTCACAGGTATCGGTCACGCTGGCCCAGCAGCAAAGCTTTGCCCTGGCTTAACCCAAAACCCAAAGGGACGCTGCACCCTGATGCTCTCCCATCCCCCATCTTT
>NW_009260185.1:202362-202811 GCF_000687185.1 Egretta garzetta
AGGGGAGCGGTTGGGCTGGGGGAGCTTCAAGGGCTTTGACAACCCAAGCCATTCTGGGATTTATCTAAGAAAAAGGAGAGCCTGAGCAAGCGAGACCCAAGGAAAGGTGTTGCGATGGGCACCCAGCTGGCAAAATAAAAGTGAGGGGCGTTTGCTGCCCGCTGAGGGCCACGGATGCGGAATAAACCTCACTATGGTGCTCTGGGGGAAGGGGCGGTGTTACCGGCAAAGCGCTCCCATGGAGGGGACTTCCATCGAGGCCAGGATTGCCCCCAAATCGCCCTGAATCCACCCCCTCTGCCCGGGTACGTCACAAACCTAAAATGCCCCCGACATCAAAGAGGGTCGACAGGTCCCCGGCTTCCTTGGCACCGAAATGAGCTGCGAGGGAGAGGGGAGGGCTGAGGAGCTGCTCCCCGTGCCAGGCTGGCTGCCGCCCCACCGTCCCC
>NW_009260185.1:203006-205125 GCF_000687185.1 Egretta garzetta
CGCCTTTCCCCCCCCCCCCCACCCCCTCACGACGCGAGGGGCGCCCCGCGACTCACGGGAATCCGGAGCGCCCCGAGGAAGCTGATGGCTTTGGGCTCCTCGGCCGGCTCCTTGGGGCTGTCGGAGCGACCGGCGCTGCTCTGGCCCGAGGTGCTCAGCGGCCCCTCGTTGGAGGTGACCGCTTCGGGATCCTTCTTGTTGGAGGTGACCCCCCCAGCGTCCTCCTCCTCAGAGCCCGCCTGAAAGCAAGCCAAAGGCGGGAGATGTGGCTCTCGTTGCTGGAAGGGGCTGAAACTTCAGATTTGTGGCCGGGCCGTGACCCACAGGAGGCTCACAGCCGGACAGCAACGAGCGTCCTCCGTGAGGACTGAACATCGCTCTAATTTTGGCTGTTACGACCCAGCACCCCCGTTGTCCCGCTGTAGACTGAGCCACCACCCAGCCCAGGACCAGCCCCTTGGGAATCGGGGCGACTCACGTGATGCAGAGGTGGGCTGCAGCCGACGTCCTCGGGATCTGCCGGGGGAAAGGAGATCCCGTGAGAGCCTGGGCCGGCCCTGCCTCTCCAGCATCACACGCCGCAGGGGAGAGACGCGGGGCTGGGCCCCCCCCGGGGCTGGCCTGCATCTCTGGGTACCCGCTTCCCGGCAGCGAAAAACCCCGGTAAAATCCCAAAGGGCTTCCCAAATCTTTCCTAGAAAATTCAGGCTGAGAGGAGCGAGCGGTACAGGGGCTGAGCCTGCCTGGGTGAGCCCGACGGATGCTGAGCAGCCCCGTGGCAGTCGGGTCCGCAGCCCCGCTTGCCCCAAGGTGGAAATAAGTATTTGGGGTTGCCAAAAATGCTTGGGGACGGGTAAGGAGAGAGATTGCCCCGTTCCTCTTGGCATTAGCGCTGCAGCCCGGATCGCGCCACTCACACTCCACGAGGAAGAAGAAGCAGATGATGCCCACGGCGGCGATGATGATGCCAGGCACGATGAAGGACAGGCCCCAGGCGGAGGAAACCCAGACGCCGGCGATGAGTGACCCTAAGATGTTGCCGACGGAGGTGTGCGAGTTCCAGATGCCCATGATCAAACCCCTCCTGGCGGGGACAGAGCCGGGGTCGGCGTCACCGGGGCCACCAGGGACCGGGACTGGGGTGGGACGCACCAGAGAAACACTCACTTTCCCTTTCCAAACCAGTTCCCGACGCACGTCACGACAGAGGGCCAGCCCGTCGTCTGCACCAGCCCGTTGCAGACCTGGCGAGAGAGAGGCAGCGTCGGCGCCCGGCGAGCGCCGGCGTGGTCCATGGAGCGCAGCCCCCACGCTGTTTCGGGTAGCCGGGCTCAACAATAGCCACCCCCATCCCAAAGCTGTCGAGAAACTCCATTTGGGGTTGGTTTTTTTCCTGCTGGGGCAATCCCGGAGCCGCTTACATCATTCCCATGGCTAAACTGGGAGCGGCTGGTGTTGCCAAACTGGTGGCGCCCACGCCACACGCAACCGGGTTTTATAGGGAGAGGAAATGCCCGGCGTTCTGCTGCTCGGAAACTGGGCCACCCCAGTCCCCGAAAACTGCCGAAAAACCAGGATGAGGCCATGGTGGTAAAATCCAGAAGTGGGGCATCCTCCGGCGCGGACGCACCTGCATGATGATGAAGTACCAGAGGACGTGGATGTCCCAGAAGTAGCCGAGGCCGAAGAGCGCGGTGAAGAGCCCGCTCAGCACCATCCCCCCTGACAGGTAGTAGCGCAGGGGGAGGCGCTCCCCAAAAATGCCGCTGGGGAGAGAAGGAAGAGCGCGGACACGGGTGATGCCGCTGACGGGTGTTACCGCACCGAGCCGGTGCCCGAACCCCAAGCAGATCCCGGCTGCTTTCCCATTAGCACGACCCCATCCCGATGGAAACCAGTTTCCTGGTGGACTGGTGCAAACTGGTGTGCGGAGAGGGGAGCAAAGGACCCGGGTACCTGATAAACATCCCGATGGCGTAGGCCACCAGGAAGGCGTTATCCAGCGCCCCAAAAAGCTCCTTGTAGTTGTCCCCATCTGGAAAGGAAAGATTAGGGCCACCTCAGCTGGGCCCCCATCTTGTTTTCCCTCCCCATGGCCGCTGACTTGTCCCCGTCCCCA
>NW_009260185.1:205675-207032 GCF_000687185.1 Egretta garzetta
CAGGGGGACGCGGGGGCAGTGGGGAGCCCACCCCGGCTGCCTGGAGGGCAGGTTTTGGGGTGACGGGGGGCTCAGCCTTACCGAAGGGTGCCCAGCTGCACCAGGTGCTGCTGTTGGAGCTGTTGAGGGGGTTGGGGCCCAAGGCCGAGCAGTTGGGGTGCAGCTCGCTCTGTGGGGGGGGCGAGAAGGGGTGAAATCGGGGAGCTCGGGGACCCCCACGTCCCCTCTCCCCAGGGTTGGGGCGAGGTCAGAGCGAACCTTGACGATGCTGATGGGTTTTCGGGAGAGGTGGTAGCTGGTGTAGCAGAGGAAGGTCAGCACCAGCGTCAGCCCCCGGTACCTGCGGGATAAAGCGAGCGGAGGGGTCAGGGGTGGCGGGATGAGGGGACGGGGACGGGAATGGGGACAGGGATGGGGATGGGGAGGGGTGGCCCGGCAGCGTCCCAGCCAGCGGGGCCTCCTCGGACATCGCCAGCCTTGGCGTTAGCCATGCTCTTCACCCCCACCCCCCCCAAATCCATGCTTTTTGGAGAAAACTCTCAGGTAAGGGGGGGTGAGAGCCAGCACCGGGCCAGGTCAAATCCTCTTGGGATGCGGATTTCGGACGCACACGCAGCTCCGGCACTGTTAACCTGCGGGGCCTTAGGAACGCGTGGGAAAGGGGGAGACCGGGGTCATTTCTGTTTGTGTCCCCGGAAAAATCCCCCCTCGGCAGCAAGCGGGGACAATTCCGCCGGGTGGGTGAGCTGAACTGGCTCAGCCGAGCCGGCCCGGAGGCAACCGGATCCCCCCGAAATTGCCAAGGATGCAGCTTAAAAAGCTCAGCAGAGTTTTCTTTTGGGGGGGGAGCAGCCATCAGAGTTTCCCCCTTCTCTATCCACCGTCCCGGCAAACCCCGGGGTGAGTGCCTGCCTTCCCCGTGTCACGGGTGGAAACAAGGGCACGAGGCCGCGGCTGATTCATCATCGCTCCCGCCCGGCGTTAATTAAAGATGAGCTGGAAAAAAAAAAGGGCGAGGGAGGGGGGGATGCCCCGAGCGTTCCCTGCTCCGGTTCCTCCACCCGATAGCGACTTCATCCCTTCTGCGTGAATTAAATGAAAGAAAATGGGGGAAAAACGGGGGGAAAACGGGGTCTGCACTGGGGGAGGGGGATGCTGCTCCCAGCAAAGCCGATGGATGGAGCCTGGAGAATCCCAACCAGGATCCAGCCCCCTGCGGAGCGGGGTGAGCAGCCCCAAGGGGCCCCATCCTGCACTGATGCGGGGGGGTGTGGGGGAGGTTGCAGAGAGTTTTACGCAGTGGGTGCCAGCGGTTGGGGCGGCTGCGGCAGCGTCACGGGGTTGCTCCAAGGAAAAA
>NW_009260185.1:207060-207590 GCF_000687185.1 Egretta garzetta
TTTGCCATTTCAGCCCATCCCGCTCCTCGCTGCAGTTTCGCTTCTTCATGAAAACAACGCCGATTGCGGCCGCCCCGCAAATCCGGGGCCGCTCGCTCCTCCGGGCCGCCAGCCCCAAGACCGCACCGTGACTGTGCAATCGCTGCTTTTCACCCCCAAAATAAAAAGCAACCCCACACAGAGTAAAAAAAACAGAAATAAAAATCACTGCCGACGAGTGCGGGGCTGAGCCGGGGGGAGCGGGGAGGCCTCGGCGAGGAAGGGGAAGACAAATTTCGCGTGTGGCACCCGACTCGGCCGGATGCTTGGTGGTTTGATGGTTGGGTCTTTTTTTTCCCCCCACGTGTTCTGGCAGGAAAATTACAGCTGGGGGGGGAGCACGGGAGTCGTTTGGCAGCAAACTCCAGAAAAAAACATAATTATATTAAATAAAATTAAACCGGCAGCAGACTCGTCACCTCGCCAAAAGGGAGGGAAGGCGGCGGGACCTCGGCGCTGGCCGCATCCCACCGAAGCGCGAGGGCCTGGGT
>NW_009260185.1:207908-208485 GCF_000687185.1 Egretta garzetta
CGCCGGCCCGCGCTGGGCTCGGGGACGGATCCTGGGCCGTGCCGAGACCCCCGGGCTCAGCACCAGTGCTGCGCTGGATCCGGTCTCACCACGGAGCTGGTGTCCGAGGGACGGTGCTGGACCCCGGGTGAGGGACCACTGGCCCAGGGCTGGCTCCCAGCCTGGCGCTGGTCCCTGCTCCAGTGCTGGAACCCACTCCAGTGCTGGTCCCCGGGCCAGGGCCAGTCCCCAGGCGAGTGATCCCTGGTCCAGAGCTGGTCCCCATCCCGATCCTGGTGCCCCCATCCAGGGCTGGTCCCCATCCTGGTCCCTGTCCCCGGGCAAGTGACCTCAAGTGCAGGGCCAGTTCCCAACCCAGTGCCGCTGCCCCAGTCCAGGGCCAGTCCCCACCCCGGGGCTGGTCCCCATCCCGGTCCCGGTGCCCCGATCCAGGGCCAGTCCCCATCCCGATGCCGGTCCCCGGGCGAGTGACCCCCGGTGCGGGGCCAGTCCCCATCCCGGTCCCCATCCCGGTCCCCACCCCGTGCTCACCGGCTGTCCCGGGGGAGGGCGCGGAGCAGGCGGACGCCGGGGGCCA
>NW_009260185.1:210347-210687 GCF_000687185.1 Egretta garzetta
GCTGTACCCAGGATCAGAGCGCTCTCCAGCACCTGACAAGGACAATTCCCGCCACCTTCTTGCGCCCTCCCAGCAGAAGATGGAGCGTTTAAGGCGCAGAGGTTCTCCGGGGCCGTAACGAGCGCTGTTCTGCGGCGTTTTCCTTAGGGTTCCCCCCCTACCCACACCTCCGGGCTACAAAGCGGCTGGCGCTTTGCTGAGGATGCCCCCAAGCTCCCTGAAGGGACGGAGGAAGAGGTCGGCTTAGCAACAAGCGGCAGAGCGCCCGACTGGCCCCCTCCGGGGTAAATTTGTAGGAGCATCTCTACGCAGCAGCCCAGGGCCGCAGAAGCCTCCAGCC
>NW_009260185.1:210916-211812 GCF_000687185.1 Egretta garzetta
GACGCCCCCGGGCCCGGGAAGCCCCCCAGCCACATCCCATTTCTCCCTGTATAACCCAGGATCCGGGCCGAGGCACCTCCTCGCCAGGAGCAGGAGCTCCTACCTTTGGGGTTTTTGTAGAAGACGCAGTTGTTGGCGCAGGTATTGGGGTGGGAGTCCCAGAAGCCGGGCCCGCAGGAGCACAGCGGGGGCAAGTCGATGTTATTCAGTTTTATCTTCTCCCTCATCCGGGCTCTCAGAGCTTCGACGTACCTGCACGGGATGGAATATTCACCTTTGCCGGGAACACCCGGCCCTGCGCGAGGGGCGGGAATCCGGCCGTACCTCACGCACTCCTTATTTCGCTGCTGGTTTTCCTTCGCCTTCTTCCCTCTCCTCTCCTCCAGTTTAAGCTGGGCCAGGGTTTCGCAGGCTCCCTCTCCCCGGGCGGGCTCCTGCCGCTCAGCCATCTAAAAAAAACAGGATCAGGGCAAAGGGGGTGCAGGTGCTGCTGCCGCCTGCTGCTCCCCCCGAAGCTACCCACGGCGGGCGAAGGGAGCTCTGCACTCACTGCGGCATGGACTTTCTAACAGCTTTAAATATAAAATGGTCAAAAACGCTTTCCGAGCCTCCTTCCTTTCCCCCCGTACGGGAACACCAGTCCACGAACGCTCTCCTGCCTGCCGGTGGTCCCACCACCGCGGCTCCCCCCTACGCCGTACCCACATGTGCTCCGGTTCGGAAGCGCCCCCCGCAGCGCCCCAGAAGAGCTGTCCCTCCCAAACCCAGAGCGGTGCCTGGGCTCCCTCAGCTCCACCGGGAAGGACCAACAGCTCAGGCTCCCCGCTGCCCAGCTCTTCCCATACGGGGCAGCCCGGACCCTACTGCGAGCTGCCCTCGGAGCCGCCAGGGCAGGG
>NW_009260185.1:211868-214423 GCF_000687185.1 Egretta garzetta
GTTTTGAACCAAATCCTCCCCCGTTTCCTCCCCCTCCCTGGCAGCCACGGGGCACTCCAGCCCTTCCAGCGGAATCCGGGCTGAGGAAGTCCCACCAAAGGCAAAGCCCGCTCCCCTGGCACGTGGCCATTACCAGGCACGAAGACTTTAACCTGAAGCATCTGCCCTCTTATTCCCGCTGATGAGCGCCAAATAAATAAATAAATAAATCTATCTCTCAAGGCTGGGTAGAAGCCAGGGGGAGAACGCGTAATCGAAGGAGACGTTTCGGCTGTTGCTCCATTTGGGGGGTCAGATCGCTACGGCAAGAGGCAAAGCGCTGAAGCCAAGCTCCTCTAGACGAGCTCCAACCTCCACAATGTTTTCTCGATGAAGTGGTAACAGAGTCTGAACCAACCCCCCAGAAACCTCCCGCTAGAGAAGCCGAGGCCAAGGGCAACTTCAGGCTTTACGCTAAGGTATCACAAACCCAGCTCTTCTCTGCTCCGGCAGCGCCCCTGCAACTGGGGGTGGGGGGGGAACATATAATAAAAAGATATCCCGCTATTAGGGAGTCCTCTGGTGTCTCACCTGCACTTGCAGGGCAAGAAAAGGTTTCGGAAGCTCCCAGTTTTAAAAAAGTAAGGAATGTGGCTGGAGGTGGGTTTCTTTAGAGCCGCAATTTCTCTCCCACAAGGGGAAACCCTGCCCCCAGGTGCCCGTGCTGCTCCTGCAAAGCGAGGCAGACGCACACCCGAAAATAAACCTAGAGTCTCTTTCCTCATCACAGAATCATGGAATCACAGAATGGTTTGGGTTGGAAAACAAGACCGGCCCTAGAACTGAGCCCTGGGGGACACCACTTGTGCCCAGCCGCCACCTGGATTTAACTCTGTTGACCACAACTCTCTGGGCTCGGCCATCCAGGCAGTTTTTTTACCCCTTATTTTGGTGTGAATTCGCAGCGCTGCGCCTCAACGACCCCTTTAAAAGGGAGAAGGTGACTGAACTACCAAAGCAAGTACTGATACTCCTACACAGATACCGTGTTCTCGACTCCGGAACAAACGCTGGCAAATCTTTTTATTACACTATAGATGTTTATAGCTGTGGGGGTGAAGGGTCTGATATTAAAAGAACCCGGAGACAGTTTAACAACGTGACCTCACGCCAAAGTTTCTAAACACGGACTGTAGCACCAGGGTCTCGGGATCAGTTCCCAAGCGTCACGGTTTGCTGAGCTGCAACTCTCCCCGCCTGTTGGTTTGGCTCCCAACTCCAACCCGAGCCGTGCGGGGACTCAGAAAGCAGAGACACGTGGACCGCCTTTGAAGGGCTCGACGTGGCCCAAGGGTCTCTCCTGGGGGGGTTGGTTGAATGAATCCCGCCCCAGAGTTAACAGATTGGGCAGGAATATAAACCTGGGAGGTAAGTCAGGCTTTCCAGCTGGCATTCGCATTGTGCAGCTTCTTTCAACACGCTCCCCGTTTTTTTAAAAAGTCAATGAATTGGCTTTTTTAGTCCATCGGGGGCAGCGTGGGGCCAAGGAGCCAGAACGCTGCCCATCGTGTGGGGTTGGTTGGGTTTTTTTGGGGTTTTTTTTTTCATGTTGAGCTGGACATTCTTCCCAAAGCCTCAGCATTTGGGCTGCAGAAGCACTTTCCAAAACACCATGGCCCGGTTCATGCCAGACAAGCACGTGAGACCTTTCCAGGACCCTGCCCAAGACAAAGGCGGTGACACCGAGAGGCCGGCGCTCACCCGTGCGTACTCACTCGGCGATTCGCTTCCCCCGCTCTTTCTGCCTCTGCTGCTCCCTCACTTGCTCTCGCTCCATGCCCATGACGAGGCGCCTGTATCTCAGGTACTCGTTCTGACGCTGCGGGAGAGAGGAGGCAGCTTTGAGAAGGGCGTGGGGGCAGGCCAGGATCGATATCGAGTGATATCAGCGCTCAGCTCGACATCTGGAGCGCACGTCTAGCAGGGTAGAAACCTCACTCCTTCCCCAGAGACCCTCAAACATCTCCCGGGGCACGTGTCCCAGGACTGGGAGGCTGCAGAGACAGTGGTGAGCTAGGAGAGGAGGACCGAGACACCTTGGAGCATTAGAACCAGCGTCCCTTGACTGCACCTTCCCATGGATGGAAGCTCTGCCACCTGACCAATTCCTAAACTCTTGCTTTCCTGGGGGGGAAAAAAGAGCTGGATCCCACTTCAACCCACTACAATGGAGTGCTACAAGTCCAAAAATTTCAACCCACCTGGGGTCCTCTGCAGTTGACTGGAAGCCTCCAAAAAAAAAAAATGAACATTACAACACCGAGCTGGACGCACTACAGGCAGGAGAACCACAGAGGCAGCAGAGTCATTGCCGAGACAAATCCAAGAGGGAACAATTCCTGCACGGGTCCTGAGCACACAGAGGTTTGATGCTTGGGCTTTGGCTTAACCCCCCGGGTGCAGCAAGGGTAGGGAAACCTCCTGGCTGAAGCTCAGACCAAAAGTCCTCCCACCCACATGGGAATCCCAGAATGGTTTGGGTTGGCAAAGCCCTTTAAGCTCCCCCAGCCCAACCG
>NW_009260185.1:214832-223088 GCF_000687185.1 Egretta garzetta
TCAGCCCCCTGTCGACCAACCCCCCCAGGGCCTTTTCTGCCGGGCAGCTTTCCAGCCCCTCTGCCCCACGCCTGGAGTGCTGCCTGGGGTTGTGGTGACCCCAGGGCAGGACCCGGCTCCTGGCCTTGTTGACCCTCACCCAACTGGGCTGGGCCCATGGCTCCAGCCTGGCCAGGTCCCCCTGCAGAGGCCCCCTCCCCCCAGCAGATCCACACTCCCACCCAGTTTGGTGTCATCTGCAAACTGGCTGGGGGTGCCCTTGATCCCCTTGCCCAGGTCATGGATAAAGATGTCAAACAGAGCTGAGCCCAGCTCTGAGCCCTGGGGGACACCGCTTGTGCCCAACCACCAACGGATTTAACTCCGTTGACCACAACTCTCAGCTCAGCCATCCAGGCAGTTTTTTACCCAGCAGAGAGTACGCCTGGCCATGCCATGAGCCACCAGCTTCTGCAGGAGGATGCTATGGGAGACAGCGTCAAAGGCCTGGCTGAAGCCCAGGTAACAATCAGTTGGTACACAGCTAGTTTGAGCTCCACGACGCCAGGAAGTTTAAGGTGTGGATTTTTCCTCATCAACACCAAGAGTTTTGGGGTGAATTTGTCCATCTCGCCCAGTGGAGAGGGCCCCGCATAGCTGGAGATAAAGGAGCAGGAGAGATGGCCAGGCTGAAAGGGGAGAAAGCTGGCTGGAAGAAAAACACGCGGAAGAGTGCAGCAAAGCCAGTTATCTCAGGGCAGATCAGAGCCAAGGAGATAAAAAGCCAGGGGCAGTTGGGAACCACTGGGGGACGGAACAGCTCAAGGGGCCCCAGCTGCTGTCACGCTTCTGGAAACCTCAACTGGATTTTGGATCAGCTTCTTGGAGAAATGCAAGTAAGGAACAACAACAACAAAAATAAAATATGCGATTGGTTCAAAGCCCTTTCAAGTTCTACGCTGTCAGCTGCAAGAAAGCCAGCAGCAGAAGAGTTCCTCTTTCACATCAGAAGGAAGCAGGAAAATAAAAGTCACTTCCTCCAGGCATCCAAGAGGAATCCCCCCTCTGCATCGCCTGGATCAGCACGAGCCAACTGTCCCGGACGCAGGCTGGGAAGCCCTCGCCATTAAATCAGCCCCTCAGCCTCGGGCCTGCAGTCTGTGCCGGAACGCCACCACCCCGATGCCCCTAGGTGCCGATATGGTAGAAACCTTCATACTCCTGGCCTGGTACCCAAACAAGATAAAGTGGGGGGTGGTGGTGGGGGGGGGTTAAGTGTTTTTGGCAGCTTCTCTCCCTCTCCATGCAACGGCAGAAGGCGACACCTTTGTTTTGCCGGGCAAACCCCCTCAGCGTTATTCAGATCCCAGATTTTGTGGGAGGAGCACGTAACGGTTGCACTCGTGGTCACGCCGGACCTTAAAAAAGAAGCCGGTAGGTCCACCCGAGGCCTGAGGCACCATCAGCACTGACAAACTCACAAACCTAGCAGATGCTTTGTACATTAAGGCTGCTCTTGAGGCTCATCCGAGCCAGCAGCATCCCCTACGCTCAACACCTTTGGGTCCTGAAACAGAGACGAAACAAGGAGACTTGGCTCCAGCGGACAAACCTGCTTCTTGGTTTCTTCTTGGTCTACGCCAGCCCAGAGCACAAGGGGAGCTCGGTGATCGGTGGGCAGCCTCTGGGGAGACTCAGGCAAGCTCCAGTCCTTCGCTGACCCCTCACTGAACTGGAAGATAACGCAAGAGAGCAGCATCAGCATCTTCAGGGTCAAGTTCCTCATCTTCCCTCAGCAAAATACCGCTCTGCGCATGATCCCTACAGTCCTCAACAGGGTAACCCACCTACGAGCTGCGCCCTTTTTCAGGGTACAGGTTGGCTACAGACAGGAGAGATGCGTGCGACATCTCCATGCAAGAGCCTGAGCACCAAAGCTTTGTCAAAAGACTTCTAGAGATGTCCTGGGAGGTGGTTTCTGGTTTAGTTTAAATAGGGATTCGCACCTCGCCTCCCCAAATTTTCATTCTGACCTTCGTGAAGTGCAAGAAAAATAATAATAATAATAAAGAAGAAAAACCACACAACAAAATGTGCCAGGGGAATTCAATGGCCAAAACAGTCTCCTAAAACCTCAGTGTAAACCTCCGCCTCCTTCCCTCGGCTGCATATTTGTCAAGCCATTATTTCTGCTCCCAGCTGGAGTAATCACCGGCTACGGCTGGGCACGGGCTGCTATCGCCATAAAGTGTTTGCTAACTGCTCCAGGTAATCAGGGCGAAACATTTCCACATCTCAGGTACTTAATGGAAGTCTGCCTGAAGACAAAAGAGGAATCGATAAACACGTGGGTTCAGTCCTCACGAGCAGATTCGCGCGCCTCTAAGGGAGGTGTTTGACCATCCCCGAGGCACAGGAATCCTCACAGCCAGCTCCTTCCTCTTATGCAAAGCCATTTTCCGCTCCCCCCCCTCTCTCTTCTAGGAGGTTTCCAGCTGATTTGATGCACCACCGGCAGCTCTCCCCCACCCACACTGCTGCCTCCACGCAGGGCCCAGGAGCAGAGGCAGCTGCAGGTCCTGCCGGTCGGGGGTGGGGTAAGCGTACGATGCCATTGCACGACTCAGTTTCAGGTTTCCGCTGAGCGCCGGCCAACCGGCATCACGAGGCAGGCACAACTAAAGCCCCTTTCGAAGCCACTGCTGCAAGATGAAAGCAGTGAAACAGAAGCCACCAACCTCACTTAGCTCTGACCCCGCTCTCGAGCCTGTTTTGATGACAGTAGGCTTAAGAGTTAACCAGGCCTGAGGGAGCAACCGCTCTCCTACGACAGCGGCCTCGCTGTCTCTGCCAACAGAAACCCAAATCCCAACGATTTGAACCTCTTAAGCCCAACAGGCCCAGCCCTGTACAAATCTTACTTTTTCAAATTCAATTTTGATGTAGAAGTCATCGTCTTGCTCGGCTCGATGCGGGGCTGTCCCCTGATCCTGCAGTTCAGCTGGAAGATCGTGGTGTCCTGCCAGAAGCAGTTCCTCACTCTCCTCTTCTGCGGGCACCGTGGCCGTCTGGCAAGGCTCTGGTTTCTGGAGGAGATGGGTGTAAATATGAAAGTCAAATGCGGCTGCTTTGGTGCCCAGGGCAAATTCAACATCCCCGTGCATGGGTTAGAAGTAGCTTTGACCCGAGGGTGCTTGTTCTGTAGCGTCAGTCGAGATCTGGCGAGCAGCCACACAACGTGTTCAAGCATCACTGCAGGGCACGAGAGCCAGAAAATCTGAATTTAGCAAGGTAACTCGTGACTACGTTCTCACCAACTGCAGCCACGGAGGGACAGACGTGTGTGGGGCGAAGGGAAGGCGAGGAGAAGACCTCTCCAGGCACCGTTTTGCAACTGCAAGGAGTTGGGGGGATCTCTGGAGCGACACTCCAGTATGTAGCATACTCCTTCAGATGGGAAGTGGGCAGGCTCCCCGGTGGCAATTAGCAATATTTTGAGAGGCAGCAGATTGTTTCCTACAAACTAAAAAAATCAAAATGCCAGAAGCAAGCTCGGAGCCAGGATTTTTTTTTTTTTTTTCCCCTTCCCTGCCTGGCTGTCCCTTCCTTCCTAGGATGGGAAGAGCAGGGCTGCTGGGAGAGGGAGAGGAAGGATCAATGGGAGGAGAGCAGGTCACGCCAGGATCCCTCGGGATGGCTCTGCTGCAGGACAGGGAGGACGGAGGACAGCCTGGAGTCAGTCTGAGCATGAGAGTATCCAGCAGGCATAGGAATTACTCCATCAACCCCCTCCTGACAGAAGGACAACACAGAAGAGCTGCTCCGGTGAGGAGAAGGGAATAGAGAGGAACGGTTATTGCTTTGTGAGGATGCTCCGAAGCCCTGAGGGCAGAAGGAAATGATACTGGGGAAAAAAAAACCAACTTTGGGGAATGATCAGTTGGGGAAGAGAATTTGGGTGCTGTCATGCTGGGGCCCCATGGCCATCTCCCAAACCCTAAAGGCTGAAGCCTTGGTGAACACGATCATCTGAAAGATGGGACGGGTCACTTCCAGGCAGTCACCATCTGGGGATCTGCTTGGGCAAGCAGGGAAGAAGCTCTTTGAATGGTGTTTGACCTGAAAAAGAAATCTCTGAGAGAGAGGAAGAACAAGGATTTTGGGAACATGGATTATTGATTGCAGGGAATGCCACTCTTCGGAGGGAAGAAGGGGGCGGGGGGGAAGAAGAAAACCACAGAAAACAGGACTGAAGGAGCAGCAACAGTTTCTTTAAACTGAGCAAAGGCAACCCACCCGGCTAGAGGGGAAAGACAAGCAGCACGGCGCGAGACAGCCCTGGCTAAGCCCCAAGCTCTGCTTGCGCCTGCGATCCGTGCACGGAGGAAGTGCAGCAGGGATCAGATTACTGAAGGAATCACGCAGGAGACAACACAAGCACGCAGGGACAAAAGGAAAAAAAAAAAAAAAAAAAGAAAACAAGTGCCAGGGAGTCCAAAGCTCTGAATAAAACAAGCCAGATCAAGGTAAGAAGTCAGGCTTTAGTAAGAGAGACTAAAGGACTCGCTGCTCCGGAAGGACAGCTATCAGAGGACACCGAGGGCAACAGCGTTTTATGCTCCTGGGCACCAGCGTTGAGCCAAAGGCTTGCTCTGAGCTAGCAGCAGCAGCAAGAAAAATCTTGGGTTATTATTGGGAAGAAAAAAATCAGGTTATTCCTAGAAGCTGAAGTTTTTAAGCAGGCAGGATCTGCCCCGGGGTTACTGGCAGGAGTGGCAGACAAGCTGCTAACAGCCCCCCTCCCCGCCCCCAGAAACCTGTGGAGGTCCAGGTTACACAATGAGCATCTATCCCAAAATAAAGGAGGGGGAAAGGCAATACTAGAGAGAAAATGCTAGCCAAGAGTTTAACTGCCCGACCCCTGGAAAACAGGAGAGGAGAAGTCCTTGCAAACTGCCTGTAAGCTGCCAGAAAAGAAGATAAGCAGCAACCAGCATAAATTTGTCAAGAGCGAGTCATGTCTAGCTGGTGCGAATTTCTCCTCAAACAGGAGAAAGAGGCCTCGGGCAAGGCGCAGCAGAAGCCATCTCGGGTTTAGCTGAGCTTTTGACATGGCCTAATTCAACACTCATGTACAGAAATACCTGTTGGATGGAACTGTTACGTGGGAGGTACAGTACTGAGGAAAATGCTACACAGACTCAGTCCCAGCACAAAAACAGAGTAAGAACTGGGTGGGCTCTGCCGGATAATTTCATTATTGGCCTGGGTGATGGACGGAAGCAGCATCTTGATTACATTTACCAACCCCACCCAGGCACTTGAAGTTGCAGAAGTATTTGAGAACGGGCTAAAAAACGCTTGGGTTTCAAACCAAAGACGTCAGCTGGAACACATGCACGAGGAAATTCAAGGAGGACAAAAGCAAAGGGCAAGGCAGGGCACCATGGCAGCAATTACCAGGGTGGTTGAGTGCACCGCAACCTTTTGCATCTGAAGAGAAGGGAACAAGCTGCTGTCCTGCCGAGCCATGAACATGGCAAACCTTTATACTGGTAGAGAGAGCCAAATTAATATTAGAGCCTTTTTTTTTTTCTCTACTATCTTGGAGTAATAAAACAAGAGTAATGCAATAAATCAATAAATTCCTCCTGGAATAAATTGCTTAGGGAAGCTGTTAAAGCCTCCTTGCCGGAGGTCTGAAGAGAGCGTCGATTAACTGCAAGGTTGAGGTGGGAGGAAGGCCCAGGATCCCTCCCAGCCTGGTTTCTCGCTGTTGAGGATGACTCCCCGCGCCACGGGGCTCCCACGCATCCCCCTGGCCGTCATCTCCAACCCTCCAGCTTGCAGGGGCAGCAACTGTATTATTCATGGGAGGCTTTAATGCTGCTAATAGCCAAGTAATGAATCACTCCTCCTCGCTGAGCGGTCTGAATGCACCGAGGACTTCGACAGAAGGCATGTTTAGCATCCAAGACAGGTAAGAGGTTTCCAAGCCCATAATTATATTGTTTCTGTAACTCTTCTTCGCAAAGCTGACTTCCTTGAACAGAAATCCAACAGCATGCAGAGGAGAAAGAGCCAGACCAGCCCTTTTATATAAGATATTTTCTAGATAACAGCCAGCCAAGATCTACTTCACCCTTGATGAACCCAAGAAAGAGATGGGAATGAAGAATTGCAAGACAGGCAGGAAACTGGCTCCGGAGGAGGCAATAAGACAAAATACCAGGTTGGGTTGCTGCTGGCATTCTCCGGGATGGACAAAGTACGTCAGTTTAAGACAGGTCTTGGCATAGAAAGCAGAATAACAGCTGCGACACAAAGCTGCGCTTGAGAACTGGAGTGACAAAAGCAGGATGAAATGCAACGGAACAAAAGGTGAGGTGCTCGGGCCTGACCTCTGTACGTGGCTCCTATGCGCTGCTTTGAGGGAAGCAGATGCACGCCAACAATTCTGCACCAGCAGCCAGCCCTGGGTGAGGAAAACCCTCCAGATCTTTGCCACCCACACAAAACAAGGGATTCATGCAAGAGTCGTTGAGGTTTGTTGAAGAAATAAAGGCACCTAAGGGGAGGGCTGATCATCACATTCCTCCCAGACACCCAGATCACAATCTCAGCCTTTAAAAAAGTCTTTTTTTGAATTCTTGTTTCCTAGTTTATCTCTGCAGAGGCATTTTCACCCACTTTATCCTGCTGCCTTCTCTGGAGGGCAGGAAGAACAGAGGGACAGAGCCCTCCGGCCGCTGAAATCCATGGGCTAATCATCAGGCGGGTCAGGAAAGCCCAGTTTGTTTCACTTCTGCCGAAGGAACTCACTGAACTATGCTTTGGATTTGCTAACTAGAGCCAGACCTTCAACAATTACCCTTGCAAGGTAATTCCTCTTACTCTCCCCCAGGCACCCTTCGCTCACCTCTCGCCTCCAGACGCCGCCGGGGAGTTCGGGGGGACCGGCCCCTTGGCGCGTGGTTTTGCAGGACGCCAGCCGGCGCCGAACTTGCTTCACGGTTTTGCTAAGCTGCCGTCCAGAGGGAAGGCAAAGACAAGACAAAACAAAAGGTCACCTGCTGCTCACCACGAGGGCCACGCCAAGAGGTTTAGCTGTGCAGAGGAGATCTCCTGACGCACCCTGCTCCAGCCAAGGTGCGCAACAAAACACAGAATTAGCTTCACAAATGGGTACAAGGCGACCTGCGGCCCAAGGTGTCTTTCAGAGCTGCCTCAACACACCGAAACCCCGATCCAGGCAAGGCAAAGGACTTGGTTATGGCTCATCCGCTCCCAAATCGCTTTGCTGAGATGCCCAGAGTCCCAGATCCCCGACTGCCCTGCCCAGTGCCCAGCCAGGAGTGATTCTCCACCCCAGGGGAGGCTTCAGCTGAATAACTCCAGCTCCCTGGCGAACACCCGCGCTTTCTAAAATGCCAAACACAGCATAAGCATCACCATTAAAAAAAACCCAAAAAACCTTAGAACAGTCCCTAAGGCCTAACCCCTAAGGTTTTTCAAGATTTTGCGGTCCCCTATGCCTGGTCTGCAGGAGCCAAGCTGCAATGAGGTGGCACCACCTAGCGCCACCTCTCCAAAACGACAGGCCTGCAGAGCAACGAGCCGCTGCGTGCGGAGAGAAGCAGCATAAGCATCACCATTAAAAAAACCCCAAAAACCCTTAGAACAGTCCCTAAGGCCTAACCCCTAAGGTTTTTCAAGATTTTGCGGTCCCCTATGCCTGGTCTGCAGGAGCCAAGCTGCAATGAGGTGGCACCACCTAGCGCCACCTCTCCAAAACGACAGGCCTGCAGAGCAACGAGCCGCTGCGTGCGGAGAGAAAATCCACCGCATCTAGAAGCAGCGGGGCAAGTACGACCACAGTGTCCTCCAAGAAGAGATCTACGATCCCTTTTGAGGCTCTGGCGGGAGCTACGGAGGAGTACAACAACATGCAGTAAACCAGAGCGAAACCGTAAGCCAGTGCTGCACTCAGTACACGAAAATAAATGAAGGATGTGTTGTGAAAGACAAATATTGCCTGTCCTCCCATTTCATAGAATCATGGAATGTTTTGGGTGGGAAGGGACCCCCAGAGGTCACCCAGCCCAACCCCCCTGCAGGAGCAGGGACACCTTGAACCACAGCAGGTTGCTCACAGCCCCGGCCAACCTGGCCTGGAATGGTCCCAGGGATGGGGCCTCCACCCCCTCTCGGGGCAACCCCTGCCAGGGTTTCACCACCCTCACTGCAAAGAATTTCTTCCTTAGATCCAGTCTAAAC
>NW_009260185.1:223443-226963 GCF_000687185.1 Egretta garzetta
GACCCAGGGGCAGGACCTTGCCCTTGGCCTTGTTGAACCTCATGAGGTTCCCATGCCCCCACCTCTCCAGCCTGTCCAGGTCAAACCACGAGCAACCAGGGATGAAAAAACTCAAGAGGGGAACTGCTCACCTCAGCAGCTTGCTGCTGGAACACCTCACTTTGCATCCCTCGCTGCTGTGCTGGCACGGCACGAGCGCCGGGAGCGCAGATGGCGGGCGCAGGGTGGCTCCGAAACAGGCACGTGTTCTTCCTGGGGGTCAAGCGCAGCGCGGAGTCCGAGCACTGCACGGCGATGCAGCTCTCCCTCTCCGCCTGCCGGGACACAGACCGCAGAGTTTCAATGCCGCGCGCGAATCTCTAACCATCGCCGAGCGGGACGTCGCCCCGTGCCACGTGGGAGCTGCTGGCTCAGTTTGGCGGCGTTTCTCGGGACGGACATTTTTGCTCTCTGTGCCGAGAGGGGCACAAAGAGCCATCAGGCTCTCAGGGGCTGAAGGCATCCACAGGCTTTCAGTTTGGAGCTGTGCTAGCGGAGTTACACGAGGACATCCCCACTCAACCATGCCTCCCGAGCCCTGGAAGCAGCCCAAACACCCCAGGGGCGGCCAAAACCGTTGACATTTCAGTGCGTTCCCTTCCCGCTCCGCAGTTAGTTTCTGGCAAGCCTTCCTGGCAGTTTGTTTAAAAGTAGAAAGGATTAAATATATTCACAGGATAATCTAAAACAAGCCCGCGGGGGGACATGGGAGGCGGCATGAAAGCGGTGCTTGCAAATTATTTGACTGCCCTGGGACAGCAGAAATGAGCTGCTTTGTTTAAAGCCAGACCAGGAGACATCCCCATTGTTCACAGCCCTGGCTATTTTTTAACTCCGTGCAATTCTGCACAGGGCACCGGCCCTCCGTTGTTTCTTCTGCTGCCCGAGAGAGCCAGCGACCTTTCCACGGGGAGGCAAAGGGCTTAAGGGACCTTCAGCGCCAGAGCGAGCCAAGGCGTCAGGCTGACCTCGCTTGAGGGGACGCCGCTTGCGGCCACGGGGTCTGCCGCGACCACGAGTTTCCTCATTTTTTCTTATTAACACTTTGACTTGAGGTCAAGTGGGGTTTTTTTCCCCCCCGATTCACACCAGTTTTGGAGGAGTTTCTGCTTACCGCTTCGTAGGACTTCAGCAGCTGCTGCTTCCTTCGCATCCTGACCTGCTGGTTCACCCGCTGCTTCACCTCTCCCTGGAAACGCCTCAGGCTGGCTGCCTTCTCCCGCTGCTGCTCCTTCAGCTCCTCCTCCACCTGAAACGCCGAAGCCTGCAAGAGGTGAAAGGGGATTTCACACGAGTTTCGCTACACCACGGCACTGCAGCAGCTTGCGTCCCATCTGCCCTTCCCGCAGCTGCGCCTACGAGCCGGGCAAGCAGCACCCAGAGCAAACTTATCGATGTTTTGTCTCAAAATCTGTGCATTAACAGCTTGGGCAGCGTCTGCTAAATTATTTCGAGCAGGGATGGAAGCTATCTAGCCAGACAGAGAGCGTGCACACTTTAACTCTCCTTTAACTCTCTGCAATGCACACAGGGAGAGAAAAGAAGGCAGCCTCGTACAGCAACTCCTAACCCCTGCGCCCACAAAAGGACGCTCCGACATTCAAAGCCCGGGTCCTAAAGGCAGGGGCCGGCCTCCGATCCCATTAACGCGCTGCAAGGCTGGAGGCATCTCCAGGAAGCCGTTCACAGGCAAGGCTACCGCTCTGAGAACGCCTTCACCATCTGAAGTAAAGGATTAAAAGCAATGACCTTAAAAATAATCAGGTTTTTTTGGGGGGATTTTTTGGGGTTGGGTTGGGGTTTTTTTGGTTTTTTTTTTTAAGGTTGTGACTTGAAGTCACGCCAAGCAATTCTGCTGATGCTACCACAGTTTAAAGAAAAGCCGTATTGCTCTCCTAGCTGGCACCGCAGCACGGCCTAAAGCAAAAAAAAAATAAAAATAATGAGTAAAGGGACGGAGGAAAGGGGTGAGTCTGAAAATCAGCGTAGTGAATGCCGGGTCGGATGCTCCCTCACGTAGTGCTGACTGCCAGGAACATTACCGGCAGCAAAGCAAGGTCAGCACAACCAAAGAAAGCACGGAGAGGGGGAGAAACCTGCACCGGTAACGATGAAACCCAGCCAGAGCTCCACGGAACGGCACCGTCGACAGCTCGCGCCGCTCCCCGTTGGCAACCTCATTAGCAATTCTGATGCAGGAGGCATTATTATCTATTTTTTTAATATGATCCGCTGGCGTATAAAAGCGTATTAAATAAGCTCTGATAGCCCTGCACCCACACCTGAAGGACCCCAAAGCTCCTGCGCCGGGGGGAGGACCAGGAGCACCCCGGCCCCCCGAAGCATTCGGGAAGAGTTTGGCTCCCCCAGAAGTTTCACGGTGCCAAGGTGGAAGTTATGTAGAATATGGAGATGATTCATTTCCATATATTATCTCAACCTTTCAGGATTTAAATTACAATATGGAAATAAATCATCTCAGAAGGGCAGGAGCTTCTGTAACATTTAGACATTAATTACAGGGGACTGAACTCATCATCCTATATTTAATGCACTTTTAGTCCTCTTATAATAACCCTCAAAGCAGAAATCCCCGAGATAAGCATCAATAAAGATTTCTTAAGTGTTTCTAATGGGGTACAGCAGAGATTGGCTCCAGACCCTAAAACATTCAACTTATTTTTTTTCTTTTCCAAATCAGCAACATGGAATAAAACCTTGGCTCACCGACATCCTTTACGGATGAGCGGGAACGCGAAGAGCAGCATCGATACAGGGAGCGGGGAGGCTGCTGAGCCGGGTACTGCAGAGGCACCTCAAACACAAAGCTGAGGCGTGGAGCTCGAGACCCAGCGCTGGTAAACCAAGGAGCATCTGGGAATGGTGAGGAAAAACTCACCGGGGGGGACAGAAACTTAGGTTTTAGCTGTGCTACCTCTGCTGGAAGGCAGCTTCCAGTAACACGCTGAAAATCTATAGGTCCAGCTAAAATTAAAAGCGCAGAGAGCACAGTATGGATCAAGCAATAAGTGGCAGCCGATTAGAGCACCGGCGGGATTCCTCACCTGACTGATTTTTAAAACCAATGCGTTTCTCCTAAAAAACCCCATAGCTTATTTGAGGGGAATCACCTCAGGGCTTGTATGAACAGGACGCCAGGCTACGTGGACACCGCGGTGGCTTCTGACCCTACCAAAACCCACCAAAATAAACGATTTTTTCTAGGAGCAGCACTCCTGGCTGCCTTCAAACAGAGATAAAGCTCGTTTTCACCTCTGACTGCCCCCACAGGGTTCACTGGCACAATTTGGGGGGGCTGGAGACAACCCTGGCATGACCCACACACCCGGATGGTGCCCGGGACCCCTGCGGCAGCACTCACGAAGGCCGGGCTCTCCTGGGGCTCCCCCGGGGCGCTCTCCACCCAGGCACCCACAGGGACCACGCTCTGGTTCCTCTCGGCCAGCACCCGCCAGCTGGG
>NW_009260185.1:228776-229036 GCF_000687185.1 Egretta garzetta
AAAAACCCAAACAACTTAATGGGGCGCTCAGAGCCCTAAATCCCATGGGATTTTCCGCGGAGGGGATGGCAAACCTTAGCCGGGCTGGATGGGGCGAAGCCCCCGGCCTCGAGCATCTCCCCAGGCTGGGGAGAACCTGGAAGCGGGGAATTATAACGGGGGAGAGATTGCAAAATCCGGGCGGTTTTCCCCCAGTAGCTGTCGGCGCGAGGCTGGCGGGGGGGCGAAAGGCAGCGGGGCAGAGGGGCCTATTGGGAACG
>NW_009260185.1:229255-233624 GCF_000687185.1 Egretta garzetta
TTGGGAGAGGAAAAAAGGGGGGGAAACTGGGAATAAAAACTGGGAAAAACACTTTTCCGGAGCAGAGCAGGTCCCGCTGGGGGGGTGGGTGCGGCACTGGCCAACCCGAAGCCTCTCCCCAGCTTTTCAGTTTCCCCAAAACTCCTTTTTGGCTCTTTTTTCAGCACCCCAGAATCTGTTTTCGTACCCATCCTTCAGCTTTCCCAAAAAGCCCATTTTTCACCCCGTTTCTAGGTTCCCTCCTGTTTGCCCCAGCCGGTTGCATCCATCATTTATTCCCTAAATACTCGCATTTGGGGATTCGATGAGCCCCACACCGCCCCATCCCGGCTCTGGCGAGGCGGAAAAAATCCCCTGCAACAATTTTGCACCATTTTACCCAAGTTTGGACCCAAAACCAGCCCCGGGGAGGCCCCAATTCCCTCTGGATGAGCCGAGGGTGCAGAGCCAAGCCAGGCAGTTTTGCACGCCGCTGGCTTTGCTTTGCACCCTAAAAAAAGCGCCAGGGCCGCAGGCAGGGCACCCCAAAAATGCTGCTGTGCTTTTCCCAAAGAAATAGGGATTTATTCGGCAAAATAGTGGGAAAATGAGGATTGGGGGTGGGGGGGGTGTCAGCAAGAGCCAGCCAGGAGGAGTGGGAGATCTCCACCCCTACGCCAGGGATGCTGCAGGAGATGGGAATATCGCCGGATTTATGAATTAACTCCCAAATTTATGACCCGGAGTGGAGAAAAATAAAGAGCAATTGGGTTAAAAAAGGGAAGAAATGGTTAAAAAGCGGCAATTTGGGGGTGCCCTGGGTGCAAGGATGCATTAAAAGCTGCAGCTCCATCCAGTGCCTGAGTTTTTCCCATGGGGGTTCCCTAAATTTTCCGGGTTGGGTCTTGTTTTCGGGGCCGAGCGCTGCGCTGCCCGGGAGGACGGACGGACGGACGCTGCATACCAATAGGTCCCATGACTTTTTGGCCTTGTTTAAAGCCTTTCTTGCTCCCGCTTCGCCCTCCCCAGCTGCTTTTCCCACTCTCCCCCCTCTTCAATATGGGGTTTGTTCGCTGTCGGATGACGGCATCCGGATGGGGGGTTCGCGGATGGGACCCCGGGTGGGCAAGGGGGGGCGTGAGGCTACGGTGTTGCAGGGAGAAAGGCTGGTTTGGGGAGTCCCCCCTCAAAAAAGAATTTTTTTACACATTTTCCCTGCCCTTTTTGGCTTAAAACCAGGGACAAAAAGCGATGCACGTGCACCGAGCCCCGTGATGCAGTTTTGCATTTGGCAGGGGGGTTGCCTGGACCGGAGCATCCAACAGGGCTGGGGGTGGGATGCAAAAATCCGCCCGCCCCCCTGCAATTTTTGGGGGCGATGCATGCATCTTTGCAAAGCTTTGCACGGACTCGGGCACAGGAGGGCTCCCATCCCCATGCAATTTTGGGGGTGCTGCAGGCATCTTTGCAAAGGGTTGCAACAACCTGGACGGAGGAGCACGCCCACCCCCCCGCTGCAGTTTGGGGGGGATGCATGCATCTTTGCAAAGCACTGCATTGACCTGGGTGCAGGAGGGGTCTCACCCCCGATGCACTTTTTTTGGGGGTGCTGCATGCATCTTTGCAGAGAGTTGCACCAACCTGCCTGCAGCAGCGCTCCCACCCTCCCGTGCAGTTTTTGGGGGCCATGCATGCATTTTTGCAAAGCACTGCATTGAGCCAGACACAGGAGGGCTCCCACCCCCCGTGCAATTTTGGGGGGATGATGCATGCATCTTTGCAAAGGATTGCATTGACCCACTTCCCACGCCCAATGCACTTTTAGGGGTGCCGCATGCATTTTGCAAAGGGTTGCAACAACCTGGACGGAGGAGCACTCCCACCCCGCACTGCAGTTTTTGGGAGTGCCGCATGCATCTTTGCAGAGAGTTGCACCAACCTGCCTGCAGCAGCACTCCCACCCTTCCGTGCAGTTTTTGGGGGCCATGCATGCATTTTTGCAAAGCATTGCATCGAGCCGGCCACAGGAGGGCTCCCGCCCCCCATGCATTTTTGGGGGATGATGCACGCATTTTGCAAAGGGTTGCATCGACCCGGCCGCAGGAGTGCTCCCACCCCCCATGCAATTTTGAGGATGCTGCATGCGTCTTTGCAACGGGTTGCATTGACCCGCTTCCCACTCCCAATGCACTTTTGGGTGTGCTGCATGCATTTTGCAAAGGCTTGCATCAACCTGGACACAGGAGCAGTCCCGCACCGCCCCCTGCAGTTTTTGGGGGTAATAAATGCATTTTTGCAAAGCATTGCATTGACCTGGGTGCAGCAGGGCTCCCATCCCCATGCAATTTTGGGGGTTCTGCATGCATCTTTGCAGAGAGTTGCACCAAGCTGGCTGCAGCAGGGCTCCCACCCCCATGCATTTTTGGGGGGATGCATGCATCTTTGCAAAGGGCTATGCAAACAGCACGCTTACACAATGGTTGGGCATCCCCGCGCTGCTGATGCATTTTGGGGGTGCTCAGCACAGCTCCGGGAGGGGGTTCCCCCTTTTTCTCCGGGCTCGGAGGACCAGGCAGCCTGCCCGGACTCGGTGCCCCGCTGTCTCTCCCCACCCCAAGGTCTGCTGGCGGGGGTGAACATCACCAGCCCCACGCCGCTGGTGCGCGGCACGGCGGGCAAAGCGGCGCTGCTGTCGGTGCGCTACACCAGTGCCAGCGCCGACAAGCCGGTGGTCAAGTGGCAGCTGAAGCGTGACAAACCCGTCACCGTCGTCCAGTCCATTGGCACCGAGATCATCGGCAACCTACGGCCTGATTACCGTGACCGCATCCGGGTGCTGGAGAACGGATCGCTGCTCATCAGCCCCTTGCAGCTGGCTGATGAAGGCGCTTACGAAGTGGAGGTGTCCATCACCGACGACACCTTCACCGGCGAGAAGACCATCAACCTCACCGTGGACAGTAAGCGCAAGAATGACGTCCAGTGGAGATTGGGTTCTCCATGGGATGTCTTCCCCAACCACTTTTTGGGAGGGCTTCCTGCACCTGGGAGGTGGTTTCTGGGGTTCAATCATCCCATGCAGCCAAGCTACATCCCCGGTGGGGTTTTGATGGCCCCCTTCCCATCCCCTGGGCCCACCCATCCCCCAAGACACAGCATCACCATGGTTCCCCTGCTCGCCTGCAGTCCCCATCTCAAAGCCACAAGTCCTGGTGGCCTCCTCGACGGTGCTGGAGCTCAGCGAGTTTTTCACCCTCAACTGCTCGCACGAGAACGGCACCAAGCCCACCTACACCTGGCTGAAGGACGGGCGGCCGCTGAGCAACGACTCCCGCCTGCTCCTCTCCCCCGACCAGAAGATCCTCACCATCACCCGCGTCCTCATGGCTGACGACGATGTCTACAGCTGCCTGGTGGAGAACCCCATCAGCCACGGCCGCAGCATCCCTGTGAAGCTCACCGTTTACCGTAAGCCCCCTCCCGCACCCCTGGGGCTGGAGAGCCCTTGCAGATGCTCCCAGCTAAAATTTGGGGGGGGTTGTCCCCCCTTATTCTTCTCCATCAGGCCGGAGCTCCCTCTACATCATCCTCTCCACGGGCGGCATCTTCCTCCTCGTCACCCTGGTGACTGTTTGTGCCTGCTGGAAACCCTCCAAGAAGTACGGCTGGGGGCAACGCGGGAGCTGAAGGGGGGTCCTCTTATCCTGTCCCTTCTTGTCCCATCCTGTCTTGTCCCATCCCATCCCGGACCATCCCATCCCATCCCATCCCATCCTGGACCATCCCAGACCATCCCATCCCATCCCATCCCATCCCATCCTGTCTTGACCCATCTGTCCTGTCTCATCCCATCCCATCCCATCCCATCTTACCCCATCCCATCCCATCTTGACACATCTTGACCAATCCCATCCTGTCTTGGCCCATGCCATGCCATGCCATGCCATGCCATGCCATGCCATGCCATCCCATCTTGTTCCATTCCACCCCACCCTACCCCATCCCATCCCATCTTGTCCCATCCCATCCCACCCCACCCTACCCCATCCCATCTCTCCCTCACCAGAGCCCTGGGCCCCTCCCTGGCTGAGCCGCAGGCAGTCCCCCGCTGCCCCCACCACGGTGCCGGAGCTTCCCCATCCCCTTTCCCTTCCCCAGGGAGAAGAGGCAAGCGGAGACGCAACCGGCCTCCGAATACCCCGAGCAGGATGAGGAGCGCCTGAAGCACGAGGGTGAGTGCCAGCCCTGGAGCGGCGGCGGCGGGTTGGGGGACACCAACGTTGCACGGTAAGCAACGTCTTGCTCCCACACAGCTGAGGGCATCGCACGGAGCGGCGAGCACGACCGCAAAAACCCGGTGGCCTTGTACATCCTCAAGGACAAGGGGAGC
>NW_009260185.1:233993-235650 GCF_000687185.1 Egretta garzetta
GGGAGCAGGAGGAGGCCAACGCCGTGGAGATCAGTGCCTGAGTGGGGGGGACATGTGCGTGCTTCGGTGGCGGCGAGCGAGCGGGGACACCCTCACGGCCCCACTCCCGCCTCCGGGCATCGTTCAGCTGGGCGTAAAGTCACTAATTTGCTATTGATCCCACCCGGAGCTCCCCTCTTCCGTCCCCCGCCTTCCTGGGGCGTCGCTTTAATGGCTTGCTCGCCGGGATGAGCATGCAGGGAGCGTGCAGAAAGCACGCGTGCTCGCCGGGAGCGTGCGGGAGCGAGCGTGCAAGAGGGCATGCACGGAGCGTGCAGAGAGAAGGTGCATGGAGTGTGCAGAGAGAGCACTTATGGAGCGTGCAAGAGGGCATGCATGGAGCGTGCAGAGAGAGCGTGCGTGCAGAGTGCAGAGAGAGCGTGCACAGAGTGTGCAAGAGGGCATCCACGGAGCGTGCAGAAAGCGTTGGGAGTGAGCGTGCACACAGGGCACAGAGAAAGCATGCACGGAGCGTGCATGGAGCATGCAGAGAGTGCGTGCAGCAGGAGTGTGCATGCAGTGTGGAGACAGAGCACTTATGGAGCATGCAAGAGGGCACGCATGCAGCATGCACAGAGCGTGCAAGAGGACTTGTACAGAACGTGCAGAGAGCATGCACAGAGGGTGCAGTGGGAGCATGCGGACAGCGTGCACAGAGCGAGCAAGAGGGCACAAGTGCAGCATGGAGAGCGAGCGTGCGCAGCGTGTGCAGGGGTACCATGCAGAGAGCGTGCAGAGAGACCGTGCACGGGATGTGTGGAGAGAGCACGCGCCGAGCATGCAGACGGATCATGCACCGAGCGTGCAAGAGGACTTGTGGACAGAGCATGCCTGGAGCGCGCGGAGGGAGCGTGCACAGAGGGTGCAAGAAGATGTGCACGAGGGTGTGCGGCGACAGCGTGCGTGCAGTGTGCAGAGCGAGCCTGGACACGGCGTGCGGGAGGGAGCATGGGGGGCGCAGGGAGGGACCTCGCACAGAGCACGGCGAGAGCACGCGCAGGGCGTGCAGCTAGGGCTGCGTGGATCGTGGGGAAAGCATGCACACGGAGAACGTGGAGAAAGCGTGCAAGGCGTGTGCAGGGAGTGTGCAGGGAGTGTGCAGGGAGCGTGCATGGAGCATGCAGGGAGCGTGCATGGAGTGTGCAGGGAGCGTGCAGGGAGTGTGCAGATACAACCGTGCATGCCACTTGTGAGAGAGTGTGCCAGCACCGGGAGCGCTCCCCGACTACACGTGGAGCGTGCAGAGAGCACGTGTGTGCAAAGGGAGCCCGTGCTGAGCGTGCACAGAGCTCGCGGAGGGAGCGTGCATGTGGAGTTTGCAGAGAGTGTGCAGAGAGCACGCGGGCAGGCCATGCACAGAGCGCGAGACAAGAGCATACGTGTAGCTTGCAAGCGGGCACGCGCAGAGTGTGCAAAGAGAGCACGCGTGCAGCCTTTGCGCAGGGCGTGCACGGAGCATGCAGCGAGTGTGCAAAGAGCGTGTGCAGTGCTTGCAGAGGGTGCGCATGCAGCACGTGGAAGGAGCGTGCACGGAGGGCGTGCAAAGGCCACGCACCAAGCGTGCAGCTGAGACGGGGCGTGGAGCGTGCAGGGGCGCGCGGGGGGCACACACGCAGGA
>NW_009260185.1:236140-236563 GCF_000687185.1 Egretta garzetta
CGGGGCACCCTGGGGTGCTCGGGGTGCACTACTAACCAATAAACTAAACATACTACCCGGCCGCCGGCGGCACCCTTGGGTGTCTTTGTGGGACAGGATGTCTCCCCGGGGTGGGGTGGGGGCACGAGAGGTGGGTGGCAGCTGAGAACAGATGAGCTCAACACACCTGGCTGGCCCCCAAAGTTAAGCTTGCGGAGCCTGGGACACCCTGGATCGTTCACTCTGGTCCCTACTGATGGTGTCTCCAGCTGAGAGCTGGTTGCTTCTTAATTTGTCTTCCTCTGAGCATGGTGGTGGTGGGGGGGGATTTCTTTTAATTAATTAAATTCGTTAACTGATGGCGCCCCCAACCCCGCTGCCTCTGGGTGCTGCCGGTGCCACCGCGACCAGGCGCTCCCACCGCCATGGCTCCGCCCGGCCCGC
>NW_009260185.1:236902-240121 GCF_000687185.1 Egretta garzetta
GTGCCCGCTCGGTGCACCCACCGGCCTCCATGTCACCCTGCAGGCTGCCACCCCCCCAGCGCGGCCACGGCCCCCCAAACCGCAGCTGGTAAGGACACCCCTGGGGATGATGCGGGTGGGGGGGACCCCAAAAAATCCTCTGCTCCCCGATCCCACCCATGGCGTCCTCTTCCTGCTGCAGCGCTGCGGGACAATTTCCGCCTGCAGCCGGGTGATTTGGTGGCCACGGCGGGGCAAGCGTTGGAGCTGGATTGTGTGCCACCCTCGGGGCACCCCGAACCCCACGTCACCTGGAAGAAGGATGGGGTGACCTTGGACTTGACCGGTGACCGGTACGTGGTCACCAACGAGAAGTTGCGGGTGGCACCGGCGCGACGGAGCGACTCTGGGCTCTACGTCTGCGTGGCGGCCAATGCGGCAGGCGAGAGGGAGAGCCGGGGCGCCCGCGTCTCCGTCCTGGGTAAGCCGAGGGTCTCCCAGGGGTGGTGGACACGTCATGCCCAGCCTTGGTGCCACATCCTCGATGTCCCCCTGCAGAGAAGCCGACTATAGTGCGGCGCCCGAGCGATGCCGTGGTGGTGGCCGGCAGCACCGTGGAGCTGAGCTGCGGCGCCCAAGGTGACCCAGCGCCGCGGGTGCAGTGGCACAAGGAGCGTGGGGACCTGCCCTGGGGCAGGTAGGTGGTGGCAGGGTGGTGATGTCCCATCCCCAGGGTGGGGCAGTGGTGGGGCTGATGGAGAGCTGGTGATCCGCAGGCACGAGGTGGACCGGGAGCACACGTTGCGCCTCTACACCGTGATGCCTGCCGACGCCGGCACCTACGTCTGTACGGCACAGAGCCAGCTGGGCACCGCCGCTGCCCCCGCCCGCCTCCACGTGGAGGGTCAGTGGTGGGACCTCCATGGGCATCCAGGGCCATCTGGGGGTCCACGCAAGGGGAGCCATCTAACAGGGTCCATCTAATGGGGTTCATCCAAGGGGAGTCTAGTTCAAGGGGAGTCCATCCAAGGAGGTCTATCCATGGGCGTCCATCAACTGAGTCATCTAAGGGGGTCCATTCAAGGAGGGTCCATCAAAGGGGGTACTTCCAAAGTGGGGTCCACCTCAGGAGGTCCATCTAAAGACATCCATCCAACAGCGTCCATCCAAGGGATCCATCCAAGCATGTCCGTGTAAGGGGACCCATCTAAGGGGATGCATCCCTGGGGGGCTCCATCCAAGAGGATCCATTCAAGAGAGTCCATCTAAAGGGGATCCATCCAAGCAGGTTCCTCCAAGGAAGGGGTCTGTCCAAGGTGGGGCCTCCATTAAAGGGGGAGCCAACAAGAGGTATCCATCAGAGTCCATCAAAGGACGTCTATCCAAGACAGGTCGATCAAAGGGGGTCTGTCCAAGGGCTCCGTCCATCCAAGAGGGGTCCATCCAAGGGATCCACTTGAGTATGATCTTCCAAAGAGACATCGGGGTCTCCAGGCATGGGTATCTGGGGTGGGTGCCTGGGCAGGTGCTGGAGGACCTTGGTCCTGCCTGGTGCTGCTGCAAGCCTCCCTCTGCCCCACAGACGGGCTGCCGACGGGCCGGCAGGAGGCTGCACCGCGGGACTTGCTGGCCATGAGGCTGCACCTGGACAACGGCACTGCGCTGCCCACCGCTGCCGTCCAGCTCCGCTGGCGGGTTGGTGTGGTGCTGGGATGTCCCCACCTGAGGGGTGGGATGGGACATGGGGATGAGGCGGGAGCTCCATCCCCATGGCCCATCTGCGTCCCACCATGCCTCGTAACCCTTCCCATCCCTTCCAGATGCTGACGCCGGCGCTGGCGCCGCAGGGCTACGTGGTGCTGTACCGCTGCCTGCTCCCTGCCAGCACCCCCTGGGTCCAACACGATGCAGGCAGGGAGCTCAGCGCCGTCATCCCTGCGCTCCGCAGGGGCTACAAGTACGAGTTCAAGGTCCGCCCCTACGCAGGAGGGACCCAGGGTTTGGACAGCAACATCAGGCACCTCTGGATACCCGAGGAAGGTGTGCTGGGCGTGAGGTGCCTGGGTGAGGGATGGGGGGGTCGGCTGGGGGCTCCAGGGGGTCTCAGCACCCCTGTCCCGGCAGTACCAAGCGCGGCGCCCCAGCACGTCACCGTAGGCCAGGCTGAGATGGGGAACGGCACCGTGGTCGTGAGCTGGGAGCCACCTCCTCCTGAGGCCCACAATGGCATCATTCAGGGCTACAAGGTTTGGCGTGATGGGGTGGGGGAAGGCTGGGGGGGGTTCTGGCCAAGGAGGGTCCATCCAAGGGGTCTGTCTAAGGGGGATCCATCTGAGGAGGGAGCCTTTCAAAGGTGGGGGTCTATCCAAGGGGGGGCCATCCACACAGTACATCCAAAGGATTGCATTAAAGGGTCCATCCAAGAGGGGTCTCAAAAAGGGGGGTCATCCAAGGGACCCAAGCAGGGTGGAGGTCCATCCTAGGAGACCCATCTACGTGGGGAATCCATCCAAGGGGTCAATCTAAGGAAGGGGGTCATCCAAGTGGATCTAACCCAAGGGGGTCCATCCAGGGGTGTTCAACCTACGGGATTCATCTAAGGGGGTCATCCAAGGGGTCTGTCCAAGAAGGATGCATCAGTGGGGGTCCATCAAGGGGGCTCATCTAAGGGAGCTCATCCAAGGGGCCTTCATCCAAGGGGTGTTCATCCAAGGAGGTCCATGCAAAGGTGTCCATCCAAGGGGCATCCATCAATGGGGGCCCATCAGGGGGCTTCATCTAAGGGGGCCCATCCTCTTGGTGTGTACCAGGTCTGGTCAATGGGTGAGGACTGGCAGCGCCTGACCAACAGGACAGTGGACGGAGGCACCCACCACCTGGAAACCCTCCTCCCGAGCCCTGGGGCCGAATTCTGTGTCCAGGTGGCAGCTTTCAACAGCGCAGGGCTGGGGGTCCCCAGCAATGCCACCTGCGGTGTCCTGGGTAGGGGACGGGAGCAGGGTTGGGCGCGGGGGGGTCAAGGTGGTGGCACAGGGGTGAAGCTGGTGGGACCCTTGCAGGGCTGACGGCGGGGAGCAACAGGGTGGTGCAGGCGCTGCGGCAGCCGGCTGTCATCGCGGCCGCCGGCTCGCTGCTCTGGTTGGCCTTGCTCGCCCTCCTCCTCCTCCTCTGCCAGCGCCGCGCCAGCCAGGAAGCCGCGGCTCGCCACCGGTGAGGGGCCGTGGGGGGGGGGGAGAGGGG
>NW_009260185.1:241282-244914 GCF_000687185.1 Egretta garzetta
GTCTGGGTGTCCCCACCCTGGGGACACAGATGGGTGCCCTGCACCCCAGCCCCGTGCTGCAAAAGCCACCATGTCCCTTGCACCTGCAGGTCCCTGGCCACTGCGTGCCCCAGGGACACGTCTCTGGCCACCCAATGCCCTGGGGACACGTCCCTGGTCCCTGAGAGCCCCAGGGATGTGTCACCGGTCACCAGGTGCCCCAGGGACACGTCCCTGGTCCCTGAGAGCCCCAGGGATGTGTCACCAGTCATCAGGCGCCCCAAGGACCCATCACCAGCCACCAGGCACCAGAGGGACACAATCTTGGCTACCAGGCACCCTGAGGACATGTCCCTGGTCACCACGTGCCCCAGAGACATGTCCCCGACCACCAGGCGCCCTGAGGAGATGTCGCCAGTCCCCGGTCACCGCAGGGACATGTTCCTGGGCAGCAGGTACCCCAAGGACATGTCCCCAGCCACCAGACAACCCAGGGACCCATCACCGCTGACCAAGCACCAGAGGGACATGTCACCAGCCACCAGGCACCCTGAGGACACATCCCCAGCCAGTGGGCACCCAAGGGACATGTCCGCAGTCACCAGGCTCCCCAAGGAGAAGTCCCCAGCCACCAGGCACCGCAAGGCTGCATTCCTGGCCACCAGGTACCCCAACATGTCCCTGGCCACCAGGTGTCCCAGGGACCCATCACCAGTGGCCAGGCACTCAAGGGACACATTTCTGACCACCAGGTACCCGAGGGACACGTCCCCAGTCAGTGGGCACGCCAGGGACACATCCCCCAGCACCAGGCACCCTGAGAAGATGTCCCCAGTGACCGGTCGCTGCAAGGACATGTTCTTGGTCACCAGGTACCCCAAGGACATGTCCCTGGCCACCAGGTGCCCCAGGAACCCATCACCAGTGACCCGAGGGACATGTTCCTGATCATCAGGTACCCTGAGGATATGTCACCAGCCACCAGGCATCCCAGGGACACATCCCCAGGAACCAGGCACCCTGAAGAGATGTCCTCAGTCACTGGTCACCGGAGGCACAGGTTCTTGAGCACCAGGTACCCCAAGGACAAGTTCCTAGCCCCCAGGGACCCATCACTGGTGACTAGGCACCCAGGAGACCTGTTCTTGGCCACCAGGTACCCCAAGGACATGTCCCCAGCCCCCAGGCATCCAAGGGACAGGTCTCCAGTCACGGGGCGCCTCTCACCAGCATTCAGCGATGGGGTCCTCACGCCGCAGCAGGTGGCCGAGGACCTGGAGATGGACCAGGACACCACCTGCCCCAGGTACGCCCCATCCCCCTGGGACACCAACATGGTGGCAGCTTCTCCCGGTGCCAGTGGCATCCCTGCCATGTCCCCCACAGCCCCCCAGCACCAACCACACCCCGGTCCTTCTCGCCCCCACACACCTAAAAAAAAACAGCGACAAGGGGCTCGCCAGGAGGGTCGCTGCTGAATGGCTGGGGCTCTGTCTCGGAGGACAACTTCGCCAGTGCCCGCTGCAGCTTAGTGAGCTCCTGCGATGGCTCCTTCCTCCTGGACGCCAGCTTCGCCCGGGCACTGGCCGGGGCCGTCGATGGCCTCTGCTTCAGCCTTGAGGACACCGACGGGGGCTATGGGGGTGAGCGAAGTGTCCCCAGACCCCTTTCTGACCCCACACATCATCACCTCCTCGGGGGAGGTGGCCCCGTTGTCACACCATGGCGATGCCACCATCTCCTGCCTTTTCCCTGGCAGGTCCCTCACCACCACCATCACCCTTGGGAGAGGTCTTCTTGCCTGGGGTCCCCATTCCCAGCTGGGACTGGGTGACAGCGTTGGGGGCCCCGCGGACAGCTGGGACAGAGGCGGCCGTGGGCATTCCACAGCACGGTGAGTGGCGACCTGATGCCAGGGTGATGGGCACCCGGGGCAGGGTGTCACCAATTGCAGGGTGCTGGAAAATGTCCCCTTTTCTTTCTAGGTGGCCATGGGATGGGGAGTGGCAGCCCCTGGGCCAGGGTGGATGGTGAGCCAAGGACAGGAGGGACAGGAGCGTGGCGGTCCCCAGGGTGCAGGACGCGGCAAGGCCAGAGTCCCCTCGGCTCGGCTAAAATCCAGCTTTATTAAGCCGTTCCCCAAAAAGGGGCTCTTTGCTAACAAAGGGTGGGTGGCACCAAGGTGGGTGGGTGTCCCTCCTTCTCCAGCATCCTTGTCCTCCCAAAGTGTCCTCATCCTTCCCCAGTGTCCCCATCCCTTCTCAGTGTCCCCATCCGTCCCCAGCATCCTCATCCTCCCCAGGTATACTCATCCCCTCCAAGGGTCCTTGTCCCTCCCCAGTGTCCTCCTTTCCCAGCATCCTTGTCCCCCAGCCATCACTGCTGAACGTCCCAAGTGTCTTTGTCCTTCCCCAGGGCCATTGTCCCCCTGACCATCCTCATCCCCACTGACCGTTCTCATTCCTTCTGACTGTCCTTGCCTTTCCTGACCATCCCTGTCCTTCCTCAGCACCCTTGTCCTACCTTGACCACCCTTGGCCCTCCCAAGTGTCCTCATCCATCCCAAGCCACCTTGTCCCTCCTGAATGTCCTTGTGCCCCCTCCAAGTGTCCTCAGCCCTCCTAACCATCTTCATCCCCAGGGTTCTTATCCCTCCTGAGCATCCTCATCCTTCTTCAACTGTCCTTCCCCTCCCAAGCCTCCATGTCCCTCCCCCCCCACACCCCGAGACCACCCTCCTTGTCCCTCCCTACCATCCTTGTACCTCCCAAGCAACCTTGTCCTTCCCAATTGTCCTCTTCCCCCAGTGATCCTCAGCCCCTGGGCATCCTCACCCTTCCCCAGTGTCCCCATCCCTCCAAACACCCTCGTCTCCCAGCATTCCTTGTCCTTGCCCAGCACCCTCATCCCTCTGCAGTGGCCTTGGCCTTGTCCCTCCCATGTATGCTCGTCCCCCCGACTGTCCTTATCCCTTCCAACCATCCTCATCCCTCCCATCCATCCTTGTCCCTCCCCAGCATCCTCATCCCTCCCAATTGTCCTTGTCTCCAGGGTCCTCGTCCCACCTGAACAACCTCCTCATCCCTGCCTAGGGTCCTTGGCCTTCCCAAGCAGCCTTGCCCCTCCCAACTGTCCCTGTCCCCAGGGTCCTCATCCCTGGGGTCCTCATCCTTCCGGAGCCTCCTTGTCCCTCCAGAGCGTCCTTGTCCCTGGTGACTGTCCTTGGCCTCCCCAAGCAGCCTCATCCCTTCTGAGCCTCCTTGTCCCTCCCAACTGTCGTTGTCCCCAGGGTCCTCATCCCTAGGGTCCTCATCCCTCCTGAGCCTTCTTGCCCCCCCAACTCTCCTCATCCCCAGGGTCCTCATCCCTTCTGAGCCTCCTCGTCCCTCCCAACTGTCATTGTCCCCAGGGTCCTCATCCCTAGGGTCCTCATCCCTCCTGAGCCTCCTTCTCCCTCCAGAGCATCCTTGTCCCTGGTGACTGTCCTTGGCCTCCCCATTCCCGAGCATCCTCATCCCTCCCAAGCATCCTTGTCCATCCTTACTGTCCTTGTCCCCCCCCTCGCATCCTCGTCCCCCCCCTCGCACCGCTGCCCACCGGCTGCTGGCTCTGTGCAACCCTATTTACACGGTGTCACTCAGAAATTAAAGATC
>NW_009260185.1:245603-247651 GCF_000687185.1 Egretta garzetta
GAGTGGGGGGGTGAAGCTGGGGGGGGGGGGGCTGGGGGGTCACTGCGGTGCCAGCGGGGGTGCTCCCAGTGCCGCACTGTGCCCAGGTGGTGGTGGCACAGCTGGGTGGCAATGGCAGGGGTGGGCTGAAGCAGCACAGCTGGATGGCAGGGCCACAGCTGGGTCACCGCCACTTGGCCGGATCGCAACCGCACAGCTGGATCGCAATGGCACAGCTGTATTGCAGCACATCTGGATTGCAACCACACAGCTGGATTGCAACTTCACAGTTGGATCACAGCACATCTGGATTGCAACCACACAGCTGGATCACAGCACAGCTGGATTGCAACCACACAGCTGCATTGCAACACAGCTGGATTACAACCACACAGCTGGCTTGTAGAACATCTGGATCATGACTGCAACCACACAGCTGGATCACAGGACATCTGGATCACAACCACACAGCTGCATTGCAGCACATCTGGATTGCAACCGCACAGCTGAATCACAGCACATCTGGATTGCAACCGCACAGCTGGATTGCAGAACATCTGGAACATTGCAACACAGCTGGATTGCAACCACACAGCTGGCTTGTAGAACATCTGGATCATGACTGCAACCACACAGCTGGATCACAGGACATCTGGATCACAACCACACAGCTGCATTGCAGCACATCTGGATTGCAACCGCACAGCTGAATCACAGCACATCTGGATTGCAACCGCACAGCTGGATTGCAGAACATCTGGATCATGACTCCACAGCTGGATCACAGCACAGCTGGATTGCAACCACACAGCTGGATTGTAGAACATCTGGATCATGACTGCAACCACACAGCTGTATTGCAGCACATCTGGATTGCAACCACACAGCTCGATCTCAGCTGCACATCTGGATTGCAACTGCATAGCTGGCCCCTGATGCCACAGCTGCATGGCAGTGGCATGCCAGGACTGCGATGGCACAGCTGGATGGCAATGGCACCACTGGATGGTGGCACAGCTGGGCCATGACATCCAGCACAGCTGGGTGGGAATGTCCCAGCCAGCTTGTGACGGCGCAGCTGCATCGGGATGGCACAGCTGGGTTGTCACGCCATGGCCAGCCCGCACGGTCACTGGTGGATCACGACAGCATGGCCAGAGCATGTCCTGACAGCAGGGATGGATGGTGACAACATGGGTGGATCACGAAGGGACATCTGGACCATGGTGGGACATCCAGACCCCAGTGGGACACCTGGACCCCAATGGCATGGCCGGACCACGATGGCTTGGCAGGGCCGGATGGTGACAATGTCCAGATTGTGATGTGACACCTGGACCATTGTGGGACATCCAGACCCTGATGGGACATCCAGTCCCCAACGGGACATCCAGACTCCAATGGGACATCCAGACCCCAATGGCATGGCCAGACCACAATGGCACAGCAGGGCTGGATCATGACAACATGGCTTGGTTGTGATGGGACATCTGGACCATGGTGGGACATCTGAAGCCCAACAGGACATCCAGACCCCTGTGAGACATCTGGACCCCAATGACAGTTGGACCATGATGGCATGGCAAGGTCAGATCATGACAACATGGCTGGATTGCGATGGGGGACAGTGGGACATCTGAACCCCAATGGGACATCCAGACCCCAATGGGACATCTGGACCCCACTGGCGCAGCCAGACAAAGCAAGGCCCATCTCCTACCGGGGCAGGCGGGGACTATCGAAGTCACGGAGGCGAGGGATGTCCTCGGTGGCACGGGGCGATGGCGTCAGCGTGGCGGTGGACCGGCAGCCAGAGGAGGCAGCGGGCGAGGATGCGGCGGTGGCACAGGGGACGTCCTCGCCGGGGTACCACTCCTCCGTCCCCAACCTGAGGGATGGGGGCCATGGGGTGGGTGCTGGGGTCGGCACAGCTCGGCCCCCCCAGCCACCCACACTCACCCGCCAGCTGCTTCTTCCTCTTCATCCTCCTCCTCCTCCTCCTCCTGGGCGCACTGGCTGAGCTCGCTGGCTGAGGGCGGTGGGGGCCGCAGCCCCGTCCAGCTCACCGC
>NW_009260185.1:248701-248934 GCF_000687185.1 Egretta garzetta
GGGACGCCGGGGACCAGCCCCCGCAGCACCGTCGCCAGCACCGTCCCCTCCACGCTCTGGTTGATGTGGAAGCGGCTCTCGTTGCCCAAGCACCAGATCTAGGGGGACACAGACACACGACACCCATGGGGACACCATGATGCAGAGGGGACCCACTGCGTTCCCCCCACCGCCCACCCTTACCCGGTAGTCGCGGATGACGCCGTTCTGCTCAGCTAGGGGTGGTGGCTGCC
>NW_009260185.1:249641-249861 GCF_000687185.1 Egretta garzetta
CGGCATCACTGGGCGGGGATGCACCCGAAGGGGCAGGGATGCACCCAAAGGTATGGGTACCCATTGCCCTTTGCGCCCACCACCCTGAGCACCCAGCAACCTGAGCACCCCTCACCCTGAGCTCCCACCACCCTGAGCTCCCACCACCCTGAGCACCCCTCACCCTTTGCACCTACCACCCCTTGCACCTACCACCCCTTGCACCCACCACCCTGCGCAA
>NW_009260185.1:250092-251486 GCF_000687185.1 Egretta garzetta
GGGGGCGGCCATGGGCACCTCCGTCGGCATCACTGGGCGGGGATGCACCCAAAGGTATGGGCACCCATTGCCCTTTGCGCCCACCACCCTGAGCACCCAGCAACCTGAGCACCGCTCACCCTGAGCTCCCACCACCCTGAGCACCCCTCACCCTTTGCACCTACCACCCCTTGCACCTACCACCCCTTGCACCCACCACCCTGAGCACCCACTGCCCTGAGCACCCATCCCCTTTGCACCCAACCCAAAGGATTTGAGTGTATGGGCACCTCCATCAGCACCACCACCAAGCAGGGATGCACCCAAGGGTGGTGGGCGCGTGGGCACCTCCATTGGTGTCACCAAGTGGAGGTGTACCCACCACCCTGAGCACCCCTCACCCTAAGTTCCCACCACCCAGAGCTCCCACCACCCTGAGCACCCCTCACCCTTTGCACCTACCACCCCTTGCACCTACTACCCCTTGCACCCACCACCCTGCACACCCACTGCCCTGAGCACCCACCCCCTCTGCACCCAACCCAAAGGTTTTGAGTGTATGGGCACCTCCATCAGCACCACCACAAAGCAGGGATGCACCCAAGGGCGGCGGGTACATGGGCACCTCCATTGGTGTCACCAAGTGGGTCTGTGGGCACCTCCATTGGTGTCACCAAGTGGAGATGCACCCAAGGGTGGTGGGTGCATGGATGCCTCCATGGGTGTCACTGAGTGGAGATGCACCCAAGGGTGGTGGGTCCATGGGCACCTCCACTGGTGTCACTAAGTGGAGATGCACCCAAGGGTGGTGGGTGTGTGGGTGCCTCCATCAGCGGCACTGCCGGGCCTCACCTTGGGTGCGCACAGGCTCCGAGGTGCCGCTGGGGTCACTGAGCCCGTAGGTGTTAACAGCCCGCACCAAGAAGAGGTAGACGGTGTCGGGCGTGAGGCCGTTCACCGTGTGGGTCTCACCCTCCACGTCGGCTGCCACCGTCTGCCATGGGCCACCTGCCGCCTGGCTGCCAGGGGACAGGGGTGACCCGTGGCAGGGTGACACCAGGCCACCGCGTCACCCCTGCTCCTGGAGAGGACACTTGTTTGATACCTGAAAGCCTCCACGATGTAGGAGGTGACGTAGGTGGCACCGCTGTCCTCATTCCCTCTCCAGCTCAGGGTGACGCTGCTTTTGGTGACGTTGGTGACCACGGGGGTGGAGGGTGGCCTGGGGAGGACACCAGGTGCGGGGGACGGTGGGGAGGGGCTGGATCCCTCATCTGAGGGGAGATTCATGGAGCTCAGGGGTGGCTTTGTCCCCAGTGCCATGGTGTCCCCGGCGCGGTGACGTCCCCATGACCAACCGTGCACCTCCACGGAGCCGCCCCAGCGTGCCTCACCCGCCGAGCTGGCGGCCACGC
>NW_009260185.1:254932-256844 GCF_000687185.1 Egretta garzetta
CCCCCACGACTGAGCCAAGCTCATGCCCGGGTCTAAGCCCAGTCTGGATTTAAGCCCGGCATCATCCCAGTCCTGGGCCTAACCCTGAGCCTCGGCCACGGCTCAGCGGGTGCCCCGGGGCTGGGGGTGTCACCGGGGACATACTGTAATTGATTTGAATCTATTTCAAATTTATTTTCACTTATTTTAATTTATTTAAATGGTTTAAATTTATTTCCCAATATTTTCTAATTGGTTTTGTTTCTTTTCAATTATTTCCCCTCCTTTCCCTCTCTTTTCCCCTCTCCTTGCTGGAGGCTGGGACCCTGCGTGAGAAATTCGGGGGGGTGCTCCCCACTGCCCCTCCCCAGGGAGGAGGGGAAGCACCCTCCATCGGCCTGCGCAGGGCTTTCCTGCCACCGGCACCTGCTTCACTCGGTGAGCAGGAGGGGAGATGAAGTGTGGCCAGGTCTCAGCCCAGTGTATCCCCTGCCCCCCAGGAGGTGCGATGGCCAGGAGGTGAGATGAAATCTGGCCAGGTCTCAGCCCAGTGTATCCCCTGCCCCCAAGGAGGTGTGATCACCAGGAGGTAAAATGAAGTCTGGCCAGGTCTCAGCCCAGCGTATTCCCCCCAGGAGCTAAGATGACCAGGATGTGAGAAGAAGTGTGGCCAGGTCTCAACCCAGCATATTCCTGCCCCCAAGGAGGTGAGGTGGCCAGGAGGTGAGATGAAGTCTGGCCAGGTCTCAGCCCAGTGCGTTCCCCCCCAGGATGTGAGATGAAGTGTGGCCAGGTCCCAGCCCAGTGTATCTCCCCACCTCCCCACCATCAACCCAGGGGCGGCTGGTGGGGAGGACGTTGGACCTCGGACACACTGGGGGACAAGGACAGAGGGACAAAGCAGCTCCACTCCCAGTAACGCCCCTTTTCCACCCAGTTTCCAGCTGGGCATGCCTGGGAAAATGGGGTTGGGGGTAAATGGGGTGAAACTGCCCCCAAAAGGGGCTTTTCTCCATCAGCTGCAAGTGATGATTTTCTGTAGTGGAGCTGGTAACTCCAGGGCACTGAAAATGCTGAATTTTAAGTTAAAAAACCCCCATGTTGGGTCTGGGGGGCTGTTCCAGGAAAATCCCCGCCGTCAGGGCACGGGAATTAATGAATGCTCATTAATTCTGGGATAATTAATGCTCATTAATGCTGGGCTCTAACTGGCAGCACGGTTCGGGCTGTGGTCACCGCGTGTCACTGCTGACACGGAGACCGGCTGCGCGCACACGCACACGCACACACACGCACACACACGCCGGGGCCGTGCACAGGCATGCGTGCACTCATCGGCACACGTTTGCACACGTGCGTGCACGTACAGGCACACATGCATGTGCAGGCACATGTGCCGATGTAGGCGTTCACACAGGGGCATGCAAGCACGCACTTGCACACGCGTACAGGTGCGTACGTGTGCATGCACGCAGGGGCAGGCGTGCACTCACGCGCGTGTGTGCGCGTTCACGCAGGGCCGTGCATGGGCGCAGCCACACGCACCCCCCAGAGCATGCACGCACACGTGTGTTCATGCAGGGGCATGCATGCACGTGCAGACCTGCGCTTGCACACGCACTTGCACGCGCACGCGGGCGTGCACATCCCTGCACACCCACACACGCGTTCCCGTGTACAAGCCGGCGCTTGGCCGCATCCCCGCGTATCCACGCCTGCACACGCGTGCACGCAGCCCCACGTGCTCCCGCACACACCCACCACACGCGTGGCCCTGCACACGCGTGCACACGCGTTCCTGCCCCAGCTCCCAGGCATCATGGAAGGGCGGGGGGGGGCTGTGATTTGGGGCACCCTGGGCGGGTGGGATGGTTGCCATGGGGACGGGATGCGGCTGCCCTGGGGGCGGGGGGGGAGGCCGGGGGGGACCGGG
>NW_009260185.1:257213-257877 GCF_000687185.1 Egretta garzetta
TGGGGACACAGGGACACTTTTGGGGACATGGGGTCTCTCCTGGCTCAGGGTCTGGGGATTGGTTTGGGGACACTGGGGCTGGTTTGGGGACACTGGGTCAGTTCCAGTTTGGGGTCTGGGGATCGGCTTGGGGACACAGGACTGGTTTGGAGACGAGGGGCTGGTCCTGGTTTGGAGTCTGGGGACTGGGGTGGGGACATGGGGGCAGTTTGGGGACACCAAGTCACTCCCAGTTCGGGGACATGGGGTCAGTGTAGGGACAGAGGGACAGTTTGGGGACACAGAGTTGTTCCCAGTTTGGGGGCTAGCGTTTGGTCTTGGGACACAGGGACAATTTGGGGGCACCGGGGTCAGTTCCAGTTCACAGTCTGGGGGCTGATGTAGGGACATGGGGCCAGTTTGGGACAGGGAGTCGGTCCCTGTTTGGGATCTGGGGACACCAGGCTAGTTTGGGGACACCGGGTCGGTCCCAATTTGCAGTCTAGGGGCTGGTTTGGGGACACAGGGTGTGTTTGGGGACACTGAGTTGGTCCTGATTTGGGGACACAGGGCTGGTCCCTGTTTGGAGTCACAGGGACTGTGTGGGGACATCGCTCCCAGTTTGCAATCCCGGGGTTGGTCAGGGGACGGGGAGCCGGTCCCAGAGGGGGGACATGGGGCTGGT
>NW_009260185.1:258491-258715 GCF_000687185.1 Egretta garzetta
TCGGCTCAGCTCAGCTCAGCCCCGCTCGGCTCAGCCCAGCCCCGCTCGGCTCAGCCCAGCGCGGCTCAGTTCGGCTGAGTTCGGCTCAGCCCAGCGCGGCTCAGCTCAGCTCAGCTCGGCTCAGGTCGGCTCAGCCCAGCTCGGCTCAGCCCAGTGCGGCTCAGGTCGGCTCGACTCAGCTTGGCGCGGCTCGGGTCCGGCGGGGGCCGCGCCGCCCCCCGCCG
>NW_009260185.1:260497-261577 GCF_000687185.1 Egretta garzetta
GTAGGAAACAAAAAAAAAAAAAAAAGGAGAAATAAATTATCCGTAGCATAGCAGTTTTATCCAACTATTATCAAATAATTCCCCAGAACGGGAGGTGAAGGCGATGGTGGGATATTAAATGCTGTAGTATTTGCCCCCCCGTCTCCTTTTGGGTGTCCCCAAAAAGCCAAGCAGTGGGGATGGGGCATCGCCGGCCGGGAACAGGGGATGGGAAGGGATGTGGATCCCCAGAGAGCTTTTGGGCCTCTTTCCATGGAGTGCTTTGAAGAGAGGGGAGTTTTTAATGGGAATCCTGAAGGGGTTTTTTTGGGAGCGCCAGGGATTAAAGCACCCCGGCATTAATCCCGCTCAGAGGCTTGAGGCCGCGGTGATGGGCTCCCGGGGCTGGCACGCACGCATCCATCGCCGATGCCTCCTCCGAGACGGCTCGGGATGGGGAAAGGAGACAAAGGAACCGCTTCATCCCGACGGATAATCCCCCCCCGCCCCCCTGGATTCATCCCGGTTAATCAGCTGGGCAAACAGCGAGCGCGGGGGCATCGCCTCCTTGTTAGCAGATTTATTACCGCTGCCGGGGCGTTTAATTGCCCTTTTATTCGGCGATTAGCGGCTGTTTGCGCAGGCTTTGCCCAACCCTCCGCTGCCACCGCCCCAAATCACCCCCATGCACACACCCCCAAAAAATGTTTAGCTTCCCCCGTACTTCATTATCCTCGTTATTTATTTTCGCCGCCTCCTTAGTTTTCCCAACACTCTGCCGGGCAGCATCAGGGTGGGGAAACTGAGGCAGGAAGGGCCTCGCGGTAATGACGAACGACAAGATATTTGTATGGGCAAATGAGCGGCCGGACCCCCCTGCGCCGGCACGGGGGGGCAAATCCTGGCAGCCCCGTTATTTCCATACCCCCCGGGAACCCCCCCGAGCCGGGTGCTTGGCTGGAAAATGCGGCTTTTTGAATATTTATAGAGGTTGTGGTGCAGCACATGGGGCGGGGAGGGGGGGCAGCCCGGGGAGGGGCAGTGCTGGGATGCTGTGGGGGATGGCACTGGGATGCTGTGGGGGATGGGCACGGGGCGCCG
>NW_009260185.1:261624-262582 GCF_000687185.1 Egretta garzetta
GGACAGTGTGGGGGATGGCACGGGGATGATATGGGGGATGATATTGGGATGCTGTGAGGGATGTCACTGAGATGCTGTGGGGGATGGCACTGGGACACTGGGGGATGACACTGGGACACTGCGGGGGATGGCACTGGGATGCTGTGGGGGATGGCACTGGGATGCTGTGGGGGATGGCACTGGGATGCTGTGGGTATAATGGTCAGGTGGTTTAAGATGCTGAGATATTTTGGGGGAGCGTATGGGAAAGGCACTGGGATGCTGTAGGGGAAGATACTGGGATGACTTAGAGGATGGTGCTGGGATGCTGTAGGGGATGGTGCTGGGATGATTTAGGGATGCTGGTGGGATGGTTTAGGGGACCATACTGGGACGCTTTATGGGACAACACTGGGATGTTGTGGGGGATGATGCTGGGATGCGTGGAGGGATGCCAGGATGTATTAGGGGATGGCAGGGAGCTGCTTTAGGGGAGAATCCTGGGGTGCTTTAGGTGAGTGTACTGGGATGCTTCAGAAGAGGATGCCGGGATGCCGTAGGGGACGGTGCCGGGGTGCCGTAGGGGACAATGCCGGGATGCTGTAGGGGACAATGCCAGGATGCTTTAGGGGACGGTGCCGGGGTGCCGTAGGGGACAATGCCGGGATGCTGTAGGGGACAATGCCGGGATGCTTTAGGGGACAATGCCGGGATGGTGTAGGGGACGGTGCCGGGATGCTTCAGGTGAGCAGATTGAGCTGCTTCAGGGGGTGGCCCGGGGAGGCCCCGGGGGGGGCCCGGGGGGACGGGTGTCAGGCTGTCGCTCCTGGGCCCTGGCAGGCGCGGGGGGCCGGAGGGCCGGGGTCTCCTCGCGGGGCGTCCCAGCCCGCCTCATTACCGCCGTCTTCGGGAAGCCGGAGCCCATGTGTTCTCGAGACGAGCGGCGCCGGGGGTGACTATCACCCCTTTTCCACTCCTT
>NW_009260185.1:263449-264842 GCF_000687185.1 Egretta garzetta
CCCCGGGGAGCTGAGAACAGCCACAACTCATTGCACTGGGTGATCCTGGCCTAGAACAGCCACAACTCATTGCACTGGGTGATCCTGGCCTAGAACAGCCACAATTCATTGCCCGGGTGAGCCCCAGATGAGAACAGCCAGAGCTCATTGAATGGGCGATCCTGGCTGAGAACAGACAGAGCTCATTGCGTGGATGAGCCCTACAGAGAGCAGCCACAACTCATTGCACCGAGCAAGCCTGGCTGATAACAGCCAGAGCTCATTGCAAGGGTGGTCCCGGCTGAGAACAACCACAACTTATCACATGGGCAAGACCCCCCTGAGAACAGCCACAATTCATTGCACTGGTGAGCCCTGGAGGAGAACAGCCAGAGCTCATTGCACCGGGAGATCCTGGCTGAGAAGAGCCACACCTTACTGCACGGGCGAGACACCCCTGAGAACAGCCACAACTCATCGCACGGATGACCCCCACTGAGAGCAGCCACAACTCGTTGCCCACCGCCACCCTGCTGTGCGGGGAGGCTGAGAACGGGCGCAACTCTCCCCAGGAATGAGCCTTGGCAGTTTTCAGCGGGGTGGAGGGGGACCCCCAGCCCCCCGCTGCCGTGTCATTAGCAAGCGGTCAAATGGCCCTAATGGGGACGCGGGGCTGCATCGCAATCAGCTGCTCTAGAGGAATAATGAATTTTTCAATCCCTAATTAACCGTTAACCTCATTTGCATTCCTCCCCCAGCTTACAGCGAGCCCCTCTAATTGGGGCCTGATTAGCTCCCAGGCAGGGGTGTTCCCACCCAGCACAGTGCCGGTGGGCTTGGGGGCGGGGGGAGGGGGCTGGTGGCCCCCCGGTGCTTGGGGCCGCGGGCACACGGTGTGGGGACACGGTGGCAGGGCTGGCAGCGGGGGTGTCCCCATGGGTGGCTGGCTTTGGGGACACAGCAGCAGTGGGGACATCCCACTGGGGACCTACTTTGGGGACACAGGGCGAGTGGGTGCAGCCCTCTGGGGACATGACGTAGGGCTGGGAGCAAGGACACCCCTTTGGGGACACTCCACAGGGGCAGAAGTGGGGACACCCCTTTGGGGACACGCTGCAGGGGTGGTTAGCAAGCGGTCAAATGGCCCTAATGGGGACGCGGGGCTGCATCGCAATCAGCTGCTCTAGAGGAATAATGAATTTTTCAATCCCTAATTAACCGTTAACCTCATTTGCATTCCTCCCCCAGCTTACAGCGAGCCCCTCTAATTGGGGCCTGATTAGCTCCCAGGCAGGGGTGTTCCCACCCAGCACAGTGCCGGTGGGCTTGGGGGCGGGGGGAGGGGGCTGGTGGCCCCCCGGTGCTTGGGGCCGCGGGCACACGGGGGGGGGGCACGGGGGCCGGGGCGGGCGCG
>NW_009260185.1:264918-265803 GCF_000687185.1 Egretta garzetta
GGGACACAGGGCGAGTGGGTGCAGCCCTCTGGGGACATGACGTAGGGCTGGGAGCAAGGACACCCCTTTGGGGACACTCCACAGGGGCAGAAGTGGGGACACCCCTTTGGGGACACGCTGCAGGGGTGGCAGTGGGTGCGGCTCTTTGGGGACACTCCAGCAGCGGGGACATCCCTTTGGGGACATGCTGCAGGACTGACAGCAGGGACATCACTTTGGGGACACAGAAGCAGCAAGGACACCCCTTTGGGGACATGATGGCAGCAGGGACATCCCTTTGGGGACACGCTGCAGGGCTGGCAGTGGGTGCATCCCTTTGGGGACACACAACGGGGGTGGCAGCAGGGACACCCCTTTGGGGACACACTGCAGGGCTGGCATCAGGGACACCACTTTGGGACATGGTGGTGGCAGGGACACCCCTTTGGGGACACGCTGCAGGGCTGGCAGCGGGTGCAGCCCTTTGGGGACACAGCAACAGCAAGGACACCCCTTTGGGGACATGATGGCAGCAGGGACATCCCTTTGGGGACACACAACGGGGGCAGCATCAGGAACATCCCTTTGGGAGCCCAGTGGCAGCAGGGACGCCCCTTTGGGACACGGTGGCAGCAGGGACGCCCCTTTGGGGACACGCTGCAGGGCTGGCAGCGGGTGCATCCCTTTGGGGACACACAACGGGGGTGGCAGCAGGGACACCCCTTTGGGGACACACTGCAGGGCTGGCATCAGGGACACCACTTTGGGACATGGTGGTGGCAGGGACACCCCTTTGGGGACACGCTGCAGGGCTGGCAGCGGGTGCAGCCCTTTGGGGACACAGCAACAGCAAGGACACCCCTTTGGGGACATGATGGCAGCAGGGACATCCCCTTGGGGACACAC
>NW_009260185.1:266682-267603 GCF_000687185.1 Egretta garzetta
CCCCTGGGAGCCCCGGGTTTGGGGGGGCTCAGCTCCTGTATATGGGGGTGCTCGGGCCCGGGGTTTGGGGTGCTCAGCCCCCACATTTGGGATGCTCAGCCTCGGGATTAGGGGGGCTCAGCCCTGAAACGGGGGGAGGCTCGGTCCTGATGTCTGGGGGGTGCTCAGCCCCTGTATATAGGGGACGGTCAGCTCCGGGGTTTGGGGGGGCTCAGCCCCCACATTTGGGGGGTGCTGAGCCCCAATAAGTGGGGGCGCTCAGCCCCTGTATATTGGGGAGTCTTAGCCCCAGGATTTCAGGGTGCTCAGACTTAGGGTTGGGGGTGCTCACCCCCCACATTTGAGGATGCTCAGCCCCGGGTTTTGGGGTGCTCACCCCCACATTTGGGGGAGCTCAGTGCCGGGGTTTTGAGGTGCTCAGCCCCCACATTTGGGGGGTGCCCAGCCCTAGGGTTTGGGGATGCTCAGCCCTGGGTTTGGGTGTGCTCAGCCCCGCGGTTTGGGGTCCCAGCCCCACGGCTTCGGGGTGCCAGGGGTTTGGGGTGCTCAGCCCCGGAGTTTGGGGTGCGCAGTCCCAGGGGTTGGGCTCCCAGCCCCGGGGGTTGGGGTGCTCAGTCCCGGGGTTTGGGGTCCCCAGCCCCGGGGTTTGGGGTGCTCAGTCCCGGGGTTTGGGGTCCCCAGCCCCGGGGGTTGGGGTGATCAGCTCCGGGGGTTTGGGTGCTCAGTGCCCACTTTTGGGGGTGCTCAGCCCCCTCATTCGGGCCCCATCCCCGGTGCGGTCCCTTTGGCTCCCGCGCACGTGCGCCCCGTGGGCGCCACCCGCTGTGGGGGGTCCCGAGGCCACGCCCCCTCCTGGGACCACGACCCCTCCTGGGACCACGCCCACCGACCGTGGCCCCGCCCTGTGCACCACGCCCCGAA
>NW_009260185.1:268838-285005 GCF_000687185.1 Egretta garzetta
TCTCCCGGCCCGGAGCGCGCTGGGCGCCACGTCCTGGGGGTTCAGCCCTCACACCCACAGCCTCCAGCAGCGCTGTTTGGACCTGGGCACTGCGTCCTTTGGGTTTGGCCACTCAGTTCCCCCCGCATGGGTGAGCTGTGGCAGCATCCTTTGGTCCTGACCACAGGGGGGACACTGTCCCGGCCGTTCGTGTCCCCTCGCATGGGCAGCCCCCAGCAGCGTCCTTTCCCCTGGGTTTTTGGGGCACTGCATCCCCTGGGTTGCCTCCTTCGGCCCGGGGTGTGGTGGGCACCGTGGCCCTCGGTGGGCTGACTCCCTCCCCTTCCGCCTCCTCCTGCATCTTCTGGCCGTGATGGGGTGGCACAAGCTGCTCCCTCAAGCCCCCACGGGAAAAGAGGCTCCCAGTTACCCCAGTAACAAGGGGTGGCTCAGGCTCTGGTTGCCCTCTTGCCCTCGTGGCTCCCTCCTTTGCTTTGGAGTTGCTTTACGGGGTGCAGCATCTTCCCCTGGCTCGCACCAGAGCCTGCTGCGGCCTCGGAAACCTCTTTAACATTGAGTGGCATTAAACAGCCCGATGGGCTGCGTTTCCTCTGGCAGCAGGTTTTAAAGAGGGATCTTTCCAGTTCCGTCATTCCCTGGGGAAAAGGGAGAGGCTGGGCTTGGTGTCCGGCTTGGGAGCAGCCGCTCCGCGCATCCCGAAGAGGAGGCATTTGGAGGGACCATGGGCGGGGTGGGAGTCTCTGCGGGGTTTCAGTTTATAAACGTGAATGAAGCTTGGAAGGGCAAATTAAACACCCTGAGCTCCCTCCGGCTTTTATTTTCCCCTTTCGTGACCCATTAGGCTGCCCGTGCAGCCGCTTAAAATGCCGATCGATTAAAAAAAAAAAAAAAAATGTAACGTCTTGTTACTGCTGGGGGTGAGCGAGGCTGTTTGTTTCTCCGTTCCTCTTCTTGTCCATTAAATACAGCTGTGCCAGCCCAGCCAGGCTGGGATTCTCCAGGTGTGTAATCCCGGGCTGCCTTTGGGTTGCAAAATACGTGAAATAAGGGATTCTGCAGTATGGAGGGTGCTTGGGAATAAGCGCGGGACTCACCCGTCAATCCCTGCTAATGGGAACCACCTTCATCCCTGGAAGCAGGTGGTCAAACCAAACCCCCTTCCTATGGAAGTTTTAGTTTCTTGATGTATTTCCCTCATGTCATCTCCCTGTATTTGCTGCTCAGGGATTTATTTCTCTTGAATGCATCCAAATATTTTTGGAGAGGAACGTTGCTGCACCGTGAAACCTCTTCGACCCCCTTGTTTTCTCAGCAGCTTTCAAGTGTTCGTTGCTTAAAGCAGTTCTTCTGCCAAACTTTGGGCTTTGCCAGAGGCTGAGGCACGATGGAAAAAGTTACTTGAGGCCGTTTGGCTTTGTCCGCAAGACTCCGATGGTTTCGGGTTGCGGTGGGAGTTCACGCAGCGGCTATAGGGACCGCTACCCCAATTTTGGCTGTGGGCTCTATGACCATGAATGCTTCAGGAGATGCTAAGCAGGTTGTGAGGAGAGGTCTCGCTATCAAAGCAGCCCAGAACTGGCTGTGTGGCTTCAGGCGACGCTTTTGGATGGAACTGGTCGCAGGTTGTGGCTGCTTTGGGGCCAGAGCAAGCGTTTTGGTGACTGCTGGAAGGTCCCATCCTCCCAGCGGTTTGCAAGCTTCTTGCAGAGGAGGACTTCTCCCCCCTCCCCTTGAGAAGTGAGGCTTGAACACATCTTTGCCCCTGAAGTGTTCAAGCTTGAAAGACACCACACATCACGCGCGTATCAAACAGCGTAGAGGGAATAAAAGGGCACAGGCGTGTATTTGTCGCCTTGCAGTGGCTCCAAGAGCAGCTCTTGACAGACCTGTTAGATCTTTCTGGATCAACACGCAAATATGTCAGGGCAGACTCTTCTTCGATACCCGTAACGTCTGGTTGAAAGGTCCGGCTGGAAGGGGGTTCTCCGCTTTCCCGCCTGTACTCATTCACAGGTTGGCCGGTCCTTGGGCTGTCTGCCGGGTGCGGAACAGCCGCTCGACGTCAGCGCCCAGCACCCTACACCCAGCGTGATGTTGCCTGAGCTTTTACATATCCTAGATCACCACCACGAGGGTCTTCACCGGTGCGGTCATCTGAAGGAGCAAAAATGTGGCTTTTTCCAAAGCCTTGGGACTCGCAGTAGGTTTTTTACTAGAATGGCTGTGAAACGAGTACCCATCGAAAGCTGGGCTTTTTCACGAGAGCCAAGTGTTGGCCTCGTTACGGGGACTACTGAGATAGTTGCAGTAGCCACTGCCAATCCTTAAAATCCCGATTTTTGTAGAATTCCAGGCAGAATCGGTTGCTTGACTCTTTTTATGCTCGACAGAGAGCGAAAATCGCTCCTGGGTGTGGAGGCGTCAATGCCTGAAGTCAGCTTGAAGACCCAGTAGGATGACTTGAACCCACTGTTGGAACAAGGGGAGCTCACGGGCACTTTGTGGTCCTTCACTGTCGGCTGTCTGAGCTGAAAGCAGAGCAGGGGAGGTGGTGATGAAGGAGCACTTAGCTCCATAGAATCACAGAGCCATGGAATCATTTGGGTTCGCAAAGCCCTTGAAGCTCCCCCAGCCCAACCGCCCCCCTACCCCTGCCATCCCACCCCCAACCCCTGGCCCTCAGCACCGCCTCTGCCCGGCTGTTAAATCCCCCCAGGGCTGGGGCCTCGACCCCTTCCCTGGGCAGCCCCTCCCAGTGCCTGACAGCCCCAAGGGGAAGGAATTGTTCTCCATGGCCAACCTCACCCTGCCCTGGCACAACTTGAGGCCGTTGCCCCTCGTCCCATCGCCTGTTACCCGGGAGAAGAGACCAGCACCCACCGAGGGGCGGCCCCCCCAGTGCCCAGCACAGGGGCACGGTCCCTGCCCTGCTCCTGCTGGCCACACCACTCCTGAGACAAGCCAGGATGTCGCTGGCCCTCTTGGCCACCCTGCTGGCTCATATTCAGCCATCTTCCATTTGTTATCTGTAATGCTCCGTATTTCCATGGCTTTATATACTTTGACTTCATGCCCATCAAGGCAGAGCAGCGTGAGGACTTGCTGGTGTATGATACATGTAAATCATGCGTTAAATGTATCAGATTCAACTTATTTTATAAATGCCTTTTAGATAAGAACTCGGTCCTGGCTTTCTCCAGGACACCCGCCTTCCCCAGACTCTGCTGAATCTTGAAGAGCGAGTTAGAAATGAGCTGGAAAGGAAAAAGTCAGCTCCGAAGAAGAAAGTTTTCCAGTTGTGTCGCATAGATGCATTCTCTCCTAATTCAAACAGGATGCAAAGTAAGGTCCTGGTTCAGATTTTTGTCTCTCTCTTAACATCTGCATGTGCTTTTCTGCACATCAGCAGTGCTGGGAACGAGACCGCTGTTGGGTTCGAGCCACTCTGGAAGTGTCTGTTTCGAATTTAGGGATTCACACGTAACCGTTCCAGCAGCTTTTCCTGGTTTCTTCCTTCGGAAGGAGACCTTGAATGCGACTTTGTGGCTCTGAGGTTGGCGAGTTTGGCAATCGGGAGCTGCAGGAGGATTGAAACGTCTCGATTTCTGTCTGTTGGGTTTCCAGAAGAGCTCTCTTGTGCTCTGCAGTTCCCTCAGCCTCTTGTATCCTTAATCCTCGCTTGTTTAGTAATATGTTGTGACCATCCCCACCACTCGTAGCTCTCGTTAAAGACTCGTTTCCTAACGCACATGTGCTTTCTCATCCAGACCTCCTCCTGTATCCGAGGTATGCTCACGGTCGAGGATTTAGCCTGGTATGTGCATCCCCAAACTCGGCGCCTCTCTCCAGCAGCACGCGGAGAGCCTGTAAGCTTTAAGGTTTGACCTTAGCGCTGGTGTTTCCAGGCAGGTGATTGGAATATTTGGCAAAACCCTTTCCAGATGTGCGTGCTGATGTTGTGCCCCTCGCCTGGCGATGTTGGTTAGCTGCTATCTCGAGTGCTCTTAACCGCAGGAGACGAGCCGTCGCCTCGTGCTGTGAAGTTGCCATATGAAGGCCAAAAGCTGACGTACCCAGTACCTATTCTCTAAGGTCGCTTTCCATCAGGTAACACGCTGGGACGTCATCGTTTCGTCCTCTTCCAGCCTTCGCACGTGGCTGCGGTGGCGGGGGGATGCTCTGGGGGAGCGCAGGTGAGCTCAGGTTTTACCGTTACCGCTGAGCAATGCAGAGCTCTGCGAGTTGAGGGGGATTTTCAGGCAATAAAGGTTTGGTTTATTTTTAAATTTTTTTTTCTTGAAATAACGCACTCTAGTTGTTTTTTCAATACTGGATCTTACACTTTTTTTTTTTAAATCAGTGGAGGAATTTCTGCTTCTGTTGCACGCATCTTTCTTCATCGAAGGTGGAATCAGAGACTGCGCTTCGCTGAGCTGTGAGCGCGTTTTGGTGCTAGGAATTTTGGTGCAGCCAGCGAGCCTTTCCCGAGCAGAGAGGAATCCCTCCTTAAAAGTTGCCGTTGAGCAGCGTTAGACTGTTACTTTTAACATGTCAGTTCTTCAGCTACCGCGGAAGTGCGGGTTCTGCTTTTATTTTTTGCGAGGGAGCCACTGAAATTTGTTTGCCTCTCCCCGGAGTTGGTGCCAAGCCATTTAGTCCAAGAAGAGCAGCTCCAACATCTTAGCTCTGCCCAGAGGGACCTGGGAGTCCTGGTGGACAACAAGCTGGCCATGAGCCAGCAGGGTGCCCTTGTTGCCAAGAAGGCCAATGGCCTCCTGGGGTTCATTAAGAGGAGCGTGGCCAGCAGGGCGAGGGAGGTTCTCCTCCCCCTCTGCTCTGCCATGGGGAGACCCCACCTGGAGCACTGGGTCCAGTTCTGGGCTCCCCAGAAGGCTGAGAGGGGATCTCATCAACACCTACAAATATCTCAAGGATGGGTGTCACGAGGATGGAGCCAGACTCTTCCCAGTGGTGCCCAGCGCCAGGACAAGGGGCCATGGGCACAAACTGAAGCAGAAGAGGTTCCAGTTGAATGGGAGGAAGAACTTGTTGACTGTGAGGGTGCCCGAGCCCTGGCCCAGGCTGCCCAGGGGGGCTGTGGAGTCTCCTTCTCTGGAGATCTTCAACCCCCGCCTGGATGCTGTCCTGTGCCCCCTGCTCTGGGTGAGCCTGCTTGGGCAGGGGGGTGGCACTGGGTGAGCTCCCGAGGGCCCTGCCATGCTGGGATTCTGGGATTAACTCCCAGCTGCAGGAATCCATGAGTCCCGCTGCCCATGGCAAACCTGCTTCCCCTGCTGTTGGATTTTCTGTACGTAGCGACCTCCCTCTCACCCCGGATGGGTGACTGGAGGTTTCTGCTGGGTTGTGGTTGTCTGCTAAGGGTGTCATTTATTTTTCAAAGGGAAAATAAATACCTTGAAGAGGCTGATTAAACGCTCGTAGGGAACCTAGTCACAAAGGGGAGAAGCAAATGCCGCGAACCCACATGAAACGGGAAGGAATGAAAACTTACGCCCGAATATCAGCCGTTGGTGCTCTCTTGCTTTGAGCTATATGTAAAGCGATGACGACGGGGGCTTATCTGTAATGGGGCTGTGGTTTTAGTCGCTTTACAATGTAAACAATCTATTTTTAAACCTCCTGTGAAGTTGGTTTTAAGAAAGGAAAAGCTGTGCTAACAAGAGTATCTCAGAAGCGACGCTTGCCGTAATCTAGTTTGACCTCCTGCGTGATCCGGGAGATGGGATTTCACCCGGAATTTCATCGTTGGGTCCAATAACGTTGAGCAGAGCAGCTGTCTTTTAATTTTAAGACCTCAAATGATGGAGCACCGGTACATTTTGTAGCAGGCACCCAACTGTCCACCTTCAAAACAGCTTTGCCTTCTATTTCTTTTGAATGTGCTTTTATCTTTGTCTTGTATCTGTTATCTCCAGCCCAGATCCTGGTCCAGGTAGCTCCACTGGCTGTGGTGTGTGCAGACAGTTTTTCAGTTACCTCCGGATCTTTCTTTGGCTTAAATAGATTCAGATGCACTGGGTTTTCCAGGCTGTGTCGTTTCTTATCATTCCTTGAATCCTCTCCAGCAGCCCGGCTTCTCGCTGGAGGATCTCAGGGGCGCCGGTAGGTGGGAGCAACTTTCTGTTGATGTTAATAAGCTGGAAAAAAAATAAACTCTTCAGTGACAATGGATTTATTTGTTTTACTCCTTCTTGGACGTATTGTGGGGCTGCGGTTGAGGAGCATCTCTGAGAGGAGAGCATCGCATGGAGTGAATCCTCTCGCAGAACCGCTGCACCCACTCCCTTCGCCTGGGGTATTTGCAGAGCGGTGTCGTGCCGGTAGGAATCTCTCTCGCTTTGCACGTGCAGGGCGAGCATCTTTACTGTCCAGTGGCTTCTGCAGCCATGTTGTGAATCTGTAACTCTCTCGTCTGCTTGTTCGGCGCAGCTGGGCCATCCACTGCTCGTGGCATTGGTGCCAAATGATTCCCGGAGGGAGCTGGGGGCAAGCCAGCAGGTTATCTTGTCGAGGCAGAAAGGGTTGATGGCCAGGAACTCATTGCAGAAGGACAAACTTGCTACCCTTGAACACTAAATCTCAGTTTGGGAGATTTGTGAACGTTAAATCTTGGTTTGGGAGCGCACAGTTTTTCCCTGTGGTGTTCCTTGACCACGGCGGACTTGGGAAGGTGTTAAAAATCCCCCTTCTGATTTTTATCATTTGCCCATAGCCAGCACACGCAGGCAGGTGGAAATTTTGGGCATCCCATTGGTATCGGTTATTGCAGGGGCTGTTTTGACACCAGGAAAGAGGGCCAGAGCCAGTGATGCAGCGGGGGTCGGATGGTTGATCGTGGATTTTTATTTATTTTAGAAGCGACTGGATGCACCTGAAGTGCTCAGCAGAACGAAGCAGGTACGAGAGCAAACAGCTTCGAGCGCCGGTGCAGGGGCAGACTTGCTGTCAGTACTTGCCCTGGCTACGCTCCGTCCCACTAAGCGTATACATTTGGGGGCCGAGTAGGTGATGTTCTTCAGGCTGCTGTGGTCTTGCCTGGTACCGCCCCTTAACCACTGGTCCTGATGAAAATTGGAGTTAAAGCCACCTTTGGTATTTCACTTCCATCTTTTTCCCATGGATTTAGATATTGAATCCCAGAATGGTTTGGGTTGGCAAAGCCCTTTAAGCTCCCCCAGCCCAACCGCTCCCCTACCCCTGCCATCCCACCCCCAAACCCCGGCCCTCAGCACCGCCTCTGCCCGGCTGTTAAATCCCCCCAGGGCTGGGGACTCGACCCCTTCCCTGGGCAGCCCCTTCCAGTGCTTGGCAATTGCTCTCCACTGATAAAGTTTTCTCAAGGCAGCTGAAGGCAGGCGGCATGGAGCTCCCTCTAGAGACACCCAGCCCCAGGATGGGCAACAATACACTGCTAGGATGGTGTTGAGCCTAAAGTGTTTTTTAGCTTTCTGAGCTATGCGAGAAGTTTCCCCTGTGGTGCCACCCACCTTGATGCTTTCTTGCTTGTTTTGGAGAGGAGCGGGTTCTTTTTGTTCCCTTCTGCCTGCGGGAGGGTTTGTGCTGCTCTTCATCTTTCGGAGGGGCTGGTGACCTTGCTCTGCTCATTCATTTGAGAGGGAGAACTGGATTTGAGTCTGTATGGTGGCTCGTGGCTTGCTGATAGCAGAGATCCAACCTCTTGAGGACATCTCGGACCTCTTTGGTCTTTCCTGGAAAGGCAAGCTTTGTGGGTGGCGTAAAGATGTTTGTCCCAATCGCAGTGGATGTGTGAAACTTCAGGGTGGCTTTTAGGAACAAGGGTGTTTCTGAAGGCAGGGCAGTCTACTCAAGCGTGGCCTTTGTTGCACTAAAGTAAGTAGCGGTGGGTTTTAAACACTTTTTCAGCAGGTGGTGGCAGGGGTAGGTTTAACCTTACTTGTGCAAGCCAAGCTCTGCCTGTAGGACACATCCATCCCATCTAAACTCTTCACAGAGCCACAAGTCGTTGGCCGTGGTGGGTACGGGCATGGCAGAGGGGTTTGCTGGGCTGCCTTCTCAAGCTCTAACTAGTTACTCTTCTTTTCCTCCAGTGCTGTCTTAAACCGGGAGCTCAGCGCGTCGGGAGATGGAGGTGCCCAGCCATCTGCCTTTCCGCAGGCAATACTGGAGAGGTTCTTCTCTCTAGATGTCTAGCCCGATTAGCATCAAATCCCTGAGAAGGGTATGAATAATTTTATTCTCGGCTCTCTAACAGCAGCAACCAATGGAGCATCTTCACAGGTGGCTATTTTGAGACGCGAGGTGTAGCCCGCTGCCGCTGCAGGGAAGTTCATCGTCTCGGCACCGCGTATCGGTGCGTGACTTCCTCACCCGGCCGGGCCACAGCTCGTTATACCCTGGCTTTGTTCCCTCTCGGTCGCTGGCAAAGTCCTACCTCATCTAGGCTGACCTCTGCAGTTGGCTGTAGCACTTCTGTAAATAATTCCTGTCCAGGCAAGAGCTTATTTTTTTTAATCTATTTAATTGTGATTTAGAAATTGGCAGTGGTGGAAAATCCACTGCGGTTTTTTTGTTAGGTTCTAGCTCTGGCTAACTAACCCATCTTAAAAACACGTGCCTTAACCTGCTTTGACTGACACCCCTTGTCTGTGTCTTCCAGGGTGACTTTACTTCTTCAAGTCATTGTCCAAGGAGATCTCTGGTTCCTATCTCAACCAGGCGATCACCTTGTCTGTGTTCCCCCTCACCACCCTTTTTCCCTTGGGACATTCCCATCGCTTTCCTTGTTCCGTACCGGAGACCTTTGGGCCAAATCCTTCGGAAAGTCCCCGTGTGTTTGGGCGCATCAGGGTACGACTGAGGCTTCGCTCTTCGGTGCAGAGCATGGTTTATCTTGGCTGCCAGCGTGTCCCCGCGTGCTGCGATCTGGGGGATGTGCAGCCACCTGTGGGGCCGGAGCTTTGCAGACAGGTCCGCGGCTGCTCCTGCAGCGCACGCCTGCAAAGTTTTGAGGGCGGGCTTGCACCACGCTGCTGGTGTTTGGCAGAGGAGTGTTACGCCTCGGGGTCTCGCATCGGAGACGCATTGAAGTCGGCGGCTGCCTTTCTGCAGTGGCCTGTGGCGCGCTCGAGAGTTTAAGCTGCTCTTTCATCTTCGTTTATTCGGGATAGAGCACAGAAATAGGGCTTCTTGTGGCGATACCCTGTGTAAGCCTCACTTTCTCCTGCCTTGCGCACATCTTCTAACCTACAAGTCCATGAGCCAGCAAGTTGAGCGGAGCTATCAGACCACTGTAGACAGTTCTGTTTCCTTGTGATCCCACCAACAAACTCGGGCACGAAGATTTCAAGAACTTTGACTGTGCTGGTCATCCCTACATGCCCCACAACCACTCCAGGCTTGAAAAGCCTTTTCTTTTGTCCCAGTGTAGTTTCATCTCTTACTGCTTGTGAGTATCCTGGCAAGACGAGGAAGGGAAGCTATTTGCTACTGCCGTCCTTAATTCGGGACGTAAAGCCAAGAGCTCCTCTCTCCCATTAAGTAAAAGAGCATCTTCAGAGCTGAACGTTGTGCTAAGCGGTGCTCTGTGCCGTCGGGACCTCGTCTAGGCCAGCTGCTATCATTTAATAGACTTAAATAGATCAACGTGGACGTGCCCGGAGGCCACCTAACCGCTCTGCGGAGCCCGTAGCGTCTCACTGAGTAAGAGTACGTCTTGGGTCAGGGGTCTGGAGTTTCTTGTGTTGGACCATCTCAGGGGTTTTACATAAAAAGCTCGCTGCGGTGCAGTTCTCCCTCGTCTTATTTTTTGCTGGGAGGAGGACTGTGACTCCAGCCTCCCTCCAAGTCACCTCCTAAGGCTTTTCTGACCAGTGTTTCCGACTGTCGCGCTGCAGCTCCTGCAGAGCGATCAGTTCTCCTGTGGCTCCACCTGTAGAGAAGATGAGGGCTCGTAAGTTAGAAATGGCGAGAAAATCCATGTTGAGCTTTTTGACTTGTCTCCTCCTTTGGCTTTCGTAATTATAAATTAAGTGGAGATAATCTGTCTTCGTATTGCAGGCAGTGTTGCAGAGCAATAAGCAAAAGCCTCGGTCTCTTCCAGTCTGTGCAGTCACTGGGCAGTTATCAGGTCTGTTTTCAGTTACTTGTCCTAAATGTACTGGTTGCTTGTCTATCTGTATCAATATATGTGTGTGCACTTTAGGAACCATGGAGCAGGAGTTGAGCTGGACGCCAGGAGGAATAGAGGAGGTGCGTAAGAAAAAAAACCTCGAGTTTCAATCTTGGCGATCAGAATAACCTGCTGGGAGAAAAGGGCTGTACCATTGAGTGCTCTAAAATGTCCAGGGGAGGTTTCCTGAAGTCCGAGCAATTATTTAGGTCTTAACCAGGGTCTCTGAAGAAAATCATCGTGGGAGGTGCGGGCAACTGCGGGGGGAGAGCCACTGGTCTGGGCCACCTCACCCCGGCCACGCAGAAGCCTGTGGGCCTCCATGAGACGGAGCCCCCCTGTGAACATCGCCTAGAAAAGTGGTAGGGATGCCTGCTGGAAAACCTGGGGAATGGTTCTCCTTCCTTCCGAGGAGGAAGAGCTAGCGGGAGTCATGATTCTCCAGGAAACAAGACCAAGGAGCCAGCAGCTGCTTGGCCGCAGGCCTTCTGGTGTGTCTGAAAGCACCAAATTTTAGGTTACCTCACTCAAATTTTAAGTTATCTGTTGCCAGAAGCAGAGGTTAAAGATGAACCGTGCAGCCAGGTCCAGAGGCATCTAGGCGGTAACCTCAAAAGCGCTCTTCACTTGCAAGAGTAATGAGCAATGAGAGTATTGCTCCGTTATTTTTGCCCCCTTTTTGCGTTGCTCCCTTTAATTCTTCTGCTAGAACCATGGAATCATGAAGGCTGGAAAAGGCCTCCAAGATCAAGTCCAGCCATCAAACCGTACTAGTCTGCATTGACTAGACGCTAACTTATTTTCATGGTAAAAGAAGCCAGTTTGCAGCCTGAACGCAATAGTTAATTACTACGAGGCGCCTGCCCAGTGTGTAGGAATTACTTGGCAATTCCATGGGTAGGGAGACGTGTTTGAAGCTTAAAATATTTGCTTAAAATAGAGCAAGTGGCCGTGGATGTCGAGCGTTCCCAAGAGGGCTTGGCCAAGAGTGTTGATGGGTTTGGTTAACTGGGCTGGAGATGGTTCGTTTAGCTTAAGGGCTGCTAAAAAAATGAGCTAGAGGCTCTAAATCTGTGGTTAACTCCGATGGATAAAGCAGGGCAGATGTAAGAACTGGGGTTGGGGAAGCATTTTGCAAAAAATCTGACTTGGGTGGATTTTTAGAAGGAGTCTGGGAGTGAAACAAGAGCTTGGCCGTATCGCTCGGGGAGATTTGAGCCGAAAGGAGAGAAATTGGAGTGAAAAAGCATCCTCCAATGCGCTTTTCAGGGCAAACCAGACCATTGAAAACTGCCCCGATGCTCCCAAGGGGTTCTTGTTGCCGAATTTTAACAACCAAATTAATCTGTACCCCCAGCCCTAGGGAACTCAGTTTTCCTTCAGTGAATACAGACAGGTTTCTCGGCCGGGTTTTTGGTTCCAGGTTGGCAGAGCCAGTGCTTTTCTACCCCGCTCGCAGGCAGAAACTTCACATTTGCTGGTGTCCACCCACGGCGGATCTGCCCGTTCATCCCGGGAGGCAGCGAGGGCAAAATTGGGAAGGGTTCTACCTTAAAGCACTGCATAACTCTGGTGCTTATTGCTGCCTGTGTGCTTGTATGTTTGGGTTTGGGGTTTTTTTTTATTATTTTGTGTTCTTTTGGGGGGGTGGGGTGGGTTTTGGGGTTGGTGGTTTTTTTTTTTGGTTTTTTTTTTTTTGAAACAGCAGGATAGAACTGACTTGCTGCTTAGCAGTTTTGCTTCTGCCCCCAGGGCTCGGAATATCACGAGGAAACTGGGTAGAAATGTATTCCCTTCCCGCTGACGCTGTTAAACCAGTGTATGAGGAGCATTCGGTAGGTCCGAGCTTTCTGGAGGTGTAAAGTTTCCTTTTTGGGGAAAAAAAAAAAAAAAATCAAGCTGTTTTTGCAACGATGCGTGCTTGAAAGTCCTCTTCCAGAAGGCAAGGGGGCAGGACTGGCTCTTCCCAAATTGATGCCTCTCTTGAACTCCGGAGGCAGCTTTCCTGTTCAAGCAAAAGCTAAAGATCCGGCCAACCCAGGGCACGCCGTGACCTTTCAACAGCAGGGTGGTGGTAGAACTAAAACCACGTTGAGGGGTACACGTAAAGATTTTTTTATTGTTATTATTTTTTTTCCCCTCCCAAGCAGTCGTGTGTCGCTACGGATTAAGGGGGAAATGCGGACGGAAATCGTAGGTTTATACAGCTTTGCCTCGCCGTCGAGCGCGAGGCACCGGCTCGGCCGTCGGTGCGGGATGCTGAAGGGATCACCGAAAAGCAGACCAGGTTTTTGCATCGGTCTTCCTGGGAGGTTTCAGCCTCGGCAGTGTTTTTAAAGCCTTGTCAGACAGAGCCACCCGAGTATTGTTTCTTACTTAATGCTTGATATCGAAGTCTGGGCATTTGGAGCATTATTGATTTGACCTCTTTTAAATTTCAGCAGCTTCACAAGAGGCAGAGTGAGTTAGTAAGGAATGCAAAATATGTAAGTAATATATATTTTCCTAGCTGAATAGCTTAGGCATATACATTTTGTACCTTGTGTCTTCTCACCAGAGTAAGGAAGGTTGGACCGTCTTTGCTTTGGGGGACTCTTCTTTCTCTTTTCCTTCCTTTCTCCTCCCCGCTTCACCTTCTCCAAGCTGTGGGCACAACACCAGCTCTGCTCTCTCCTCCGCGTAGTAGGTGTGCATTTTCTTGGCTCGTTGGTATCTCTGACTGGGGGTCTCTTGGTATTTTTATTTTATTTATTTCCCCCCAAAAAAAACCCCACTATGTTACATAGCAGATCTGGGGATTTTTTTCCGAAATGGGGAAGAGAATAAATCACCAGAGTTAAATCTGACGAACCTGTCGCTGCTACGCAACTTTGTCCCGTGTCGTAGATGTTAACGCTAAATCGCTGCAGCGGGAACGTCGGATACGTACGATGCTTCCTGGCGGGCGTAGATTAATTCGGGAGCATTGCATTTAGCTCATGAGCGTGGGGCGAATACTGATCAGTGGAAGTAAAACCAAAAGAAAACCCATCCTACCCCCTGCCTAGCAGCCGTGTAACTGTCTGCAAGTGAATGTCTGCTCCGGCCGCTGCCGCCGCCTGATTCACGGGCGTTTTTCTGTCTCAGACCCTTCGCAGGTGCTACAGCCGCGTGAAGGAGCACGGCGTTGGGAAGAGGAAAAGCAGCTACACGTTCGAGCAGCTGGAGCAGGTTTTTGGGCAGGGAGGATGGGACTCCCAGCCCTGCCAGCCCGTCCTCATCAACAGCAGCGGCTTGTACCAGGAGCTGGAGTAGGAAGGCAGCACAATGGAGGAGTATTCGCAGGAGGACTGGGGAAACCACAGTCAGGATCTGCATTGCTACCAGACCGGCGAACAGGAATTGGGTAAGGAAAATCCCATCCCATCGCGTCTCCGTCCTCTGATTTTACCTGTGCTTGTGCCTCTCGCACACATCCGTGTCTCGGTACGTTATGTTTTGGACATGACGGGCTCTAGGTGCTAAACCCCTGATGGCCTTGGGGAGAAAAGGGAAAGAAATTCCCCAGTTCATCACCAAAAGCAAACTGCGGTTCCCGAAGTATTTTAGGATTGGGACTGGAGTTTGAAGAGCCTAGCGAGAGGAAAGAAGGGCTCTGTGGCCAGGAACAGCGGAGGAGGAGGTGGCAACACATTCCCTGTTCCGTTCTACTTCCCCTCGCGGGATCAGGGAGATATTTTCCCTTCCAGTGGTGCCCTGCTTTGGAGATTGTGGGCACCAGCTGAGCCCGTGGGTTAACGTGCCAACACCGTTTGCTTAACTTAACGAGGACTTCAGACCACTGCTGTTAATACTGATGCCTATAAATATTGCTCCTTCTTCTGATATACCCCAACTGGTGTGTTGGTTTTAAATATATAAATACCTGCGGCCTTTTTTAAATTAAAAAAAAAAAGAAAGCAAGTTCACGCTCCAGGATTGAGACCTAAACCAAACTCCCCCACGTGCTTTTCCTGCCTGAATTATCGGTGCCTCTGTGTAAGAATTGATATATCGCTTAATTTGGAGATCCGGTTGTGGCCTGTGGCTGATTGAACTTTGCCAAACGGAGCAAGCTGTCACGTTCTGGATTGAAAACGCACGCCGATCCGAGTGGGTTTGTGGAAAAGTGGGGTTCTTTGAGTGGATCGATACCTCTTGAGCCCCTGACCTCAGGGGTGCGTGTTCCCCCCTCGCCTGAGCACGGGGGGAGTTCTTACGGCAGAAGGTTTAAGTCGGTCAAATGCAGAGGAGACCCAAGCGAAGCGGTAGCCAGGAGGTGAATTTGGATAAAGGCTCTTGGTGCAATGAGTTGGGTTTGGGTTTTTTTTTTCCCCCCCTTGTGTTTTGTAGGATGTAGGAGGGAGAGGTGAGGCCGTCACGTATCCATACACATCTTTGGGTTGGGACGCTTTGGAGGAGGCTTGAGTAGCAGCGCGATGTTAAAATTTGCAAGCTGGCTGTTAACCGCGTTCCGGTTCTCTCCGACTTCTTCCCCAGGGGGTGTAAAAGTCAGAAATGTGTGGGAGAGGAGTGGTGGGGAGAAGACGGCGTTGCAAAACGTATGTAAGCGACGGCTGGTTCTGCCTAGTTTGGCTCGTTCTGGCGAGTCAAACTGCGCTCCCCTGCTTTGTCACCGTCCCCCTCCAGTCGAAGCGGAGACGGTCGCGCGCGCTTGGGCTGACGTTGTTCTCCGTGTTCAGAGAAGTTATGGGAAAAGCGCTTAGCGCACAACAAATGGGACACAGATGGATTTGTTCTGGTGCTTGCTCTTCAGATGTGCCACTGGAAGCAGAGAAGCCTTTTCGCTTTCTTTTTTTCCTTTTTTTTTGGTCCAACAATGCAGTTTGCAATTAAATCGATTTGCGATTTAATAGGGGGAATTGCAGCCTTGTCCTCCAGAGGTTTTGCAGTTATGGAAGGAGATTCAGATCTTAACTGGTCGCATCGCTTCCAAGAAAAAAAAAAAAAATATTCAGTTACGGAGGATTTAGGAACCAGAGCCATCTCCTGCAGGACTTGGTGGACTGCCTGGCTTAGGAAGCAACTTTGATGTATTTATTTTTTATTTTATTTCAGTCTTAAAAAAAAAAAAAAGCCCCAGGAACATTATTTAAAATATAATTGCCTGTTGCAATTTTCCCTTTCAGATGAAATGCCTACCACGAAAAGGACATTAAAGATAAAACAGGAATCTTCAGAAGACACGCAGTAAGTAATTCATGAAAGTTTGACCCTGGAATGTCTTTCCCTGGAGATGTTGTGCAGGAGGGGAGGATATTTGAAACTTCTGATTGTAATTATAAATACATTGTGCAAGGCTGTTCCATCGGTGGAATCCGCTGGATGCGTTATTCCAGTTATCTCAGAACATCTGAAAAGCTTCACAACTCCCTCTCTCCTTGGCTTCGTCATTCAGCAAGCGAAACGAGATTTACCACACGAATGCAAGGACTTAAAACACGGCTACAATACGTGTCCGATTCATTAGGGACGCGCGGGCAGGCTGCGGGTACCGCGACATGAGGCCAGACTCTTGGATCTATCTGTAATCTGGGGTGTTTTGGTGGTTTTTTCTCCCATCTGCCTGAAATTTGTCCCTTTGGAAATAAGGAAAAAAGAGAATGTAGGAGGAGTGGAGGAAAGAGAGAAAGAGAAGGTGCCCAGGTGGCCAAGAGGGCCAGCGGCATCCTGGCTTGGATCAGGAGTGGTGTGGCCAGCAGGAGCAGGGCAGGGAGCGTGCCCCTGTGCTGGGCACTGGGGGGGCCACCCCTCGAGTGCTGGGGTCAGGGTTGGGCCCCTCCCTCCCCAAAGGACCTGGAGGGGCTGGAGCGTGTCCAGAGAAGGGCAGCGGAGCTGGGGAGGGGTCTGGAGCCCCAGGCTGCTGGGGAGCGGCTGGGGGAGCTGGGGGGGTTCAGCCTGGAGCAGAGGAGGCTGAGGGGAGCCCTCATCGCTGCCTACAACTGCCTGAGAGGAGG
>NW_009260185.1:285041-286270 GCF_000687185.1 Egretta garzetta
ACAGCCGGGCAGAGGCGGTGCTGAGGGCCGGGGTTTGGGGGTGGGATGGCAGGGGTTAGGGGAACGGTTGGGCTGGGGGAGCTTAAAGGGCTTTGCCAACCCAAACGATCCCATGGTTCTGTGATTCCCAGGGGGACCCAGCGCCCCGGCAGCACTGAGTGCTGCTGGCTCGGTGTGAGTGATGCTTGCAAGAAAAGTTTCCCCTCCTTGGGGGAAAGGCGTGCCAAAGCTTGCGATTTATTTATTTTTAGTATTTTTATTATTATTTTGATAACTTTCTAGAGCTGACTCGTAACCTTTTGGATCAGTTTAATCGGCCAAATACCGGAGCGTTTCGAATGCTTTGAGCATGTGAATCTCCCTTGCCTCGCCAACAATAACACAGAGCCTTTCGGAAAAGGAAAGGAATTGCGCCCTATTTACTCAGAGCAGGGCTATTTTCTTCCGACCTTTAGGGTTTTAAAACCCACAGGGTGGCCGTAGATCTGTCTGTGATGGGAGTGAGCCATCGCAAATTGGCTCGCGGACCCTTCTGGGTGGGTTCCACACACGAGCTCCCCCCAACACGTAATTTGTGGTGTCACCTGACGTCGGTCTGGTATTTCCTACGCTGGAAAACGAGCTCCTGTCGGGTAGGAAGCCATTGGCACCGTGCGCATTACCACGGTGTCCCTGGTTAGTGACACGACAGAGGCTTTTTGCTGTAACTAAATTAAAATCAATCCTCCAAAACCTGAAAAAAACCAAAAATAATTTAAAAAAGAAGCTTCCATTGTAATGGCTCCTCGCTTTGGATGCATTTTCACGGCACCCGGTGGTGACTTTTTTCTTAATGTGGAGCAAATTCGGTTTGGTGACTAAGGGATGACCTCAAGAAGAGAACCCTTTTTTTCAGTGTAAACACAATTATCACCGCTTTGAACAGTTTCTTAGGACTGTTCTGGGGTAATTTTACCTTTCAAGGCGTGCTTTAGGGGTTTGCATCGAAAATAATCCTGAATTTTCTGAGGTGGAGGCTCAGACTGCCTGAATCTTCTCTGCGAGGTTTTGCTGTGTAGTCTTGTTTAACATCTTTATCCATGACCTGGGCGAGGGGATCAAGGGCACCCCCAGCCAGTTTGCAGATGGCACCAAACTGGGTGGGAGTGTGGATCTGCTGGGGGGAGGGGGCTCTGCAGAGGGACCTGGCCAGGCTGGATCCATGGGCCCAGCCCAGTTGGGTGAGGGTC
>NW_009260185.1:286762-288067 GCF_000687185.1 Egretta garzetta
CAGGGGCTGGAAGGGGCTGCCCAGGGAAGGGGTCGAGTCCCCAGCCCTGGGGGGATTTAACAGCCGGGCAGAGGCGGGGCTGAGGGCCGGGGTTTGGGGGTGGGCTGGCAGGGGTAGGGGGGCGATTGGGCTGGGGGAGCTTAAAGGGCTTTGACAACCCAAACCATTCTGGGATCGGATGGATTGCATTTGGTAGATTCGACCTCAGGGGTTTGTGGTCATTTTTTTCCCCTCAAAGTTCCCTCTAAAATGCCCGGAACTCTCTGAACTCACGGGCGTTTTGCGAAGTGTGCAGGCGATGAGCCCGTCTTATGCGCTCCGTGGACACATAGAGCATCTTCCAACTCAGATTTACTGAAAAGTCCTTTTTTCCCCCCACTATGAGAGCAAGGAACCTTTAAACTCCAGCTTAGTAGATTAAAAGCAGTCGAGAGACGCGTGGCTGATAAGGAGATAAGCTGGGTATTCATTATCTTCATAAAACAGAATCGTGCCTATTCTGAAAAGCCGCAGATGATAAATAGATGCCAAACCTTCCCACCTCTTTGGCCGGTGCTTTAATATACCTATAACTTACTTCACGGAGGGCAGGGCTTCGGTTCTGCCGCGTTCCTGGTCATGCGCAGGTTTGCGACAGAAGTAAGCTCACTAAAACGGGAGGGACTCGGCGGTGCCTTCACATTCTTTGCTGAGCCTGTGCGCTGCGATTTTTGACGTGGAGGAATTGCCGGCGGCGCAATGCTGGACTATAAACACGTGAATTGCTAAATGTCTTGTCTTGGCTTATCCCTTTCCTTCCCGCGGGATTTTGGAAGGATTTTTGGAAGGGTTTTTTGGAGCTAAGCAGCTTGCGGAAAAGCGCGGGAGCTGATGTGCGACCTGACGTGATTTTCCTAGCAGAGAGAATCCCAGCATGGCAAGGGTTGGAAGGGACCTCGGGAGATCCCCCAGTCCAACCCCCCTGCTAGAGCAGGCTCTCCTAGAGCATGCTACACAGGACTTCGTCCAGGTGGGCTTTGGGTATCTCCAGAGAAGGAGACTCCACGACCTCCCTGGGCAGCCTGTTCCAGTGCTCTGTCACCCCATTAATGCGCCCAACGTGGGAGGGTGGGCGAATGCGGCTGAGGCGCTAAGGAAGCGTCGCTGAGCCCTCCGAGCGCTGGAATTTATCCTGGCTCTTCTTCTCTTGGTAAAACACACCCGTGTGACCCTGCTGTCGCTGCCCACTGACCACAGACCTGCCGGAGGAGAGGGGAGCAGCCGCCCCGGCCGGCGCCGAGACCCCATCGGGCCCCGACAAACCTC
>NW_009260185.1:288415-288795 GCF_000687185.1 Egretta garzetta
AGCTGGGTCCTTCGCTGCGAGCAGCTGTTTCAGACTCTTCCAAGCCTGGTTTCGCTTGGAAGCAGCACCTTAGGCGGAATTTGCACCGCGTCTTTCCTTGTTCAAACCGCAAAAGCTCCCGAGGAGGAAGAAACGCCGAGGTCGTGGTCTGACGGCAGGGTAAAACCCAGCTCGAGGGCACCTTCTGCAGATGAAAAATGAGATTGCTGCGTGCCGCAGCAGGGTAAGCCCTCTGCTAGCTCCGATTTTTCTGTTGAAAAATAAATAACGGTAACGATTCGGACCCTTGCTGCTTCTGCCTCTGCCGGGCTGAGTCGCGGAGAGGCCGGGTGGAGCCTGGCAAAGCGAAGCGCAGCGGGGAGCGGCCGCCGAGCCCTCGC
>NW_009260185.1:288894-292272 GCF_000687185.1 Egretta garzetta
CTTCCCCTTCCCCGTTGCGATGACTCCCCTTCCCAGCACGAGCACTTTGAGTCACCGATTTTTTATTATTTTTTTTTTTCCCCCAGAGCTTCAGCTCTATTTTGTGCTGAACTAAACTTGGCGAGAATATTTATAGTGTAATTAATAAAGGTGGGGGCTTTTTTTTTCTTTTGTGTGTGTGCGGTTCTTAGCTCTGTTCCTCCGCTGTTGAAGGAAAACCTACCCACGCTGCTTTCTGCTGTCTCGGGGTTTGGATGGGACTTGCAATTCGAGTTGGGCTGTCTGTCTCCGGTCGGATGCGTGCCTTAACAGCGGCGAGACACGGGCTCTGTCCCCGTGCCCACCCTGGCCCCTTGGCTGGCTGCTCCCCTGGGCCGGTCTTGTCCCCAGAAGGTGAATTTCCACTGCCAAAAATCTAAAAAAAAAAAAGACGTTTTCCCAGCGGAGCGATGCTGCGCTGCTCAGCACCTGAAGAAGCCTTGGGGATGGTTGGGTATGGCCGTGGTGTTTGCACGTAACTATAAGCGGGTTTGGGGGAAATACACATTTTTCTTGCTCGGTGTTTCTCTCCTTGCCCCCTCCTTTGCTGCTGGACAGGGAGAAGTGGCGACGACTCCTCAGGAATAACTTAAAATAAGGAACAGGAGTTTCTTGACCATGCAATGGGTGTTCTTAAAAACTCACAGGCAGCTCCGCTCCCCTCCTTGGTGCTGGAGGAACTCGGTTACGCCCCGACGGTGGCGGAGATGCCAAAACACAGTTTTCAGCTCTATCTAGGAATCTTCCGGTGCGGCTGCTGCCGCTCGGTAGGCCTCTCCAGCACGGTGGGAAGGGGCTGCAGCTCCCAAACCTTTTTTGCTTTGAATGCTTATGTCGATACGATGGAGAAAAAAAGATCTCCTGGTCCACGTCGGGATTTATTGGGCAGAAATGCCAGTGCCGGAGTCGCAACGCCAGGCGTATCCTCGCGTGGTTCATGGGGCGTCTTGCTTAAAGCCCTGCGTGCCCATCTCATGCCCCGACTCCACACCGAGCTGGTGGGAGAAGCGGATTTTAGGGGAATTCAAACGACCTTTGTGAACACAGCAGAGGAGGAAGGAGGGTCGTGTGCGGCCCGCCAGAGAAAAGCAGTGTGGCTTGGACGGAAGGCGCAGCGCGTGCTCCCGCTGGGGCGAGGAACGGTCCCCTGGGGGCTGCGGTGGCCCCCGCGCCATTGCAGCTCGGCCAATAAATGGGAGGAGCATCGCGTGGAGGACGCTCTCAAATCCCGTTTGTTGGACCTAGAGAGGCTTCCCCGTTACCGAAGGCGTCGCCTTCTCTTCTGACAGCGTTGATTATAGGACGATAACTCCTGAAATGAGCGGTTCCCCCTGCTAATTACGCCCTAAGCAGCTCATTCCTCCTGCGGGAAGCTGTTCGGCTCGCTTCGGGCACGCGTGGCTGCCCTCCCCATCGCTTAGCGAGGCGTAAATCCCTCCCTGGAAACTCGCTTTGATGCCGGCGGTGCTACCGGGCGTGAAAAGAAACCTTTGGAACTGCTGGGATTTCTCCACTGGGCCCCCAGAGGGATTTCCCCTGTCCGTCGCGCTGCGGGTTGTCGCATCGGGCACATCCGGGCGCGTCGGACCCTTCAAGCCGTGTTCCTGATCCGGCGCTGGGACCGAGCTTTTCGGAGCGGCTTGGCGCTCGCTTTGTGGTTTAAGGATGTTTCTCACCATTCCAGCCCCGCGCCCTCGCGTTAATTTTGGAGCAATGACGTGGTGGAAGGTGGCGGTCACAAATTAGGGACGCGGCTCCGGTTGTCCCTGCTCCTGCAGGGGGGTTGGACTAGATGACCTCTAGGGGTCCCTTCCAACCCAAACCATTCTATGATTCTATGACGGACCTCGTGCCGCAGTCGCTTTGAAGCAGCTCCGGTAGGAGTGGGACGTTCCCACTGTGTGGTTTTTGGGGAGCTGGTAAGAGCCAAAATCTCTCAGAAGCTGACGTTGGGGATTTATCGGCGCTCGTTTTCTTCGCTGGGCCATCTCCTGCGGAACTTCTCGCCTGGAGCCTCCCCTCCAGCAGAGGTGGTCGTTTGCCCGCGGGACGGGAAGGGGTTCGGGGTGGGTTTTCGACGCAGGGCGTACGTGGTAGCGGAACACCCCGAGCTTCGAGGAAGCTGAAAGGGGGTCGTGTTTCCCGAAGGTCGCCGCGCTTGCCGGGGTGGTTTTGCCGCTCTGGTTTACTGATGCCTTTATCCTTCTCTCTCCATGTTTTTTTTAATTCCCAGGAAGCGCGACGTCATGCAGAACATCATGCAGATCTTGGAGTCGGTCCAGTTGAAGTGGGAGCTGTTCCAGAGCTGGACGGACTTCTCCCGGCTACACCTTTCTAACAAACTGGCCATTTTCGGCATCGGGTACAACACCCGCTGGAAGGAGGATATTCGTTACCACTACGCGGAGATCAGCTCGCAGGTACCCCTGGGCAAGCGGCTGCGGGAATATTTCAACTCGGAAAAGCCGGAGGGTCGGGTGATCATGACCAGAGTGCAGAAAATGAACTGGAAAAACGTTTATTACAAATTCCTGGAGATCACCATCAGCGAGGCCAGGTGCCTGGAGCTGCACATGGAGATCGACTGGATCCCCATCGCTCACTCCAAGCCCACCGGAGGAAACGTCGTTCAGTATTTATTACCGGGCGGGATCCCCAAAAGCCCCGGCTTGTACGCCATCGGATACGAAGAGTGCCACGAGAAGCCCCCCTCCCCTCTCGCCGAGCACCGGGGGCCCGATTCCGGCAATGAGACTCAAGGGGAGCTGGAGGTCCCCTCGCCGCAAGCCGCCCTCCGGGTGGACATGGAATCCGCCCGGATTATCTACTGTTACCTCGGCATCGCCGAGGTCCGGACTCTCCAGCAGTGCCTGTTTTTACACTTTCAGGCAAACACCAAAACCTTCAGCAAAGATTGGGTCGGGATCAACGCCTTTTTATCTCAGAACTGCGTCGTAGAGCCCGGCGTGTCGCCCAAATCCATCTACATCAAATTTGTGGAAGTGGAGAGGGATTTTCTTTCCGCCGGCTCTTTGGTAGAGTGCCTGGAAAAAGCCATCGGATACCCCTTAAAGTTTAACAACTGAGTCTCATCCTTCATAAGGATTAGGGCTTTCCGCCCCTTTTTTTTCCATCTCGCTACCAGACGCTTTCGGATCCCGTCCGTTCGCAGCCGGACTTTTCCGCCTGGAGACGAGGTTTGGGGAGATGAGAGGCTTGGGGGCGCTTTCCACGAGCTCGCCCCCAGCCGGCGAGCGTGTCCCGGCTCTCTTGCCGGCCGGTTTTCCTCCCGGAGCGGCGCGGCGAGGGGGGGCCCCCGGCCCGTGAAACGCCCGTCGG
>NW_009260185.1:292344-292883 GCF_000687185.1 Egretta garzetta
TTTTTTTTTTTTTTTTTTTTTTTTTTTGGTTGGTTTTTCTTTATTCCACGGCGTCTCCTTTTTACGCATCCGTCTCTTACGTGTTATTATGGATCTGAATAAATAAGCAATAGATAACGGCAAGTCCAACCTTGGATCACGTTAGCGGGGACTCTTTTTCAAAGCCACCCTTCGATACTATTGTATATAATTTAGGACTTCACTTTTTTCACCCGTCGAGTGTTCCCCTCTCTCCGAACAGTGTTGCCTGCAAAGAGACTCTGGTTTCCGTGACGTATTCCACTTTACTCGTAGCGTTGCCATATCCACTTTTATTTTATTTTATTTTTTAACATTAAACAATTCCTGGCCTTTTGATTTTTTTTCTTTTTTTTCCTTTTTTTTGTTGTTGTTCTTTTGGGTTTGGGGGGGAGGGGGTTGGTTTTTTTTTTCCGCAGTTCTCCTCAGCCTTTTTGTGAGAATAACCTGGCAGCTGGGAACTTTTTTTTTATTATTATTATTGTTATTATTATTATTTTTTGTCGTCGAACCATGCTTAT